>NC_081407.1:156059163-156415956 GCF_030272615.1 Cryptomeria japonica
CTCTGGTATTTCTCTCTGTATAACCATCACTTGTTCCGCGCTACTTACCAACTTCACTCTAGAGGAAGCTGTTATGGTGGGGGGGGGGGGGGGGGGGATTTAGTCTGGGTTGAGTCAGACATTATTGACGAATGCTTCCGCAATGAGCAATGTGTTTGGATGTATGCCAAGGAAGGGGCATTATCCCGTTCATGGAAGCCATGACTGGGTTTGACGAAAACCTCTCCATGCAGTTTGCCAACAACTGGAATGATAACAGAGTTGTTATGGGGGATATTTCGTTTGAAATCAATGAAGACGTCATCGCCCAGGCTATGAGTCTTTCAACTGAGGGAAGGAAGTGGAAGAAAACCAGTAGGGTTACGGATGAGACCAGTATGAACAAATTCTACAAAAAGGGTGAGGAACCAGTTAAGATGCGTGGGGGTTTCAACAGAGAATACCTACCTTATCTGTGGGACCAGATGCGTAAAACTATTATGAAATACTTTACCCTTGAGGGAAGATATGATGTTTTATATTATTACCATTTCCCGTTGCTCAATCATTTTCGCAACCATGATACTATTTCCTTTATGTTCTTTCTATTGCATGCCTTAGAGTCTACTGTTAAAGAAGTTCGTCATTGCACGAGTCAAGACAACAATTTCACCATCCTCCACCAGGGTTTGATGTTTCGGCTCTATAATTTCCATAGGGCCCTGTGTCCACCTAAACCCATCTCTGTTCAACCTGCTCTCTCCTTCCATGGCCCCCCTGTTGGTACTAAAAAAGGTAATAAAAAGACCTCGAAAAAGCCTATTATGCCTTGTCAATCCCCTGACCACGCCCCTCTCATTTCCCCCAAAATTGGGGAGAAAAACAAAAGCAATCCTTCCGTTGCTAAAGCTACTTCCAAGAAACCCAGGAAAGAACCTAAGATCCTGTTAGATGAGTCTAACGCGGAGGAAGGTGTGACCCCACGGAGGTCCAATAGATTTGTTGGCAAACCCCATATGAAACAAATCGTTGTGAGGAAGAACTATGTCAATGAGGGTGAGGAAGATTCTGAGAAGGCATAAAGTGATAAGGTCGAGGATGATATGGAGGCCACAGAGGGCTCAGAGTCTTCCAAGCTGGATACCAGTGCCTCTGACTTTGAGACTGTTAAGGATGATAATAAGAACACCTCCCTTTCTTCTGCCACTTCCCCCCCCCCCCGCCCCCCCGCATAATCAGATCTCTGAGGAGGATGGGAGAAATTCCAAGGGCGGTCAGACTGCTACTGAAGGTGGAGAGAAGGAGGAGGTGATGCATTTTGCGGGTTGTAATGCTATCTCTGAGGACGTGAATGGACTGAAGAAGAAGCTGGACTATTTGGATTCCCATGTCAACAAAATTGCAAAAATGGCCATTAAAGTCATGCACTCCTCGGCCACTTCAATGTGCCTACTGCACCAGGAAAAAGTGAAACAGGGTGAGCTGGAAGGTGACACCACGAAGGAATTGTTTGAGTTCCTGGCTAAAGATTGGATCGGGCTTCTACTCTCCCAGCACATTGGAGCTAGAAAAAAATGATTAATGGTGGATACTTTCCTTTTTTGTTATAGTTTTAGTTTCAGGATCGACTAGATCCCTATTAAGTTTAATTTCCTTATCAGCCATATGAGGCTTGTCAAGACTCTTGCTACTTTCTTTAGTTTTTATAGTATGAACAATATGCTTATCTTTAAGGATAGATGGTTTAAGGTTAGTTTCTTTTTTTATTATTTGTTGTTTAAGTTCCTATATGGACGAGATTGTTATCAATCTTGGGTTATTCTATAGCTGCGGGTGGTTTTTGTTTTTGATGATTAAGATAGGGATTGGATGACTGTCATTTGGCAGCTGTGTATGTGTTGTTTATGCTCTCTCTGAGGCTTACTGTGTATTTAGGGTTAGCCCCCTTATTTTGGCTGCTTTATTATCAAAAACATTAAGCGGTAACATCTCTATAGGGGTTTAATTCTGGGTAGCAAAATCACAACACCTTGATTTAACCATAACACAATGCCATTACCAAAAAAATTCAATATATCTTTATATTTAAGAGTTTAAAGTTATTGTTTGGAGATTTGGGCATCAATGATGTAGTCTTGCTGGCGTTATTTTTATTGCGTTGTTCAAAATTACCTCGAAAACTGTTAGATCATGAAGACATATATTACCATCATTTTATGTGTCACTATAAAATTGGATATTTCTTTTATGTTATTTGTAAAAGTTGTACTTGCACAAGTATATATGCACATATATTATGTCCTGATTAAATTTTTATTATTGATTTTTCTTCAACTATTAATTATTTTAATACATATAATTAAGAGTTTAAGTGCGCGGCAACATAAAGATTGTTGGGCTTTTCAAGATTTCCATTGCTATGGCTGAGAAACTTGAGAAAATACAAAGAATTTTTCTGTGGATGGGGTTGGAGGAAAAGGCTAGAATCAACTTAGTCAATTGGGAGATGGTGTGCAAACCTAAGTGCATGGGAGGTCTAGGGATTAGAAAAATTTATGATCTGAATAAGGCCTTGTTGAATAAAATTGGACGGAACCTTATGAAGGACAAAACTAACTGGAGCAAGATTATGAGGGCCAAGTACTTCTATCAGACCCCCTTCTACTCCCTCCTTTCCTCCAATGAGCTCCCTTCAGGGTCTAAGATATGGAACAACATTGTTAAGAATAGGAAGCTTCTCAAACAGGGTCTAAAATGGCAAGTAGGCAATGGTGAGAAGATCAAATTCTGGGAGGACAACTGGATTGGCAACAGACCCCTTGCCTTCTCCTGTTTCAGTTGTCTCAAGGACACTCTCAAGGACTCGTTAGGCTCTCTTGTGATAAACTACATCTCTCCCTCCTATTGTTGGTTATGGCTCGCTGATGGTCTGGGAAACAACCCCCAGTGGGCCCATTTGGCTGGAGAGTTACAATCCCTTCTTGAAAGGATCAGGATCCCCTGTTTCACTCACACTGATAAACTTGTTTGGGCTGCGAACCCCTCAGGGACTTTCAGTGTTACATCGGCCTATAATCTCTTGGAAGTTTGGAACTCTCAACTCATCCCTAAAGTTAACTTCTTCCAGTGGACGACCCTTCACGAGAAGATCCTTACTATTGATAATCTTAAAAAGAGGGGATTTCTGCTAGCCAATAAGTGTGTCATGTGTAATTATGCAGAGGAAAGCATAAATCACCTCTTTATCCATTGCCCCTTCGCTTCTATGGTCTGGCACAAAATTTTACATAAATTTGATTTGGCTTGGACCTTCTTAGAAGACTTGCAGCAGTTTATCAACAATTGGAAGTGCCCCTACGCTGACCCGTCGATCAGTCTATTTTGGAGACTCATACCTCCCCACATCGGTTGGCATATCTGGAAGAAAAGGAATAATCAGATCTTTTGTGGTACCAACAGCTCGGTTGACACAATGGCTGACATAGCCGAGAAGCTCCTCAGAGAGAATGCCCTAATCTGCAAATGGAAAACTCTGCAATCTACCCTTATGGTTTTGGACCGCAACTGGATTAGAACATGGAATTTGCCAGACAATCTCCTTTGATATGAAAATTCAAAAAAATGGAGAGGCTTATTACCAGATGGTCAACACCTCCCCCTCCATGGCTCAAACTTAATTTTGACCGTGCTTCTCGTAGTGGTTTTGCAACAGGAGGTGGAATTATCAAGGACAACATGGGCAACCTGGTTCTAGCCTATGCAGGAAATTTTGACTCTGTCTTCAGCAACATGGTTGAGGCCCTTACTCTCTTCTAGGGGCTTAAGCTGGCTCTTGATATCAATGCTAAAAGATTGATCATTGAAGGGGACTCTAATTTGATTATTGAGGTAGCTAAAGAAGTTTCAGGGGTTAGCTGGATGATCAACAACGTCATCAAGGACATCTAGTCCATGATAGTTTGGCTGGAGGAATTTCAAATTCAGAATATCTAGAGAGAGGGAAACACATTGGCGGACTCTCTGGTTGCAACATGTCTGGAGATAAAAGGTATGAGGTGTTGGAGACACCTTGATTCTCTTACTGACAAGCAGAAGGACCTTTTTAGGAAAGAAAAAATTGCTTCTACCAATCAATGATGTGCCATATACTTTTTATAAGGGGTCGCTTTGGGCTAGCTGCTATGCTAAGCTGTTGGAGGGAAATTTTAATTCAAATTGGGCGAGCTATGCCAAGCTGACCTCATGTGGTCCCCACCTTCTCCGTCCGGTGCCGACGTGGTGGGACACGGAATTCTACATCGCCGAAGGATTGAAGCGCCAACTTTTAATCATTAATCACAACAAGGACACTCGTTATTACCATAACTGGAACTTAAGATCTCTTCATAATGACGATCTTTTCAAGTTGGTAGAGAAATTAAGAGGTGTCCCTTCGCATGCTTCCCAGAGCTGGCGTACGCATGCCTTGGGAAACACCACTAAAAATAATTATTGCAACTCGCACAACACTTTGGCTAGTTCTCGGTTGATTTCTCTTATCTCTAGCTCTGGTTTTTCCCTCTGCATATCCTTCTTCAGGTCTGCGCCGCATCTCAACTTCACTCTGGAGGAAGCTATCATGTGGGGGAATTTAGTCCGGGTGGAACCAGAAACTATTGATGATTGTTTTCGTACTGACCCATGCGTCTGGATGTATGCTAAGGAAGGGAGAATCATCTCGTTCATGGAAGCCATGACAGGGTTTGACGAAAACCTCTCCATGCAGTTTGTCAACAACTGGAATGACAGGAGAGTGGTCATGGGGGACATTTCATTTGAAATCAATGAGGAAGTTATCACCCAGGCTATGGGTCTCTCTACTGAGGGCAGGAAGTGGAAGAAAAGAAGTAGGGTTGCGGACAAGAACAACATGAACCGCTTCTTCAAAAAGGGCGAGGAACCGGCCAAAATGGGTGGGGGTTTCAATAGGGGATGCTTACCCTACCTGTGGACCAAGTGTGCAAGATTATTATGAAATAATTTACCCTCGAAGGAAGGTATGGCATTTTCTACTATTACCATTTCCCATTGCTCAATCACTTTCACAACCAAGGTACCATCTCTTTTCCATTCTTTCTCTTGCATGCCTTAGAATCTACTGTTAAAGATGTCTGCCACTGCATGAGTCAAGAGGGTAATTATACCATCCTCCACCAGGGGCTGATGTTTCGGCTATACAATTTTCACAAGGCCCTGTATCCCCCTAAGCCCATCTCAGTCCAACCCGCCCCCTCCATCCAAGGTCCCTCTGTTGGTTCTAAAAAAGGCCTCAAAAAGACTTTGAAAAAGTCGATGATGCCTTGTCAATCCCCCGACCAAGGCCCTCCCTTCCCCCTCAAAATTGAGGAGAAAAACAAAAGCAACCCTTCAACTATGAAACCAACCACCAAGAAACCCAAGAAGGAGCCTAAATTCCTTCTTGTCGAGTCTGATGCGGAGGATGGTATCACCCTGCAAAGGTCCCATAGGTTTGCTAACAAGCCCCAGATGAAGCAAATCGTTGTGAGAAAGAACTATGCTAATGAAGAAGAGGATGACTATGAGAAAGCGAAAAGTGAAAAGGGGGAGGAGGAAATGGAGGCTACAGAGGGCCTAGATTCCTCCAAACTAGGCACAAACGTCCCCGACTCGGAGACTTTCAAGGAGAATATTAAGAACACCTCCCCTGTTTCTAACACTTCCCCACCACATACCTCTGAGGGAGATGGAAGGAATTCTGAAGGTGGGCAGACTGCTGTAGATGGTGGGGAGAAGGAAGAGGTGGTGCAGTGTACGAGTTGCAATGTTATCTCTAATGACTTAAATGGTGTTAAGAAAAAAATGAACTATCTGGAGTCCTATGTCAACAAAATAGGGAAATTCGTCGTCAAAGTTATGCACTCTTCTGCTACCTCTCTGTGCTTGCTCCACCAGGAAAAGGCTAAACAGGGCGGGTTGGAAAGTGACACCACTAAGGAACTGTTCTAGTTCCTAGCAGAAGACTGGACCGGGCTTATGCTCTCTAATCACATGGGTGCTGAGAAACATGATTAATGGCTTAAACTTTTCCTTTTTGTTTAGTTTTTTTCGCTGGAATGGATAGTTCCTTGGTAATCTTGCTACTTTTAATAGTTTTTATAGTTTAAACAATATGTTGGTTTACTGTTGCTTAAGGTGCTTTTTGGACGAGATTGTTTTCAATCTTGGGTTATCCATTAGCGGTAGGCAATTTTTGTTTTTGAGGACTAAAGTAGGGATTGACAGACTACCGTTAGGCAATTGTGTGTGTGTTGGTAGTCCTTTTTTTTTTTCTGTGTCTTTGGGTCAGCCCCCTTGTTTTGGCTGCTTTATAATAAAAAACATAAAGATTGTTGGTATTGGCTCATCTTTTAGGTCTTTTTTCCTATACTTCTCATCTTTCTTGAGAATAGATAAATATTCTTTTACATATTGAGCAAACAAAGCTTCAAATTTGATGTCTTTTAAACTCTTGCAACATAAATTCATAGAAAATAATCCTTTATCAATGGGTGAATATCTCTAGAAGGGATCATATCCATAAATGCAAAATCCAAAACAGTAAAATTTCAATTGGCTTCTCTAATGGAAACATGTACCAAAAATCCCATACAATTAACTATGTTTCATAGTATCCATTTCTTACAAAAATGCCATAAGGGATGAAGATATAAATGTATGACATGATGTAATTTCTATGTATACACATTACATATCATCACATTTTAGTGTTATATAATAAACTATCTATTTTACTATGACTTGAGAATTACTAATGACTTGGTTGCTTTGATTCAATGTCCTCTCCACTTGTTTTGGTCTATGGTCAGATGAATGTGCGTCAAGAATCATCTTGCCCAATCATTGTAATTATGAATGGCACACAAGGCCTTAGTATATTGGATTGATCACCGATCAAAACACTATTCCAAGGTGGAAGCCAAGTCCCAACATTTCATCTTCCAAAATATTTCTCAACCCACACCTCCATCTTGGTTTGATCAAAGATTTTACCACAACCTAGCTAGATGACTTCCTTGGATTCCCCAGTGTCTAATAAAATGTAAATAACATCAATGAAATGTCCATGTTTACCCTCTAGTAGTGAGTTGAGGCCATGAAGGTCACTCCTAGCACCGTACAAATTGCATGAAGCATACTCATTGCCTAAATGTTAAATATTTGTATTATCATATTATAAATATTTCCCAAAAAGGAAATTTGCCTCTTTTTGACAACTAAATGCATAGTAATATCCATTATCCTAAACCAGTCTAGAATTGTTGACAATGCTAGTTCAAGTTGTCTAACTATCCCCATTTTTGCTCAAGTGTAGTCATTTCTATAATTACACAATCGAAAGTTCTACTACTATACTAGCAAGAACCATGACAATTGTGAATCTCACATGAAACCTATATGATTATTCAATGCAAGAGAGGATTTGAAGATCAAGTTCTATCCTTCATTGCATGTTGGGGGAGTTGTTTACGATACAATATATGTCATTGTCAATTTCTACAATCACAATTTGAATTACCTTCTTAATCATATCTATACATATGTGGCCACTAGTGAAAGCTAACATCTCATCAAGAGTCCCTTATTTTTGGATTAAAGCCGCTCTTGAATAAGGAGTGTTGGGTTTCCTTAGCCCTACTATATGTAAGGTTCACATGAGGTAACCCATTTCCTACCAATCCCATTCTATTTAACTATTTTCTTAATACACTTGTAATATCAAACCGTATTTCACACCTCAAGAGAAGTTGTTTCCTACCCTCATTATGGACCATGCAATACCACCCTCTTTCCATCTAGTGGTATTAAGCTTTGATCTTGTCCTCTAATGACATCCTCGTCACCCCTTCCTTAGAAAGTTAAAATAAGTATTTCATAGATTGAGTTGTATATTCTACCTCTTAAGGGGGTTCTTCCCCTTAAACCTTGATTTTATTTTATATATTCCTTACTAAAATCTCCTCTTCAAATTTATTTTAGTTGTTTGTTCCTTATGGTTTTGGATTTGTTAGCCTCACATAACAATGTAGAGGAGGGGATTTGTCACCTCCAAGATGATGAATCTCAGAGGACAAATCGATCTGCCACTACCTCACTTGAACTGGCGCTAAGGTGAGCTAGGGGATAAAAATAACAGAATTAACTAGTTAACTGTAATTCGAGGCTCTTGGACGACTTTGTCAAGCCTTTGTCCAAAGGACAAGAATGAAGGTCTGGGATACCAGCACAACGCACTGTCATCTTGCACTAACGAGGTACAAAATTCATACAAAAAATTCCAAGTGCGATTATAATGCAATAAATTACGAAAAATAATGAAGCTAAGCTAGTAAATGTGATATACAAAATAACCAAGATAAAATGGAAGGACAAAAGAGAAGATAATAGACAAACAATAGGTCCACACTATGAAGCCTCCAAACAAATAAATTTTCTCTAATGAAACCTGCACACAAGCCAAAAAGGAAAAATGTTTGGGGCTACATGGGGATTTGCCTCAGTCAAATCCCTGTTTTGGTGTTTCCACCTCCACAGATAGCCAGATAGATTGATAGAATAAAAGATAAATGCAAGATACGATAAATGATAAATGATAAATGATAGAAGAGGAATGTGATAAATCCTAAGATGCTCAAAGATAGGATAAATAGATAGATATTACCAAAGAGGCTTGAGAAAGCCAAGAGAGTTTCAAAAGAACATTGTGAGAGCTTGAGAGTGTTGTTGGTGCTCACAATTGGAATGAAAACTAGGTAATAAAACACAATTCACAGATTGAATATCCTTGAATAGCTAACTTTCCTATGGCAAAGGCTCATTTATTTATCAACCAGGGACATAAACTTAAATTTGGCCAGCATTGTATGTGCACCAAGTTCATATCGCAACCATTCTATATTACTGCAGGAAAGGAAACTCTTCTAAAGTAAACACGCGGAATCTCAATGAACTAATACTTAATCTTACAACTGGAAATTAATTTTAAACTACTATTAAATGATAAATTTCTGGCAAGCAACATGAACTAATTTGTTGTTGTGGCAGCGGGAACAGACACAGGAACTATTTCCAATGGCTGCAAGAACAAACAATTGCAGAAACAACTATTACAGAAATATGAAAACTAACTGGAACATACAAAGGATTACTCACCAAGTGGGCCCCCTTGAGAGAGAATCTCCAGAACTTCAGATTATAATTATTTAAGCGTTCAAAATCATATTGATCTTTTTATTTTATATTGACTGTGAAAATACATAAAATACTAGAAGACTGTGTATTATAAATATTATGGTCGTTCTCTACTATCCCTGAGAGGAGAGAGATCCCTTTATTTATAAGAAAACTTATAAAAAACTTCTAACTAATCGACCACATTCCTACGAAATAGGTGAACAAGATTTATTAGCAAGAGACAAAGAAGAAGTCAACATAGGAAAACATAACAACATCTGTCCTGCAGCTGTGAAAATATAGCATGACTCGCTTCCTGGATCTAAGCTCCACTAAGAATAGATAAATGTTTCATAAATCAGTTTGCTGAAGAACCGGTCAAGTGGCTTCGATCATTACTACATTTCTCTGACTGGGTTTGCATTATGGTTATATACTTGGTGCTCCTTTAAAATGTCATTTAGTCTTTACTTCTCCTTTGTCGACCCTGCATCATGATATTAATGTGCACAACAAACATGTGTATATAATAATAGTAACGTGATATAATGTAAACCATATTTAAAATTGATTTTAGATATTTGCATAGATAAATCATTTAAAACCATTATATGACATCCTTAGGTATAAGTCAAACCAGTTTCAAAAACACTTAAAAGGTATCAACTAAGAGAGTATTATAATCCAAATGTCATCTAATTACAAGACCTAAGCAGGAGTATTATATAAAAAATCTATCAAAATAGAGCCATTATTTAGGCTCATCAAGTGTTGTAGAAAAATAGAGATTGTTGTAGCAAGCAAGAGAGAGCCAGAGAAAGTTGTGAGAGCCCAAAGAATAAGAGAGAGATTGTGTCCAGAATCTAGAGATCTTGAATTAAGAGAGAGGATATATTTAAAAGAGAGAAGAGGGAAAAGAGGGCTAGCGATCCGTCTAGAAGATTTTGAGTCGTTTCCACTAGCATATGTGGTGACAAGTGGAAAGGCACACTAAGAACTGACATTTGAAGGTTGAGATATCATGTGATGAATGTGAGGCACACAAACATCTGTGTGGCATGCTAGTGTCCAAATGAATCACGCTCAACAACAACAGGAGACAAGGGAGACACGCAGCTAACAAGAAACAAAAACTGAAGGATAGATGTTGAAAAGGGGGTCTTGAGCATCCTGAGAGGGAAAAGGCTAATGCAAGGGCTGAAATGAGCCTACTTAGGTGCTAGGGGAATGGACACCAAAGTGGTTACAAAAGATGTAGGTCAAATTATAAAGGAGTATGCAATTTTTGACACTACATTTTACCCCACTTTAGCAGGCTTATGAATGACCATGAATACACACGCTAAAGGAAATCTACTGAACAAGAAATAACATCATGATACCGTAGAGGAAGAAGATAAATCTCCAAGACAAGGAAGTATGCCCCCAAGTTGAAGACCTACAAAATAGATGCATTAGATAGAAAAACTTGCACGAAAGAACAGGGTTAGAGAATACGGGAATCCCAAGACAATAGTGTTAGAACATGAAAGCACAGAACAAAGAAACTACAATCTTCAGTCAACAAAGTAAAAGAGACCTTGATGTAAAAATTTGTCTCAGTAGCATGCGTCGTCCCCAAAATAACAAGAAATAATGGATAGAGGAATTATAAAATGAAGAGAAGAATGCAAGGATTGATCACTTCAAGAAAGAATTCACCCAGAAGTCAAAGAAGCAATCAATGTCGAAGAGATAGTACATGACCTAGACACTAGCTTGATGCATCACCAGTGGTCATGATGGTGATAAAAATGATAGATCTAGCAAGTTGTGTTATGCCAGATGATAAAAAATAAGTAGCACCAACCTTGCTCTAAAGGAAGGCCACTACCAAAAGATAAGATAAAGAAGATAGTTGCAATAGGGAGATAGATTTTCATTGATTAGACGAGATTTCCCTCAATGAGATGAAGCTGAGATTTGAAATAGATATTGTTACCTGATACATCACAAGCACGCTAGTTGTAGACTAACATGTCAGATGATAAGATAAAGATAAATGATAAATAAGACAACGTAACAGAAACAAACTTCGCTTTGGAGGAAAGCCCTTTGTTGCGAAAAGATACAAGATAAGTGATCATCGTTGGTATGAGATACGCCAGTATGGATAGCAAAGTGCATTATGCTAGATAGTCATACGATAGGGCGATGCGATAGATAGATTTTGCTGGCATGGGTAGCGACATGCTATATTGTCATGCGATAGGGCAAATGAATTTGGTAAGTAGTAGATTGGCCTCTACCAAGGCAAACAAGAAAGATGAATTAAGAATGATTTGGCCCCCATGTAGGCAATCTTTAGAATAGATCAAGTGGCTTTTGCCCCCACCTAGGCGATCTTGGAAAAGAAAAAGATCAAGTGGTTTGGCCCCCACCTAGATGATCTTGGAAAAGAAAAAGATCAAGTGGTTTGGACCCCACCTAGGTGATCTTGGAAAAGAAAAAGATCAAGTGGGTTGGCCTCCACCTACGCGAAATTGGAAAAGAAAAAGATCAAGTGGTTTGGCCCCCACCTAGGCGATCTTGGAAAAGAAAAAGATCAAGTGGTTTGGCCCCCACCTAGGAGATCATGAAAAAGAAACTAACAAAGGAAACAAATGCAAGAGCTAAAAGATACAATGAAGCTATGATGGCCTACCCTTAGAATGATATGCGTGGAAGGCATGTTATTTTACAAAGAAGAGCAGTTGTGGCACGTCAACATAACGAGATATTTTCGTGGAATGTCACCGAGAGAAAGTGACACATGGATATCCACAACATCAAAAGATGCAATGCCAGAGGACAGAGGGGGATCCGATAATTTGGCATCAGAACCCATAGCAGTGTCAAAAGGATATATAGTATCACTATTAGATGGGTGTATCATCATAGTGTCAAATTTCTTAGATTGGAAGAAGAGCACATGAAGAGAAAGATAGGATAAGAAGAGAATGTGTAAAAGAACAGGATAGAGGTAAGCCTCGATATCACTTCTTATGCAAAGAAGAAGAAGGTACATCAATAAATGAAGAATTAATGTCACTTGAAGTTTATGAAGTTGTTGAATCTTGTCATTCAAGGCCTTATAGTTACTATTGGAATAGCCGAGCACCTGATGATATGCACAAAAATAATGTGATGCAGGAGCATCTCTGGTTCTTGGCAATCTTGCATCAATCAAAAACATTTCTTTTCTGTTTGTTTTTATTTTTGCAGTTTCAACATTTCATTCTGTATTTTCTTGGATTGGCTCACCAGATCTTGCAGAACTGTAATTTTCTTGAGGACGTGATCATCTTCCTTATTCCTAAACCTCGAAGCATTGGGATCATTTACCGGCAAGTTATTGATTCATGATTCCGAGACAATTTTCTGGTGCCAAAACCGCTTGGACCTATTTGCATTGGTGAATCTACCGGATCCCTTTTGTCGCTTGCGGAGCCTCAGTTCATTGATTCTGATATTCCTTGGCATGTGGATGACCTTCCCTTTGTTTCACACTCCATCAGGTTTGGATTTTCTAGAGGAATATCTTTGGCGGAGGTCGACCTATTGGTTTTACATGTTTGATCTTGTTCTTCGGTATTTGATCCTTTTTTGGGCCAATTGAATCCCTCTAGAGCATATAAATCAATGTAATTAAGCATCATAATTCAATCAGATAGAACACAAAAGATAAATTCTAATATTTAGAGGTCCAAAGTTGACCGATTCTATAATTAAGCATGTATGTAGCAGGCCAGTGAGCCAAATCTTGTAACCCGGATGTTACCAGTTATCTGTAATCAGTTTTCATAATCTAATTCATTCAGTTCTACATTGCATCCATCATATCATCTTGTTTCTATTGTGTTTAATCTTGTTTTCCGGTCTAGATTGATCTCTTTGAGGTCCCTCCTAACCTGTGATTGCACCAAGTGGTATTAGAGCAAGATTTCATTTCGAATATTGCGTTGTCCTAAGAATTTTTTCGTGGGGTGGCAGATTGTGGATCTGACCTGCAGTTGTAGAGGATTGGTGTGAAGATGACACGAAGAGGAAATATGAATGATGGAGCATGTGGGAATGCATACCTTGTTGTGATGCAAATGTTGAGAGGAATTGCACCCTAGTTGGAAGCTGTTGAAACAACCCAGAGAAGAGGCTGACTTATTTTAGATGTAAGTGAAGATGATGATGAAGAAACACTAGCAGAACAAGTAGCAAATCCACCATTGATCAATCCAGATGAAGAGAGGTTATTGAGGGTTTTGAATAGAGCGAACACTAAGCCACATTCTACCCCACCGGAGTATGCTGGTAAGTTGGATTTAGATGATTTGATGGATTGGAGCTCGAAGATGGAGAAGTTATTTGATTTTGAGAACACCGTAGAGGAAAGAAGGTGAAATATGCCTATACCTAGTTGAAAAGTCATGCATCTCTTTGGTGGGAGAATTTTTAGGTTGATAGATAGATAAGAGGTAAAGAGAAGATCAAATCATGGGAGCAAATGGTTGCTAAGTGAAAATTGAAGTTTATGCCAACTGATTATCAAGTAAATCTATTCTGGAAGTTGAAGAATTTGAAGAAGACGGAATCTAGTGTGAAAGACTACACCGAAGCATTTTACAAGTTGAATATCTGATCCAGACATATCAATGGTGAGGTTGAACAAGTTGTGAGATATTTGAATGGATTGCGGATGTCTATACAAGATGAACTTAGTTTGATCAAGTTGCAAAGGTTTGAAGAAGCATACCAATATGCCTTGAAAGTAGAAGAAAAGTTGAAAAAAAAACATGAGCAGAGATAGCAAGGTAGAGGTGGAAGGTTTTCCAGAGGAAGATTTCAAGGAGGAAGAGAAACCTGTATAGATCAGAACAAGGACAAGGAAGTAAGAAAATATAGCAATTCGAATCGGAAGGATGACAAAAATTTCTACCAAAGGAGAGAACCTGATGGCTACCAGAATGACGATTTTGGAAAATATGATAGAAGAAAAGACAAGAGAGTGTTTAGGGGAACTTGCTTTAAAAGTGGAGGAGAAGGGCATCATGCTTTCGAATGTAAGAAGATAGAGAACATTGGGAGAACAAAATTGGTAGAAAAAATCCCCACCAGTTCAACTAACAAACCGAAAGATGGAGAACTGTTGATGATGAGGAGAGCTTTGTGTCATACCGGAGAAGATGAAGAGCCCTTGCAGAGGCAGAATTTATTCAAGATCAGATGTAAAGTATCCAATAAATGTTGCAAAGTAGTTATTGATAGTGGTAGTTCAAATAATCTTGTTTCAGATGAAATGGTGAGTAAATTGAAGTTGGAAAGATTGGAACACCCTAAGCCTTATCAGATAGCATGGATTCAGGATGATCAAAAGTTGTTAGTAAGTGAGAAATGCTTAGTAAAATTGAAAATTGGGAATTATCATGATGAAGTTTTGTGTGATATTATGCCTATGAATATTTGTCACCTTTTGTTGGGTAGACTTTGGTAGTTTGATAGATAGGCAATACATGATGGGAGAAAGAACATATACACTATTGTAGCAAATGGGATGAAACAAACCTTGTTACCCTTGGAGGAGCCCCTAAAGAGTGAAATATGTACGAATGATAGAATCTTCTTGGTGAATGGAAGGAAATTCTTGGATGGGATGAGACATGAAAATGTGTGTTTTGCCTTATTTCCTAAGAAGACTGAGAACCTGGAGCATGAAGAAGAACAACTATTATGGTTTGAGACATTCACTTCATCTAGTCAACTAATTTGAGAAGAAACAAATACTATGGTTATACTATTAGCCCCTACCATATCCCTATTCTTTAAATAACACTATAATGGTTCGTTCTTTTGTTTGGATATCGTACCTCAAGAATTGGCAATTTTCTCTGTTTATCAATAGATAGAAAGGTTGGGCTAGAATTGGAAATGGAAGAGAGGGAAGATACTTGAGGGAATCTCGATCTCAAATTTGGTTTATGATACTAGATTATGTAGCTTGGGTAGTGGTTGGTTCCAACGTTGGCCCCTATGGATTCTATAGGCCAATTCTTTCATAACTATAGTTGTTTTTTCCACGTAGACTAGTAAAAACTTCTTTATTCAAGTGGGAGACAATGTATTAAACAAATCCAAAATGAACTTCTCTTAATGGATCCATAGCATGTCAAGAAGAAGGGAATAGATATGAGACAACCCTTCTCTTTCCTATTTTGATACACAAATGTATCAATCATAATGTAGCGTCCTAAAATTGTGACACTTGCAATTTCGACTGCATTTGGGTCTTCACGATGGCGGCGCAACGTTGAACCTGAATGGAGACCCCGAAACCTGCTTGCGACATCAAAAACTGCATCTTTCTGCACCTTGGCCTGATTCTCCTTGCACCCTGCTGTCCCGGGAGGTGGGACCATGGCGCCCAGCGCCCTGGTCCCTGGCCCTATTTTGGGCCCGGTCTCTTGTTGGGCATCGGGTCTTTAAGTTTGCAATTTGGAAAATAATGTTCCTGGGTCGGCCTAAGGTCGGAAAAATCAGTCTCCTAACCCTAATTGACAAGTATATAAACTACATTTCCCCTTTCAGAAAAGGAGGAGGAGAAACATATGTGTGCAAGACGCGGAAGCGATAAGCAAACATTCAAATATTCAAACATTCAAGCATTCAAGCATTCCTTCAAGCAATTGAGCATTCTAAGTCTCCATTCAAGGCTAAGTGTTGCATTCAAGACAAGGATTCAACCATTGAAGAGGAGATCATTTACAACATACAACACACAACATCATTACACCTTCGCATGTAAGAATACAAACATTCTTACAACAAGGTATCAGTACTTGATTACATTACAAACATTTACATTTACAGCATTCTCATTTCTTGGTTAATTCCAAAACCGGGGTTTGACCTAAAGGAAAACCCCTAATCCCTAACCCCCCAATCGTCCTCTCTTTTCTGTGTGTAGGTTGCAGGTACGCGGCTATAATTGAAGATATGGAATCCTTGTGCAAAGATGAACAGATCCCCCTTCGTTTCGCGGATTTTTCGGAGGACCGTGTGCACTCTGGGCACCATCGTCCCGTCAACTTTCGCTCAAATTTGCAGGACAACATCGTCTCGACATTTTACTGTTAATTTCAGGTCCGTAGCTTCATCCTGTGTCCCTATCTCCGTCTACAAACGAATCTTTCTTACTTTACATGCACTCCTAGTTCAATCCTTCTATCTGCATTCTTTACAAAAGAGGGTATCCTTGATGTTTTAACCCTTGAAACTCATTTAGAATCCAGTCTTGAATTGTGTGGGATTGGATCTTGTGGGTTTCAACCCCTCTTTTGAATGTAAAGTCTCTCCTAAGTGAAAACCATCAATCCTAGTGACCTCCTTTCTCTCTCCATGGAGTGGGGGAACACCTAGGGTTCGATTTTCCGCTTTACACATAAACACGCACGAACTTCTAAAAAATATGTTTTGTTGCTTTTTCCAATAAAGTTCATCCTCATCAACATTTTTCAAATTATCAGCATGGAGTATCTTCAAGGGTTACACATTGCTTGTCATATAAATATTTCCATTTTGGAAACCATTTACAAGCCCAAGAAAGGTATGACACCCAAATTGGTTGGACTCAAATCTCATTGCCTCCATTTTCTACGGTGCCCCCAACTATTAATAACATATTCCTTACATATTGGCGTAGCACCATAACATAGAATATTTGACCACCCAAATTTAGGCATCAATTTTTTCTTTATTTTTCATGCATTAGATTCTTAAGAAATAAACAATAGGATTGCATGGTTGAGACACCTTATCCCAAAAAAATGACCTAGAATGAGGAAGGATAAAATATGTGAGGCTAGGGTGTGAATTTATTAGAAATGAATGCCTTTAAATGCAAGCACATAAAAATTAATTATGCAAATGTGTTTTAGTTGGCTCAAAATGACTAGTGAAATGTGTAGGAGTTGGATACAAATAATTTTGAATTTAAAAAATTCATGGGTTAGATCTATGAATGCAAGATAATCCCACACTCATAGAAATGACTCAAGATGAGGATTGAATTAATCATGTGCAATGAATGAATGTTTTATTAAAGAGGATACAATGAATGTGGTCTACCTAGGGAGACATACAAGAATGGATAAGATGAAAAATATATAGAAAAGATTAACACATGAACATTAGGATTGCAAGGTTGAGACAACTTATCCCAACAAAATGATCTCAAACAAGGAAGGATAAGATATGTAAGGCTACGATGTGAAATTGATACAAATAAGTGCCTTTAAATACTATCACATAATAATTAATCATGCAAATATGTTTTGGTTGGCTTAAAACAACTTGTGAAATGTGTAGGAGTTGGCTATATATGGTTTTGAATTTCATGTGTTAGATTTATGAACACAAGATAATCATATATTTGTATAAATGACTCAAGGTGATGTATAAATGACTCAAGGTGATGGAAATGACTATCCAGCCATCAAGATGCACCATGTTATAAATGGCTTGATGCTACATAACTAAATTTTTGACTTCTCATTGATGAGGATCATTTACAACCTATTCACTATACCATTGCCTCAAATGAATTTAACACCAGTCTTTATCAATGAGAAGTCAAAACTTCAATGTAACATCCAACCATCAATGTCATAGTGCATCTTGATGGTAAGATAATTGTTTTCGAGAGACATACAAAAATGTCTCATGACAAGCTCTTGTCCCTCACAACAGAGTGTCCTAGCAAGCCAACATCAACTTTCAAGAATGGACTTGTGTGTGCAGGTAGCATCCAACAACAACCCGTTGAACTTATCTGCATGTGATATGACAACGAGAATTAATAACTTGGCTAAGTTTTAACCCCTTTGGGGTAGGTGTAAACACCCTTCCCTATTTGACCCATAATCAAGTACCTTGTCCATAATACATCCCTCATAGACAAAGATAAAAATTACTCCTCCCGGGTATATATATTTTTCTTTATATTTGCAATAAATGATTATTTGTATCATGTTGTTATTTCTCTTTTAATTACACCCATTTATGGAATTTAGAATTCATTCAATTGAAAACACATCTTATGTATATAGATCTCATTGAGTGATCGCTTGACTTAGATTAATACTACTCCTAAAAATAATGTTAGTAATAAAATTTTATAATCCCCATCTACTTATTTATATATAATATATATTTGGGTAAGTGCACCAAGATGGTGAACAGAAAAGTGGCCACATGCAAAAAACAAATGAAAATTTTCATAACCCGTGCGTGTTCTATGAAATATAAAAACATGAAAGCCTGGCCAAAAATAATAATAATAATAAAAGTTCCTCAAAAACCGTATGGTACGGTTTTTGAGGAACATTATATTTAATAATAAAAAACAAGTTCATCAAAACCCATACGGGTTTTGAGGAATAATTTCTCATAACCCGTACTGGTTTTGCAAAACTAAAAGTTTTGGCCTTAGTTCTGCATAACCCGTACAGGTTATGTAGAGCTAGGAACCAAAGAGGAAGAGAGAGAGAGAGAGAGAGAGAGAGAGAGAGAGAGAGAGAGAGAGAGAGAGAGAGAGAATAGGGTCAAGAGAGGGGGAGGGGAGAGAGAATAGGATAATATAACGAGAGGGGGAGGGAGAGGTAGGGGGAGAGAAAGACAGAGAAGGGGGAGAGGGTGATAATGGGATAGGATAATGTGTGTGTGTGTGTGTGAGAGAGAGAGAGAGAGAGTAGGAGAAGGAGAGGGTGAGAGACATGAAGTAGAGAGAGAATGAGAAGGAGAAGAGGGTGAGAGACTCGACAGAGAGACAAGTATGAGGGGGAGAGAGATGAGATAGAACTCAAGGAGGATAATTAGGGCTCAACATAGACAGAGATGATGATGGGGGAAGGAAGACGAGAGAGAGGAAAAGAAGAGAGACATGCATGTATACAAACATATATACATATATCTATATAAATATATGTATATATAATTATAGATATGCATATATACATACATAAACACATATTATATATGTATGTTGTTAAAATGTGGCGACTGATCAACAAAGTACTGTACACTCAGCATGTATCCTTGCCGGGGTCCGGGTCTGGGTTGGGCCTCGGTCAGGGGTTCGGGAGCGGTAGCCCCCGAGAAAAGCGGGGATTCGGGGGCGGGAGCCTTCGAGAAATTTTTTTTTACCGTTTTTCGTTGATGAAAACCGACATTGTAATAAAACCCTAAAAAGGCCAACTTTGTTTGTTACCCTAAAAACGCATGTTATAAGCGGTTGGGATGCTTAAGGCATTGTAAGGTTGATGTACTGTTTTTGCTGGATAATAAGAAAGATTGGACGACTATGTATGGTGGATGTAACCCATTCTGGGTGAACCACGTAAAATATCTGTGTTATCTGTGTCCTGTTTTATTTCTTTATCTTTTGTATTTAAATCTGCATATAATTGTTAGTTCATATTTGCTTCGAATCTGATTGAAACCCTAACAATTGGTATCAGAGCGAGGTTTTCTGTAAATTGGCAGGACTTTCAGATTTGAGTGGGAGCAATGGAGGATTCCAAATTCAAGGTTGAAAAGTTTAACGGCCAGAATTATCAGTTATGGAAAATGCAGATGGAGGATTACCTATATCAAAAGGATTTGTGGCGGCCATTGGAAGGAAAGGCAAAGAAAGCGATCACAATGTCAGATGAAGAGTGAGACATTTTAGATAGAAAGGCACTGGGATCTATTCGATTGTGCCTTGCGCCATCTGTAGCATTCAATATAACAGAAGCAAAAATGGTTGTAGATTTGATGGCAACATTGGCTAAGTTGTATGAGAAACCCTCAGCTTCGAATAAGGTATTTCTTATGAAGCGTTTGTTTAATTTGAAAATGAGTGAGGGAGGATCTGTAGCGGAGCACTTAAATGAATTTAATACAATTACCAGTCAATTGTCTTTGGTAAAAATTACCTTTGCAGAAGAGGTTAGGGCTCTCTTGATTTTATGTTCTTTGCCAGAAAGATGGAATAGCTTGGTTATGGCTATAAGTAACTCTGTCTCTGGTAAAAATACTTTGGTATTTGATGATATTGTTGGTGTTATCCTAAGCGAGGAAATGCGAAGGAAAAGCATAGGTGAGACTCCAACATCAGCGGGTAGTATTTTGAATGTGGAGAACAGAGGAAGATCAAAGGAAAGAGGAAAAGGCCCTGGGAATGAAAAGTCACGAGGGAAGTCAAAGAAAGGACTCTCTCAATCTAGAGGAAAGAAAGATTGCTGGTACTGCAAAAAGCCTGGTCATCTAAAGAAAGACTATTGGTCTCGAAAAAATAAAGAAGGAGACAAAAATGAAAATGACAGTAAGGAAGCTAATATTGCAATTAATACTTTACAAGATGCTTTAATCTTATTTTTGGATAATGTTAATGATTCCTGGGTAATAGATTCTGGGGCTTCATTTCATGCTACACCCCATAGAAAATATTTTCTAGATTATGTTCAAGGTGATTTTGGACAGGTATATTTGGGTGATGATGAGCCCTGTCAAATTGTTGGAAAAAGAAAGATAAATATCAAGTTGCAGAATGGTAATGACTGGTTTCTGCAGGAGGTAAGACATGTTCCTAATTTAAGAAGAAATTTAATTTCTATAGGGCAACTAGGTAGTGAAGGTTGCATAGTAACCTTCTCAGACAGTATGTGGAAGGTCACTAAAGGATCATTAGTAGTAGCTAAAGGTGCGAAGGTAGGCACATTATATCTATGTATTGGTAACACTTACTCTACCTTAGCTGCTACAGATAAAGTTACTGCAGGGACAACAACAATAAATGTTGCAAGAACAGATTCGATAATGTGGCACCATAGGCTTGGGCACATAAGTGAGAAAGAGATGAAAACCCTTCACTCCAAAAATCTATTGTCAGGACTAAAGAAGATTGATTTAGAGTTCTGTGAAAACTATGTTTATGGTAAACAGAAAAGAGTCAGATTTATCAAGGTTGGGAAAGAGAAGAAGAGTGAGAAGTTAGAGCTTGTACATTCAGATGTATGGGGATTGGCTCAGGTATCATCTCTTGGTGGCTCTTGTTATTATGTTATTTTTATTGATGACTCAACCAGAAAAAACATGGGTATATTTCCTAAAACAAAAATCAGATGTTTTTGAAACTTTTAAGAAATGGAAAGCTCTGGTTGAGAATGAGACAGGAAACAAGTTGAAGTGTCTTAGATCGGATAATGGAGGCGAGTATTGCAGCAAAGCATTTGAAGATTACTGCTCCTTAAATGGGATTTGAAAGCAGAAGACAGTTCCAGGAACTCCACAGGAAAATGGTGTGTCAGAGAGAATGAATAGGACAATCATGGAACGCGCGAGGAGCATGAGATTGCATGCTGGATTGCCCTTACATTTTTGGGCAAATGTTGTACATATTGCTATCTATTTGATAAACAAAGGACCTTCAACCCCTTTGGATGGTGGTATTCTAGAGGAGGCATGGACTGGTAAAAAGGTAAATTATTCTTTTCTAAAAACTTTTGGTTGCGAAGCTTTTGTCCATGTTGATAAAGAAAACAGAACCAAAATGAAATGCCACAGGTACCTGATGCTCTGCAACAAAAAATTGTCCCACAAACTCCTGCAAGTGTTAGACATTCTACGAGGACAAGTAGACCCTCTGAAAGATTTTCTCCTTCTTTGTATTCTATTTTATTAACGGATTCTGGTGAACCAAAAGAATATGAAGAAGCAATGCAGGTAGATGCCAAACAACAGTGGAAGCTAGGCATGAAAGAGGAGATGGACTCCTTGATGAAAAATAAGACTTGGGACTTAGTCCCTTTACCTGCAGAAAAAAAAGAGCCTTGCCTAACAAATGGGTTTATCGGCTAAAGGAGGAGGAAGGAGGTCAGAAAAGATATAAGGCCAGATTTGTGGTAAAAGGTTTTGCACAGAAAAAGGGTATAGATTATGATGAAATATTTTCTCTAGTTGTAAAAATGACTTCAATTGGAATTGTACTTAGTCTTGTGGTTGCAGATGATTTACATCTTGAACAATTAGATGTCAAAATAGCTTTTCTCCATGGAGATTTGGAGGAGGAAATTTACATGTTGCAACCACAGGGATATGAGGTCAAAGGTAAGGAGAAGTTGGTGTGCAGGTTGAAGAAAAGTCTGTATGGCCTAAAGCAAGCACCCCGACAATGGTATTTAAAATTTGATAGTTTCATGGCTGAACACGGTTATCATAGATGTCATTCTGATCATTGTGTATATTTTAAGAGATTTGATAATGGTAGTTATATTATCCTGTTGCTTTATGTTGATGACATGCTTGTTGCTGGGTCTAACATGCAACATATAAATAATCTTAAACAAAAATTAGCCAGGTCATTTGTTATGAAGGATTTGGGTGTAGTTAAGCAAATTCTCAGTATGAGGATTACACGGGACAGGAAAAATAGAACCTTGAATTTGTCCCAAAGTGAGTATATAAAGAAGGTGTTGAAAAGATTTAACATGCAGGATGCAAAAGCAGTTAGTACACCTTTGGCTAGTCATTTCAAATTGACTAAGGAGATGTGCCCAAAGGCACAGGAAGAGGTTAATAAAATGTCTAACATCTCGTATTCATCAGTTGTTGGTAGTCTGATGTATGCAATGGTATGCACAAGGCCAGATATTGCACATGCAGTGGGAGTTGTGAGCAGGTTTATGAGTAATCCGGGTATGGAACATTGGAATGTTGTGAAATGCATTCTTCGGTATTTAAAAGGAACTACTACGAAGACATTATGTTTCAAAGGATCTGATGCTACTCTAAGTGGATTTGTTGACTCTGATCTGGCGGGTGATATTGATTCATGGAGGAGTACTACAGGGTATGTTTTTACTATAGGGGGAACTGCAGTCAGTTGGATTTCTAGGCTGCAAAAGGTTGTTGCACTTTCAACCACTGAAGCTGAGTATGTTGCTGCTACAGAAGCCAGCAAGGAGATGATTTGGTTGCAATATTTTCTGGAGGAATTGGGTCAGACACAAGAGGATAGCCCATTGTATACTGATAGCTAGAGTGCCATTCATCTTGTGAAGAACTCTATTTTTCATTCAAGGACAAAGCACATTCAGCTCAGGTACCACTTCATTCGGACTGTTTTGGAGGAGGGTCAGTTACGGCTTGAGAAGATTCACACAAGTGAGAATCCTGCCGATATGTTCACGAAGGCAGTTCCATAGGAGAAGCTGATTTCTTCATTATTTTTTGTTGGTCTTCTTGATTGATAATTGTAGAATTTATACCAGTCGAGTCCTAGTGTTTTATCCAACGGATGTTGCATGTACAGTGGTGTCATGTAGTATCAGTCTCCAAGTGGGAGATTGTTCGGTGTGAAGCTTGATCAGTCTCCAAGTGGGAGATTATTAAAATGTGGCAACTGATCAGCAAAGTACTGTACACTCAACACGTATCCTTGCCCCCGAGAAAATCGGGGGTTCCCGCCCCCGAGAAAAAATTTTTTTGTCATTTTTCGTTGATGAAAACTGACATCGTAATAAAACCCTAAAAAGGCCGACTTTGTTTGTTGGCCTAAAAATGCATGTTATAAGCGGTTGGGATGCTTAAGGGATTGTAAGGTTGATGTATTGTTTTTGCTGGATAATAAGAAAGATTGGACGACTGTGTATGGTGGATGTAACCCATTCTGGGTGAACCACGTAAAATCTTTGTGTTATCTATGTCCTGTTTTATTTCTTTATCTTTTGTATTTAAATCTGCATATAACTATTAGTTCATATTTGCTTCGGATCTGCTTGAAACCGTAACATATGTCTATACATATGTGTAGTAAATGGTAAGTCTACAAGCATACATTTTGATGTCATCATAACCCGTACGGGTTTTGTGAAACTCAAAAGATGTTTTTCATAACCTGAATTGGTTTTGTGAAACTCAAAATGATGTTTTTCATAACTCGTACGGGTTTTGTGAAACTCAAAATGATGGTTTTAGTTCTACATAACTATGAATGGTACTTTTTATTTTTCAAAACCCTAGTGGGTTATCTTGCTAATCAAAAACTGTATGGGTTTTGGCTTGGTAAGAGGGTTGGAAAACGACCCTAAAGCTTGCAAGCCCATTTTCCCTCCATTTTTGTCCCTTTTTTACGTTTTTTCATCTTCCAACGTGATTTATCGACTTCATCATCATCAAGTTTACAAATGATCAAAAGGGTATTTTAAAATTACCGCCATAATCTCACATGTCTTCTCAGCTTTCTGACCATATAAATTTTTCTATTTTTGGACAACATTAGCATAGTAAACTTTAATTTTCTTTACCAGTGCCTTGACAGTCCTCATAGACATACGTCTACCATTTTTTTAATAACTTTTGATATAATTGACCAAATTTAAAATAAATTACATATTATTGTTCTACACTAGATTCTATATAATTTTTTTTTTTAAGTTTTCATTTTCGATTATTTTGATATAAGTCATGCCTAGTGCACGAACATGCACCAAATTTTCAGGATGCAAACACTTCAAAAAATCATAAAAATGAAAAATTACAAAAAACATACACAACTTTTAGATCTCAATCTTACCTATCATCCTACCAAAGGGTTTTGTAAAATACTAAATCTAACTATATATCCTGTGCAGCCCACAAAAACAACTATGTTATGCTTTTCTAAAAAAATTAGGAACAGTTTTGAGTGTGTGACCTTCAAATATCTCTTTGAAGTTCAGGTTTACCTGTTTTCAGAAAGAAAGAAAAAAAAGTGGCCACTTATAACCCCCTTTTTTTTCACCATCTTGGTGCACTTACCCATTTAAACCAATTGATTATTGTTAGAAAGGTAGTCGTATTGACTAAAATAATCAAGGCTAAACAAATAAAATACCAAAATGGTGGCTGGAGAGTTAGCAAAAGATTAATCCAAGTCAACAAGGTAAGTTCCATAAACAAATCAACCCATGTCAATTATCATAGAATAAGAGAATGATTAAACAAATTCTGAACCTCAATTATGAAGAAGTTAGATCACGTCGACCCACATAAAAAGAGAAGAGGATGATAACAAGAAAATATAGATATTATTTTGCAAAAGAAAAAAAATAGTGATAATAATAGCTGCAAGAAAATATATATATATATATATATATATATATATATATATATATATATATATATAGTATGATTAATAAATAGTGCAGACCGATTCTTACTTTGAGACTGTAGAAATGAGAATGAGAAGATAATTTAAGAATTTACTTTGCCAACACGAGGATTTAAGAATTTACTTTGCCAACACGAGGAGAGAAGAAGGGGATGGGCGATTTGCACAATAAAATAATGCAGATCGATCTACTAAGATTCTAGAACCAGTAAACAAACAAATCGACTCATGACAACTTTGCCAAATGAGAGTGGATGAGAAGTGATTATAACAAATCGATTCAAAAGAAGTTAATAGAAACAAATGTTAGATGGGGAATAGGCAACAAATGCGATTACCTTACAAATCCACATGGGAAGGAGGAAACAACTGCGACGTGGTGAGGTTAATAAAAAGTTAGCATACTCTCCCTGAAGATGCCTTCCAAACCAGCTTCCTGCTAAGTACAAGGAAAGGAGAGGTAAGTGTGGGGGTCTCCTAGCAAAACACGCCATTCAAGAAATCGACCCTAGCAATACAATGGAGTGGAGGAAAAGAGTAGAATAGCATGGTCCCCCTTACTGGTAGGTCAATCACCCAAACTCTCAGCTAGCGTCCAGGCTTGTGATTGCCTCCCTCTGCAAGTAACAACCCTCCCTGTTGCCTTGCAAACTTAGAAAAAGAAAACGCTGGAAAGAATTGGAAGAGGAAATACGATCAAGAGGAGAGCCCAAAAATAATTGCCCCAAAAGTTTGATATCTCAACCTATATATTAACTACCTTGGCTGAGAAGATAGATCCATAGATTGTGGATCTGGATTGGAAAAATTGGAAGTTGAAGTAAGGTAAACTCAATTAGACTTGCCAGTAAGGAAAGTTGATTAAAGGTTGGACTGGATTGATTAGCCAGCCAAGAAGATAAAATTGAGACATGACAGGAAGTTACTGAAAGTTGATAGGAAAAAACAATTAGTTTGACTCCACTCTCCAAAAACTCACAGAAAGTTGACTGGAAAAAACAATTAGTTCAACTCCACTCTCCAAAAACTCACATGTTTTATTTAATATTAAGTCATTAACTTAATATTTTAAATTCATTTGCTTGAAATCTCTTATTTAACATTTAAATTTAATATTTTATGTTTCAATTATTTCTTAATGTTATTATTATCGATTTTATTATTTAATTAATATGTTTAATTATTACGTGTGTGTGTGTGTGTGTGTGTGTGTGAATGCACATGCCATATTCCTTAGGTTACTGTCAACGAGTCAGGAGACTCCTCCTTGGTTATTTATCTACCTCCGAAAGTCGACCCTGCATCCACCTCGCACCTAACAAAAATCATCAAATCATCATGATATTGGAAATCTGCAACTTGAAATAATGTCATTAATAGCATCATCGCATAATTATCATCAAATGTCATCAATAACATCAACTAACATAATAACTAATCATTGTCATCAAATTAACACAATTTGATGTCAAACATGAATAATGTCACTAGACACATCATAATATCAATGTCAAATTTAAATAATACCATCAAGCATCAATAATATCAATATCTCACTTATCAACCTAGTCCAAAACTTGTTCATCTAAATTGAGTCATGACACCATCATTTCATTAGATATATTTATGCATAATATATCTACCTACATACAATATTTTCCTATATATCTCTTATTACATGTATCACTTACATAGATTCCCTTACCCTTTCTAAAACTACTGCATTTTACTCTACTTTATACATATATTCTCCTATTTGGACATGTCCCTAACAAAGTACATTAACTTCTTATGTGTAACCCGTCTCTTGGAGCTTCACGACCCTCTTGAAGTGGTTTGTGGTATTTTTTCTTCCTTTGTATATTTTATTATACTATTTTTCTTACTAATGTCATCCCCCTATTTAAAACCATGTCTTGTCCTCAAGACATTTAAAAAATTAAAATTGAAAGTCGATTACCAATAACATTAACAAAATATAATAGTCTAGTTACAACTTTGGTGACCAAGTTGATCACCTCAATAGAGCTCCAACCAAGTTGGTCAAAATGAAACTACATAATATCTGATAAGTGACTAGTCAAAATAAATATATAATCCTGATCCAGCTAAAACATCAAAGTTCACGAGTGTATCGGGTAAAATTTGGAATTGGGGTTTCAATCAAGATAATAAAACCACTAACAAGCCAAATTATCCAACACATTGAAAGAGGGGTGAATATACTAGATCTAGCCACAATTCCAATAAGGAAAAGGCTGAAATTCTAATTAGAATCACTGGTAGTTAATAGTTATCCTCTTTTTTAGTTGAAATTGGAAGGTAATTGTGAAATTAGGGTAAAACCATGAATAATTGAAGCAAATTGTTGAAAACAAACTGCTACAGATATCCCGCAGAGCCACAAACTGAGATTTGGGCAAAAGAATATGTTTAGAACTTGTTCCCAAAAGTTTGTCCTGATTTTTTGTGACCAATTAGTACAGATTCACCTTGGTCCTCCAAATTTTTCTTCATTGAAAGTTGATCATGTTTGTTGTTGTTAACTCTATTGGAATTTCTGAGTACAACTCCTGAACTTTTTTCCTACATACAAAAAGAAAGGGAAAGATGTTGTGAATGGGAGTTGGCCTTAGGGTAAATCCCCAATTTAGGAATTAACCTTGAAATTTAAATAAGATATCAAAAGGGAAAGGAAAATCTAATATGCACTTTAAAATTTAAATTTTAGATCTCTTTTTCCAACCTTAAAATGATAATAGATGTTTGTCATGGCTTCATAGACATTCATGATGATGTTTAAAAAAGAAAAAGAAAACTCATTCAAGGCTATTTACATGGAGACTTAGGTTTTTGGAATCCTTTACACCATTTACACCAATTCTAAGATATTATTTATGGACACATTTTTGGAAATATTTTGTGAGTATCTCTCAATCTTTTTAAGGGGAAAACCCATAAAATAGATATAATTTTTTTTGATGGTCAAACAAGATCATATGTAGATTCTCTTCATGATATTTTTTAATCCTCTTTTCTATGCATTTTCTACAGATGATAAAAGACTTCAAGTAGTGAAAGAAGATTATAATTCTTAGGTGCATTTTTGTTGCAAGGCTAGGGCTATTGATATTTGATTAAAATGTTCTAAAATAATTTCACTCATGCATTTTTCCTCATGCTTGAAACAACCTCTATGTGCCTCTATAGTCTTCTTCCAATCTAATTCATAGGATTCTCAATTACCAAATCTTGAAGAAATACAATTAGATTTTCATGGTACTCTGACATGGAATTAATTTAAATAATCAACTGCATCTTAGGAGAAGGGGTCGGCGCTGGTAGTCACCACAAGCGCGCCCAATATGGAAACCTCTCCAAGGCGACCTCGTAGCCTCTTTCGTCCAACCTTCTTGCCCTCATTGCCTTATCCATCATTTACACCCTGATTGCTATGTGCAGGATCGTTGGCCACTTTGAAACTCTTTGCGGAGAGTGGCACAATGATTGGGGGGGGGGTAAATCGAAGCAATTGAATCTTTGGCCTTGGGCCATTGTGAGGGCTAATTGATTTCCTGTTCACATCTCATGTCCGCCCAGTAAAAGACTTGACGACTTGAAGCACAAGGAGATTTTACTTGTTGGTGTCAATTAGGTGGTCTATGGGCTTTCGTTGCTCTTCATGGTGCTTTTGGTCTAATAGGCTTCATGCTACGCCAATTTGAACTTGCTCGATCTGTACAATTACGACCTTATAATGCAATTGCGTTCTCTGCTCCGATTGCTGTTTTTGTTTCCGTATTCTTGATCTATCCATTAGGCCAGTCTGGTTGGTTTTTTGCGCCTAGTTTCGGCGTAGCAGCTATTTTCCGATTTATCCTCTTTTTTCAAGGTTTTCATAATTGGACCTTGAATCCATTTCATATGATGGGAGTTGCCGGAGTATTGGGTGCTGCTCTTCTATGTGCTATTCACGGTGCTACCATGGAAAATACTTTATTTGAAGACGGTGATGGTGCAAATACATTCCGTGCTTTTAACCCAACTCAAGCCGAAGAGACTTATTCTATGGTCACTGCGAACCGTTTCTGGTCTCAAATTTTTGGGGTTGCTTTTTCCAATAAACGTTGGTTACATTTCTTCATGTTATTTGTGCCGGTGACCGATTTATAGATGAGTGCCATTGGAGTAGTTGGCCTAGCTCTAAACTTACGTGCTTATGATTTTGTTTCTCAGGAGATTCGTGCAGCGGAAGATCCTGAATTTGAAACTTTTTATACAAAAAATATTCTTTTGAACGAAGGTATTCGTGCTTGGATGGCGGCTCAGGATCAGCCTCATGAAAACCTTATATTCCCTGAGGAGGTTCTACCCCGTGGAAACGCTCTTTAATGGAACTCTAACTTTAGCTGGTCGTGACCAAGAAACCACTGGTTTCGCTTGGTGGGCTGGTAATGCCCGACTTATTAATTTGTCAGGCAAATTACTTGGGGCTCATGCGGCTCATGCCAGATTAATTGTATTCTGGGCTGGAGCAATGAATCTATTTGAAGTGGCTCATTTTGTACCGGAAAAACCTATGTATGAACAAGGATTGATTTTACTTCCCCATCTAGCGACTCTAGGATGGGGAGTCGGTCCTGGTGGGGAAATCGTGGACACTTTTCCCTATTTTGTATCCGGGGTACTTCACTTAATTTCTTCTGCAGTTTTAGGCTTCGGTGGTATTTATCACGCACTAATTGGACCCGAAACTTTAGAAGAATCTTTTCCATTTTTTGGTTATGTATGGAAAGATAGGAACAAAATGACCACAATTTTAGGTATTCACCTAATCTTGCTAGGTGTTGGTGCTTTTCTCCTAGTGTTTAAGGCTTTGTATTTTGGTGGCATACATGATACTTGGGCTCCCGGCGGTGGAGATGTAAGAAAAATTACGAACCTTACGCTTAACCCAAGTACTATATTTGGTTATTTACTCAAATCCCCTTTTGGAGGGGAGGGATGGATTGTTAGCGTTGACAATCTAGAAGATCTAATTGGAGGACATGTGTGGTTAGGTTCCATTTGTATCTTTGGTGGTATCTGGCACATCTTAACAAAACCTTTTGCGTGGGCTCGCCGCGCGTTTGTATGGTCCGGAGAAGCTTACTTATCCTATAGTTTGGCGGCTCTCTCTGTCTTTGGTTTCATTGCTTGTTGTTTTGTTTGGTTTAACAATACAGCTTATCCCAGTGAATTCTATGGACCTAGTAATCTGTCTTGATCCTGGTTTTTCATCTTCGAAATACTTGGATTTGACTTGTCACTCGAACTCTCCTCTTTTGAGGATTCTTGTGCGTGCGCTCGTGCCATTTCCTCGATCTTATTAATAAGATATTAAAGTGTGGAGTGAGTACCTTGCCCAACTATATTTGGGGCTCTCACTCCCTTACTCGGTTTGAGACCCCCTTGCACGTAGGTTGTGGAGCATCGCGACTCTTTCTATGTTTGGCGGTTGTCTTCTGATGATACATTGGTCCCAAAGATAACATTACTAGCATTTGTGTCATTGTTCTTCATCTTTGGCATGTTCCTTCGTTGCAATTGGATATCTCTGTTTATACGCATGCAGCTCCTCGCGCCGATTGAGCGCTTTCCCACTCATGCACTCTCATGGTCTCCTTGGGAGATATATTATTGAAGAGGAAAATATATACTAGAGAATTTTTATTCTAGAAAGGAAACCAAACAATTAATAATCAACTACCTGATCATATATATTAATACTATTATGGATTGTTATTAATATATACAATAAAATATTGATAATGTAATATTATAATATTTGAACCGAAATTTTTTGAACCCTTCATTTTCCCATTCTAGGGAAACAAACAAGTTTAAACGATCAACATGTTTGTGGAAAATTTAGATCTACATCTAAAACTCAAATGAATGAATCGTTGCACAAATTACAAATAAATGATGTTTGATGGTCACCTCTCATGAAAGGAAGATTCCAACAACTTGAGTCACTTTGAATATCATTAATATGTTCAACTACATCAAGAGAAACTTGCTAAGAGTATATTTTATGCCAAGAAAGAATAATATTAGATTGAAACTAAAGTTAATTCAAGATAACAAACAAATGGAAAACATGTAAATGATCCCCTCAAGCAAAAGTTATATTAAATAAAATTCAAATGGCACTAAGGAGATACCTAAAGTTGAAAAGAAGCCAATTAAAAATTTTGCCCAATGAGGATGAGATAAGTGTAGGAGAATTTTAAAGATTTGTTGCTCATTCATAATCATTAGCACACCAATACCAATAATCCTAGACATATTCGAAGAATTCAATGACTACCCTATAAATTTACACTATAAAATAAATAGACAAGAAAGTGTATGTTTCACTCTAAACAAAGAACAAGTCGATCCTTAAACAATGTTGGAGCTTTACAAGTTCTTGCAAACTCTCAAAGATCATAAATATGTACAAGATAATTTTAAATGAGAACTCTAGATATAAGAAGATATTCCATTCTATCAAGGAATCTATTGCTGGAATCCCTCCCATAAAAAATATTTCTTAACCTTTAGCAAACACCCTATTGGATCCTCCAAAGATGAAAATGATTAAAGAAATAAAAAAGTAAAAGAAACAAAATGAAAATAAAGAAAATAAGAAACAATAGGTGTCATCAAATTTCTTACTATAAGCTAGTTGATGGAATTAATTTTCCAATGTCCATGAATTAATGTATAATTTCTTTTGGGTTAAATTGTGTATGAATATTTGATCGACATTTTGAATCGCGGCATGTGATTCAAAACATTGATCAAATAATGATACACAATTCAACCCAAAATAAATTGCACTCTAGAAGTTAGTTTTCAAGCAAGTTGTAGTTAGTGCCTATTTTATATGTGTTGTATATGCTACTCATTGCATATTTTTTGTATTTTATAGACCTAGTATTGATAAATGGTTTTGAAAGATACCACCTGATCAATGCTAGAGCGCAAAGAGGAGTTGACTCAACAACACATTGAGATTGGGGGTCGAGGTTTTGGTCTAACTCGTGCCAAGCCTGAGGAAGAAATACGTCAAACTCCAATTAGAAATTATATAAGCCAACTTAAACTATAGAGTATGGAGTCTGAATTTGGGCCCTGACACCAATTTTGGTCCTGATCGACTATTCTAATCTGTGTAGGTAGCATATGGAACCAGGAGGACTTTTCAATTATAGGTATCTAGGTTATGTTATTGTATATTATGTGTACTTTGATTTAACAATATTTTGTGGACAAACATCCGTAGGAGATTGTAATTAGTAGATTGTTGGAATCAACAAAACAACCTTTGGTTTTTGATATCGTTCTCATTTAGGGAGTGCATTGGAGCTTCAATGATTTGTAGGAAAATTTAGTGAGTTAGTGTGTGCATTGTTGGTTGATGTTTATATTGTTTTACTAACAATTACCTGTAGAGGTCAAATTATAATCAATACAAGTTACTGCTAGAGTTTGAATCATTTGTGTAAGTTTATTGTATTTTTTAAATACTATAGTTTGAATATAATTTGGTGAAGCCCATGTTTATGTTATTTAGTGAATAGTGTGATTTGTATTTCAAATAAATTATTTCATTAAAATTTTGGAATCAATGTCACTTTATTTAAATCTTACATTTTATTTCATGTAAAAATCTAAACCTTAAATTTTATTGTAAATTTTGTCTAAAATATTTATGTAAATGAACTTTTGTTTCTTTAAACATGTCACTTTATTAACTAGCAGTTGCATGTTATGTGCACGCAACAGGAAGCCTTGTTTAAAATGGGCATATCATGTTTAAAATGAGATTCTCGATCCCTTGTTTGAAATAAAGTAGTATAGTAAAGCAATTTTTAGCTAAAATGTCTCACACTGATAAATGCATATTAATCAATGAAATTGTTTGTTGCAATTTGTTTTTGAATCGCTAATATGGAATGAGTGAAATTAGAGATAGCATAAAAAATTTACAACGAGCGAATGAAAATTATGTGAGTAGAGCTGGTGTGCATGATTGAAAACATGTGCTGCAACTGGAGTGTTGAGTGGATGTGAATAAAAGAATTGAACATTAGAAAGTTGTGACTTGGAACCAAAGACAAGGAAATAGAAATTTAATGTATCTTAATAAAGTAAATTGTGTGGAAAATAAAAATTTTAACTTGATAGGAAGAATTAAAAATAAAAGAATCAAGAGAACTAAAATATTAATTATGAGGATATATATGAACAATTGAGAGCCATTGGGAGGTACCTGAAATGTTGGCCAGTGAAAGAGAAATCAAATGGTGGTTTTTTGCTCCAAGGAGAACATCTGCAAGAGGAGAAATAGTAAGTAAAAGGAAATGGGTAACATGCCAAGTTGTAGTAAACTCCAATGGAAAGAGAATGGATAAATCTTTATGCATAAAGAAGGTGTAAACTTGATAAATATAAACGTTGGTATAATTATAAGTATAATTTGATAACCAAGACTAACCACAATGCGTGTTGCATGTAAGACTTAAGTAGCATTGTAAAAAACGAGGTGAAGGTGAGTATACTATAAACAAATCTATTTGTGTTGCGTATAATATCAGTGCATGAAACAAAGTTGGTGGAAGCGAGGTTATCGTTACAATGCTTTTAAAAGTGAGGGATAGCCAATGATTTTGCAAAGGTTCTAATAAAGAGAATACAATTAGTACTGTGCAGGTGATAAGAGCTATATTAACAAAATGATGTGTAAATGGGAAATTTGTCAGAAACATGAAAATTAAATAAAATAATTGGCAGCAAGTAGTGTAATACAATTTGAGAATATTTTTACATTCATCTAGTGTTTAGAGGCAAGGTGTGGTAGTGCAAAGGGATAAAATCTGAAAAAAATGGAAGATGCAAGGAAAAAGTATAAAAAAAATGTTGATTTCTTTTAAGATAGCTAAAATTGCAAAACATGCAAGAAGAGAAGAGTGTAATAAAACAATACTTGCGAGAAGTGTTTAACATAGAAGAAGGAATATAAAACCAAGGGAATGAATGGACCGTATTTGCAGGGAACATTAAAACGCTCAACAACATACAAATAGGAGAACATGTAATTAGACATTCATATCTAATATGGAGGAAAATTCATATGTATAAAAATGTGCACCTAAATATATGTATACATATACACATTTATAAAAATTATAATATATATTGTGTACATACATATATTTGTGTGTGTGTGTGTGTGTGTGTGTGCTTTCAATGTATATATAGATACATGCATACAAATGAATATGCGGCTGGAAATGTTTAGGAATGACATGCAATGTACCTAGGCATATGATTTATTGGTCCACTATTGTGTGGATGTTCAATGATTTCAAATGAAATAAGAAAAATCAACAAACAAAAAACAAAACAAGTAACACAATAAAATCTTAGTGAAATATACATATTTTATGTGTTTCATCTGGACTTATCTATGTCAATTATAACATTTTTTTCTACACTTACCAAAATCCAACATTCAATCCAACTAAGTAAATAGTAAACCGGCCATCCACAGCTGCAAGAAATTTAAATAGAATTATATAATTAGTCAGTATACTATTGTTGCTAATGATGATATTGAAATGAATGACATTTTATCATTAGAGTTATTCCATCATGAAGATGATAAATGGTCAATAAATTTTGCATTGAACAACATGGTTGGTGAAGTAAGAAGATGAAGTTATTTGCTTGGAAGCAGATGCCTTCTCTAATAATGCACCAATATTCAGTGAGGCCTAAACAACCATTGTACAAAAAAATTTCAGAAGTAAGAAGATGAAGTTCTTTAATTGAAAGTAGATGACTTCACTAGCAATGCACTGATATTTAGTGAGGCTTAAACAACCATTCTATGCTCCCAGATCATGTCTGATAGCGGTTTTGCGGCCTTGAAATTTATTAAAAATTGCACCTTGGCAGTTTTCGAGGCCAATAATATGTTTACTTGATAGACCAAAATATTATACCAAAATTAAATGAGCTTTACAAACATCAATAAGATTTCTTCAATATAATCAACAATGTACTATATTTTCTCATCTCTTACAAAATTGAGTAAGATTTTTCACAACATGCCTGAAATTGTATCAAATTTGTAGCTTCAAAACCAAACAAGATATTAAAAAAAAATTGTACAAAAATTAAATGAGTTATACAAATTTACATAAGATTTCTTCATGATAATCAACAATATATTCTATTTTCCTAGCTTTTACAAAATTGAACAAGCTTTTTCGCAATGCATATAAAATTGCATTAAATTTGCAGCTTCGAAATCAAACAATATTTTCATTTAAAATTAAAAAAATAAAAAATTAAAAAATCTACAAAAAATAAATCAATTAAAATTTAGGCAAAAGAAAAATTACCAAAATTTCACCAATTTCAATGACACTGAAACTTTTACAATAACATCAAAATTTTCAGGTGATAATAGAAAAGACTAAAAAATGTTTAAAAACATAAATTTACTTACCATAAAGATCTTTTATTTAAAAACTTCTAAAAGTAAGGGGTAACAATTGGAATCCTATGAACACGAAACTCTAGTGTTTTGAAAATATTTTATTGTAAAGTAACCCCCACAAGTGTTCCTGACTACAACTATTTGCTTACACAGTGTGTGGGCCACATTACTTCTAATGGACACTGACTTCATGGATTTATTCCACAGAAGACATTCAACATATATAAGTAAGAATGATGTACATATTGCGAAGATGGCAACCAGAGATACACTTAATTTTTTATCTTACTATCTAGGAGTTGGCACCAAATATGGTGTGTAATTCTTTGTTGTAAGTTTTGTTGAGTTTTTCTCATCTTGCAAACTTGACCACATGAAGAATATATATTTCTGAAAGATTGTTGGATGTATGTACTCAAAATATAATTTGTTATCATTTATATGCAGACCTTCTATTGGAACTTATTGAAAGAGATAAAGAAGTAGGGATCCTTCCAGAGGTTGATATTGACATATTTTTAAAATTAGGGGACACCAACCTCATATTTCTTTAGTATTGTATTCAGTTTTACTGAAAATATAAGATTACCTTAAGCTAATTAGTAGTTTCATGCAGGGAAATTCAATTAAAGGTTTGATGATAAGCCTTCAATAGACTATATCTTAAAGTTAAGAACCATAAACAATTAACCAAACCTCTTTTTGCAATTCGAGCTCGCCACAAAAAGGTTATAAGAAGAAAGAATATTTTAAGCACTTTACACATTTCTAAAGAGTATGCTTTCACTTTTCTTTTGCCTAATTTTATAGATTATGGCCTTGGATGTATGCACAGACACCATAATTGGTAATGTCATGCAAAGGGTAATTTCTGGCGGGCAGAAAAAGAGAGTCACAATAGGTAGGATTTTCACACTCTAAAACATTTATTTCCTTTGTTATGTATATTGTAATCAAAATGCTAACAAATTTCTCTTATATCTTGAAAAGGATATTTAATAGTTGAATTTTTTATATGTTTTGGCTTTAAGAATGATGCCTTGTAAGTAGGTGTGAAACCCTCAATGTCATAGGTTGTAGGAATTAGATCAAATCCAAATGTCATTTTTCATGTTTTGCATAGAAATAAGAGGGATGATGTGTTTTCTCTGACCCATCGTGCAAGCAACCCTAGTCTTTCAGCAAAGATGGTAAATGCTAGAGGACAATTATGAAGAATATAAAGACAACTATACGACCAATTCCAGAACTTGAATGTGTTAGTTTTTTAGAGTTGTATCCACTACTGTAAATTTTAGCATGTGTAATTAATCAAAATACTAACACTAAACCTAAACCTAACTATAATTCTAAACCTAACCCTCACCAAAACCATTATCCCAACCCTAACTAAAACCCTAATCCTAACCCTAACACAAATTATAATTAAATTTATAATTCAAACTCTAACCCTAATCATAATTCTAACCCTAACCCTTTACTAAACCTATCTCAAACCCTAACAATAACCTTAACATAATTATTATTCAAACCCCAATTGTTACATAACCATAATTTACTTGTCAGTGGCTGACCAGTTAAAATTGGAATTCTCAAATAAGAACCCTATAAGAAGTTATAGCATAATGGATTTACCTATTTAAACTAATTACAATAGAGTTCAACCACTCACTCATCATAAGAAGCAATTTCACAAGATTGCATACAGATGAATGGTTATTTGAGGCCATATATTCATAAACTAAATATATGAAAAACCTTTTGGGGCCCATCGTCAATAGAGCCTGCTAAATTATTAAAAAAATAGTGTATGAAATTTTTCAAAGAGAGTTTTGCAGAAACTTAATAAAGTTTTGTGTGATAAATATTGCATAGACCAAATCATATTAATGCTATAGATGTAAATTCTCTCACAGTGTTTTATGTGCTTGCACTTGAGCAGTTGAGCTAATGTCAGCCAAATGTACTAATGCAGGTTTCACTTTAGCCTCTAGTCCAAAAATTCATAATTCCATTTCAGCATATGGTCTTAATCAGAGTTATTCTTTCCTAAATCCTATCCATTTCACATGACATAAGTTTAGACAACATATCTATAACTATAAAATAAAAACCATTGCAAACCTAGAAGCATCTTCACTTTAAGTTTTTCGATGTCACATATGTGATGAGTTGTATCTGTAGACACCCAAAATTGTCATGTCTAATTAAATAAATATTTTATTTATTTAATTATCTAAGCCTAATTCTTCTATTAATTAAATAAATTTTTATTTATTTAATTAATTCATTTATCCTCTTCTAGCCTTATTTCTCATTTAAATAAATACATTTATTTATTTAAATTATCCCTTTCCTATATTAAATAAATATTTTATTTATTTAATTGCCCTACTTCTTCTATTAATTAAATAAATCTTTATTTATTTAATTAATTCATTAACCTTTTCTACGCATGACACATGTCATTCATCTCTTATTTCCTACACTACCTACCTCTTTCATTATTTTGGTATTTCTTATACCTACCCTCTAATCCTAGCCGACCTCTCTTTTTACACCTCTCAATCTTAACCCTCCATTTTCTATTGTGTCTTCTATTTAAGGAGATGCTTTCTTCATTACCAAACCCTAATGACTAATTTTGGAGGACTTAGCTACATTACAATTCTACTTGCAACCACATTCCGTTCTTTATTGAGCTCTTGTGCACATAAAAATCTGAGAGCAAACATATCAAACAAGATCAATGGAGATAGGAAGAATGGAGATCAAAACCCTAGTGGACATGTGATGGTATAATCTTTGTGATTTTTGAGTTGTATTTGCATTGTCTTAGGTTATCTTCATATGTTATGGTGGATCTTTGTTCATTGTTAGGCTAGGGTTTGGTGGTTGAATCCATTTTAGTCTTTCAATATTGTTGTTTATTGCTATCCATTTTCACCATATACATTTTGGCACGCCCGGTGGGACTCTTGTCCCTTTGCATTTAACATTTTTGTTGCAGATTTTGCATTTTTGAAGTTGCAGATCGGACGATTTCGGTGACATTTTAGGTTTTTTCCGCGTCTGCGAGTGTTCGGATCGCGTTTTTGTATTTCAGAGGCGTCTGTGATATCTTTTATCGCGTCTGTGTTTCTGTCATTTTCTATTTTTGCAGGTTTCCGAAAGTCGCGTCTGTGATCCCTAATCGCGTCTGTGATCCCGAATCGCGTCTGTGAGCCATCTGATCGTGTCTGCAGAATAAAAAGGCGTCTGTGTTCTGAAATCATGTCTGAGAATCACAGAACCACGTCTTTGTCGGACAGACGCGTCTGTGTCTGGTATAACAGCGTCTGTGCATTCTGTTTTGCAAAATTTTTTATTTATTTTTTTTTTTTTCAAGTTTTTCGATTCGGCTTTTCGGATTTTGTACTTAGGGTTTCAGATCTGGTTTATTTTTGGCTAACCTTTGCAGATCTAGCTAACCTGGTTTGTGCAGCTTGCTTTGGAGGCAAATACGTTTTTGTTGAAGGCCCCTTTTCACAAAGTCTTTTTTGGGTTTTCTAAAATTTACCTAACTTGTGTGCTTGCAGGAAGGGGTTATCATTTGAAACAACCCAAACTACTAACAATTTTGTTGCAGGGCCTTAGCTAGGGTTTTGTAATTTTATTTGTGTGCCTTGTCTTCATAGCTTAGCAAACACTTCAATTGGTGCATTAAAATTGAACCATTGTCTTTTGTGTCTTGAGCAATAGGCTCTTTTTGTTTATTCTTTAGAGGGCCTGTCTTCCCGTGTGGTCATTAGGACTACTAGTGAGAAGAGAACGACCCAAGTGGTAGCAAAAGAAAAGCCATCTTCTTCCAAGCCACTATAATCAAATGTATTCATGGTGAAAACTATGAATAACGTGTGCTGATTAGTTCATACCGACACTATGTCTCCCCATAAACCCGTTTGATCAAATTTATTTGATCATTTGTAGGGCGTAACCCCTACCGGCTGGGAGCCTTCTGTATTTACAGAGCTGAAAGTGCCGCATGTATGGCCACACGAGCGGATGCCCTTACTAGTACCTCATTGTTTTAGATGCCCAAATCCTTCTAGTTGTTGAGGCAGGAGGTCGGACCTCTGGTAGCGGCCCACACACATACGGTTCTTAGTAGAGATACAAAGTTCGCCATGGGGAGTTTTCATGGGGACTGATGCTTGGCTGACCCGAGAAGTGAGTGCCGAGGGTGGAGCCAGTGAGGTCAAGCATCTAAGTATCCGCTCTGAATAGCATAGCCTCGGGGGTAAAACCCCATGTGGGATCAACAATTATTGTCCTGGCCAGCCATAAGAATTGTGCTTGACTTATGATAAACATTCAAACAATCAAGACAAAACAGCAAAACATTGTGTCTTTTGTGTCTTCAAGTGTATGCAAAAACTTTTTACATCAAACAACACACTTTTTGGAGTCTAAACAGTCTGCAAACATTGGGTCATCAACACTGTGTCCTCTTGTCACGAAAAACAGTCGAAAAATCAGATTTGGTCACAGCAAAACAAATTCACAGATAGGAAAGATTGCACTAAGGTTACAGAACCGCGTCTGTGTCTGATAAACGCGTCTGTGAAGTACAGAATAGCGTCTGTGTTTTTACCAGCGTCTGTGTCGAACAGAGACACGTCTGTGTCTGGAAATCGCGTCTGTGAAGTATACAGGCGCGTCTGTGTCCACAATTGCAAAAACTGTTACAGTCTTAGCAAACATCAACAGGAAATCTCAGAATCACGTTTGTGTCAAACAGAATAGCGTCTGTGTCTTCAAACCGCGTCTGTGAAGTATACAGAGGCGTCTATGTCAGGATTTGACAAAAGTTTAACAGTCAAGCAAACGAAGAAATCAGTTTCGGCACACTTGAGCTTCCTAGGTTATCTCTTCAGGTTTCATCTAGTATTCAGCCTGTTCTAAGGTCTTACACAGTCCATCATTGCTTCATACCTCATTTTACATTCATACTTGTCTAAACTTGAGTCAAAAGGTCACTTGCTTGTCCTCACTATACTTTGTCAACACACTACATACTACAACACTTTGCTAAGTGGTCCCTCATCAAGGTTTCTTACCTTTGGGTCTCATTTGGTCTTACTTAGAGTCAAGGTCAGTTTACCTCATCAAGAGAAACTATCCTCTCTTTGGAAGTCACACCTACTCTACAACATACATACTTGGTCTTACACTTTGGACATTGCAAGTAAACTTCAGATTCATTTACACTCCATACAACTCTTGGTCTTACATACTCTTGTCATTTCGTCTAAGTCTCTCACATATTGGTCTAACACCTAGTTCATGGTTGAAACCCGTCTTCAAAAATCTAGGAGAAAAGCTAAAGAAGCTCAAGGGCCCGTAAACATGAGTTCTTATGAGTATGACAATGATGTCTTCTACAATCCTGAGCACACTACATTACCAGACATGAATGTTTATAGACACAATCCAAATATGGAAAGCGCAAACGCTATACACAACGCGACACACAATGATAATGTGGACAATTCTTCAATACTATCAGCAGACATACAAGAATCTATAATGGATCCTCAATTCAATAGATTGGTTGAAGAGATAATGAGGAGAGATCGTCAATACTTTCTAAACATGATGGCACAAAGTGGAGCTAAGATACCACATGATTTTGACTTATCTCAACTTATGGAAAGTAGACCTTCACAACAAACTCAACCAAATAGTGGAGGACCCAATAATATGATGTCGGAGTCACCATCAGTTTTGCTTCAGAAACCAGCAATCCCACATACACAAGCTCAAATGCACGATACTTACACTCAAAGACCATCATGGAGGCCTTATGTTCAAACACATACTCAAGATATGGGTCAACCAAGACAAATGGATACTCAAGGACTTTCTCAAAATTTTGACACAAGAAGACCTCATGCCAAAATTGGGGGCAACACAATGGAAAATGAAAGGCCCATTGAATATGGTTTATATACACAAAACAGATATGGGGTCCCTCAACAAGAAATTATGCCAAGTGCTCCATACATGTCGCAGCAATATCGACCTCCATATGGACATGTCTACGATCAGTATCATCCATACATGCAACAAGCTCCTCTTCAAATGGGTGTTTCAAACATGGGATATGCTACAAGAAATCCATCTCCTCCCAAAAATAATTTGGAGCAACAAATTAGAGATCTACAAAAGAAAGTGGAAGACATGGGCACATCAAAACCCACATATACTATGAGAGATATATGCCCTTATCCCTTTGATAAGAGCATTCCAATGCCTCCGTTTCCTCCGCACTTTGCAACACCGAAATTTGACAAATATAGAGGGAGAGGAGACCCCAAGGCACACATAAGACAATTCTTCACAGCTTGCATTGAGGTAGCAGCAGAAGAAACATACTTAATGAGGTTGTTCCCACAGAGCTTAGGAGATCAAGCGATGGAATGGTTTTCTCAATTACCTCCTGGTATTAAGTCATGGGGTGACTTAGCAGAGGCATTCATTCAACATTTCTCTTACAACATTGAAACAGATGTCTCAGTTACTACCTTGTGCAATACGAAACAAAAAGAAGGAGAATCTTTTGCGTCATTTTTACAAAGATGGAGAAACTTAGCTAGCAGATGCTCTTGTGAAATCCCGCAAAAACAAATGGTGGAAATGTTCACACAAAATGTTAACAAGGCTATTGGTTATGATCTCAGAAAAGCTTGTTTGTCTACATTTAAGGATGTCATTGAAAAGGGCCTAGCAACAGAAAAGGTCTTGATTGAACAAGGAGTTATCAAACTATTCAAAGAAAACAAAGAGGACTTTAAGGGAAAGGACAAACCAAAGTTTTGGAACAAGAACAAGAACACCGTTAATGATGGTGTTGTTGATGCCAACACAGTGAGACCAAAGTTCATCTTTTCTGGATCAAATTCTACCAACAATCAAGTGAACAATCAAACGGCTGCTAAACCATGAAGGAAGTACACTCCATTGGGAGAACCACTTGAATCAGTATTCAAAAAGCTTGTAGCAAACAAAGTGATCACGGTCCCAGATTTTCCTCCATATGAACCAAAGGTAAAACCGAATTGGTGGAATGATGATGAATATTGTGAATTTCATAAAAGCAAGGGTCACAAGACAAGTAATTGCCATCGATTGAAAAACATTGTGCAAGATCTCATTGACAGAGGAGATATTGAGATTGAGGGACATTCATCTAACCAAGAGCATGAGGTGTTTAAGGAACCATTCCCAAAACATGACAAGGGAAAAGGCAAAGTCACAGATGATCAAGCCAATTACACCAGAACATCTTACAATTATGATTCCACTATTAATCACATCTCAATGGACAATCATATTTCTACCATTACTATCAAAAATAAAAATCCTGAGAATCCTCCTCAGCGACCTAAAATTGTCCTAAAAGGTGTGGGATCTTCATCCGAAGCTACCTCTGAATGTCATGTTACAACCCGTCGAGGTAAGATCACATTGCCAGGAACCTCTTCTAAGAATACCAATCTTCCGTCAACTAAGCCTGAGTACGATCTTGTAGAGCAATTAGGGAAAACACCCGCACTCATCTCTATTCTTGAGCTCTTACGTATATCTCCTGCACATAAAGCTGTCCTTGACAAAACCTTGAGAGATACTGCTGTCCCTACGGATCTAAACGTGGATCAGTTTCAAGCCATGGTGGGATACCTATCCGTTCCACACTCCCTCACATTCACAGAAGCCGATGACGCCTCCATAAGTCAGCCTCACAATGCACCTCTACATATTGAAGCCTTCATACATAAACACTGAATAAAACGAGTCCTGATAGATGGAGGAGCAGGTCTTAATATTTGTACATTGAGCACCATCAGACAATTGGGATATTCTGACAAAGCTGTGAATGCTACAAACCAAATCACTATTAAGGCTTATGATGATGAAGAGCGTTCGTCCAAGGGCACAGTCATCTTACCACTAAGAATAGGGCCAGTCACAAAGGATGTGATTTGTCAAGTCCTGGATCTAGACCTCACGTATAACATATTGCTAGGACGTCCATGGATTCATGAAATGAGAGCGGTCCCATCAACATACCATCAGTGTATAAAATTTCCTCATAATGGAGTCGAGGTAACGGTCAATGGTGATCCAAATCCATTCATATATTGCAATAACTTGAGATCACATACTGAGATTATCATTCCCAGCAATCGTGAGGCTACTCCTTCTTCAGCATATATTGATCCTGAGTCATTAAAGCCCTCGACATCCAAACAAGGTGAACTTAGAGCCAAGTTTCAAGACAAAGGCATGGGAGAATACACTCTGAATCAAACCATGTTCTTACGACAAGTCATGAACTCCCCCAAGGAATATGGGAGACCACATCCTAATAAGCAAATCTCCATCATGCTCCTCAAATGGGATCCTACCGTCTTTCAAAAATGGGGCGAACTAGAGGAAGAAAGTTTATATAAAATGCTATATAAGGACGTTTATATAAAATGCTATATAAGGACGCTGAAGATGATACACATGATCAAATTATAATACCCTGTGAAAACTATGGTAAAGGTTTCAAAATTCTGCAGAGATTCGGGTATGATGGAAAAAGTCCTCTAGGACTACGCAAAGAAGGTGTCATGGAGCCTCTACAACCTGAGCTAACTACAAGAAGGGAACGCTCTAAGGGGCTTGGTTTTCTAAATCCCAAGATTCAACACAAGAGAACAAAACAGATATGGCGAGTCAAAGTGGCTGAAGTTCAACAAGAGGATAATTATTCCACAGACTCCAATGAGTGGGAATGGGGTTCAGACAAATCCTCCAGCGATTATGAACTTAATGAGACATTTAGAGAGCCAGATGAACCTACAGAGGAGGAGGAGTTTTACAAGAAATTCAGAGTTGGTCAAGAACCGACCCATAAGGATCCCGCACAAGCTTCGTTTCAGGGCCCTAGGTCAGGATCACATAGGATGAGGACACCTGTTCCTGAGGGTGCTACTAGTGATGATAATTTGGACTCACTCACGATCGAAACTGATGAGGAGAGTGCCATTGACGACCTCGATGACTACCTTGACATACCTGAATGTAACCACATCTTCACTATTAGCCTTGCGGACTCTAAAAACACTAAAGACCTTCCCCTCGTTCACCCCCAACTCATTGACTGGGATCAGGATGGACCACCACAGATTGATACATTTCAAAATGACGAAGCTATTGTTGATTATCTTGGCATTCGCGATGATCTTCCTCTTGGAGACCATAAAGCAGGATACGCCATAGAGCTAAATAACATGGCATACTTTGGCGAGGGTGTCGGGCCTTCTAGTCGCAAAAATGTGAAAATAAAGACAAAACAAGGGTCTTATGGCGAAAACCACACTGTGGCGCTCTCTGACTCTAAAAAAGTAAAAAGAAAGGACGTATCTGAGGGTGAAAACCTCTCTGAGGCGCCCGAAGATGGAAGGCTTGACATTCTCCCAGCATCATACGAGGAAAAATCATCCATGTTGGTAGAGGAGACTATAAAGACAAACATTGGTACAGCAGAGGTTCCACACAACATATTTTTAGCTCAATCATTGACAGAGGCCGAGAGAGCAAAATTCATAAGCTTCTTTAAGGAACGACAAGTCAACTTCGCATGGTCTTATGCTGATATGCCTGGACTAGACCCCGACTTAGTAATGCATCATTTAACAGTCAAACCGGGGGCAAAACCAGTAAAACAGAAATTGAGAAAAATGCATCCACAGGTGGCATTGCTAGTCAAGGCAGAGCTGGAGAAATTACTAGATGTCGGATTCATACGCCCAATTGATTATCTTGAATGGATTTCCAACTTAGTACCTGTTAGCAAACCAGATCGCAGCATCCGAATATGTACAGACTTCAGGGATGTCAACAAGGCTTGCCCGAAGGACGATTTCCCATTACCAAACATTGATTTAATTGTTGACCTCACAGCAGGCCATGAGATGTTATCTTTAATGGACGGATTCTCTGGATATAATCAGATCAGGATTGCACCTGAAGATCAACATAAAACATCATTCACTTGTCCATGGGGAACCTTCTGCTGGAATGTCATGCCCTTTGGGCTGAAAAATGCAGGTGCCACGTATCAACGAGCCATGACTACTATCTTCCATGATCTCATGCATGTAAAGGTGGAAGATTATGTCGATGACCTTTTGGTTAAATCAATAGACAGAAATACACACTTGGACATACTTTCAGTTGCTTTTGATAGGCTGGAAAAATACAAGGTAAGATTAAACCCAAAGAAATGTGTCTTTGGAGTAACCTCCGGGAAGCTCCTAGGATTCATTGTGTCTAAAAGAGGAATAGAAGCGGATCCAGCAAAAGTCAAGGCTATCTTGGACATGCCGCCACCCAAGAATATCAGTCAACTTCGGTCTTTACAAGGGAGACTCCAGTCCATACGAAGATTCATAGCACAACTTGCAGATAAGTGTAATCCTTTCCAGCACCTGCTACACAAAAACATTAAGTTCAAATGGGACGAGAACTGTCAACAGGCTTTTCAGGCACTTAAAGACTATCTTTTGAACCCGCCAGTTTTGATGCCACCAATTTCGAATCAACCATTGCTACTTTACATATCAGCTACTCCAACAGCACTGGGGGCACTACTAGCACAACAAATACCTGACGGCAAGGAAAAAGCAGTCTACTATATCAGTCGCACATTGGTGGGATATGAGCTGAACTACACACCAATTGAGCGTGCATGTCTCGCTGTGGTCTTCGCTTCACAAAAATTACGACATTATATGCTTACTCACAAAACCAAGTTGATTGCCAGAATTGATCCACTAAGATATCTACTCAACAAAGCTACACTTACTGGGCGACTGGCCAAGTGGGTAATGATTTTGAGTGAATTCGACATTGAATACGTGGACAGAAAAGCCATAAAAGGACAAGCCATTGCCGATCAACTGGCAGATGCTCCCATGATAGATGATGTTCCTCTACAGTCAGAATTTCCAGATGAGTCCATTCTAACAATATCACCTGCAAAGCCATGGCAACTATACTTCGATGGCTCATACACACAGCACGGGGCAGGAGCGGGTATACTCTTTATAACTCCCCAAGGCGATTCTATACCAAAGTCATACCGCTTATCATTTCCTTGCACCAACAATATAGCGGAATACGAGGCATTAACAACTGGGTTAAGAATTGCAGTTCAGTGGAAGATCCAGGAACTTCGTGTTTTTGGCGATTCTCAACTTGTCATCCGTCAAGCAACTGATGATTATCAAACAAAAGATGAAAAGCTAATGCCTTACAAACAGCTGGTAGATGATCTGAAACAACACTTTGCAAAGATAGAGTTTGAGCAGATACCAAGAGAACAGAATCGCGCTGCTGATGCCATGGCTACAATTGCTTCACTCATTGACCTACCGCAAAATGAGACCTGTTATGAGTTCCTGGTTGACAACCTGCTGATTCCGTCATATGAGATCACTCTCACGGAAATGATATGTGTTGTTGGTCCTGAATCCCAGTTATATGGTTCCATATTCACATACCTTCGCGACAACATCTTACCTCCCGATTTATCGAACAACCAACGCCGCACTTTCATCCGCCAATCCTCCCGATACGTTATCCTAGCTGATATCCTATACCGGCGAGGTCTAGATGGCACCCTCCTTAGATGTTTAGAGAGTGACGAAGCTCAGATTGCGTTACGAGAAGTGCACGAAGGGATATGTGGTCCGCATACTAGTGGTCCTACCTTGGCCAAGAAACTCATCAGGACTGGATACTACTGGCCTACTATGGAAAAAGATGCATATCAGTTTGTCAAGAAGTGTAAGCAGTGTCAAATTCATGGAGACCTCATACACGCACCAGCACAAGAACTACAGCCACTTGCATCTCCTTGGCCCTTTTGTCAGTGGGGACTCGATCTCATAGGCAAGATTCACCCTCCTTCTTCCAATGGACATAAATTCATTATCACAGCCACAGAGTATTTCACAAAGTGGATTGAAGCCGTGCCTCTCACGCAAGTTACTGGGAAACAAATCGCTACTTTCATCCTGAACTACATCATTTGCCGATACGGGATTCCTACTTCCATTATCACTGACAACGGGCGTCCTTTCAAGAACCAGGATGTTCGTGAACTCTGTGAGCGATTCCATATCTCTCATCGTTTCTCCACACCATATTACCCCCAAGGTAATGGCCAAGCTGAGGCATCTAACAAAACAATTCTCAAAATACTTAAAAAGACAGTCGACGACGCTGGCCGTAACTGGCATGTCCAACTCAATCCCGCACTTTGGGCCTATCGTACCAGTGTCTGCACACCTACAGGGGCTACACCTTACTCACTTGTCTACGGTGCTGAAGCCATCTTGCCTATTGAGGTCGAGTTACCTTCTTTACGGGTCTCCTTGAGAAACATAATCAACGATGAAGACTACAGGGTCTCTCGCCTACAAGAACTAGAACTGCTGGAGGAACGACGACACACTGCTTTTAATCATCTCAAGGCTTACCAACAACGAATGCGTCGCAGTTACAATCACAAGGTCAAGCCTCGCACATTTGAGGTAGGTGACTTAGTCCTCAGAGAGAACCCCAAGAATCAGCAAGATAGAGAAAAGAAGGGCAAATTTGAACCCAACTGGCTTGGTCCTTACATCATCACAGCAGTATATGGATCTGGGGCATATCAGCTCTCTACTACAGAAGGTGAATCCTTGGAGGATCCTATCAACAGCATGCACCTTCGCAGGTTCTACACATAAGCTCTTTTTGAGTATCCTAATGCAAAAACACAAAAAAAATCAAAAAAATTCAAAAATACAAAAAAAAAATTATAAAACAAAAAAATTGTTACTTGGTGAAAACCTGGCAAACAGGCGCCTTGTGACAACAAAAAAATTGCAAAATCCAAAAAAGTAAAGAGAAATAATTTCGTCCAACGGTGAAAACCACTTCGGTGGCGCCCTGGGCAAGTACCATGGTGAAAACTGGGTCACCAGCGCCATGCGTAGGGACTTTTCTCCTCCCTCCTTCAGGATTCCCTTTCATTCTTTCACTTCGCACACACTCACGACCAATTCACTCACAATAAACTTACCCATTCCCATCATGGCTTGTTATTGATCTACCCAAGATTGGTTAGCCATTCATAATAAACCCCCCCTTTTCACTCTCTTTCTATCCATAATAAATCAGATACTATCTGTGACTACGGCCAATTCCTACGTCTAGTAATGGGTGTGGAACTGAGAACATCACATGTTTCGAGGAGTACAGTTTCTTTCAGCTCTCTTCAGTCTATCCGCGCACAATTCGCAATAAAGCAACATTTTGCATCGCAGATCCGCAATAACGTTCCATCTTCTCCACAATAAGGTATCAGTTTCATGGATTCAGTCAGTTTCCAAGGAGACACAGCAGCAACAATGGGCTTCAACAAAATCAAATCTTTCAACAGACTCAGACAACATATGGTTCAGTGCTATCTATCCTTTTTGTGAAAGTGAACATTGTGACCACAATCAAAATTTGACTTAAACAAGTGACAAGAGACACAAACTTGAGGACTACAGTGGATGTTGGTGTCGAGTCTTGGTTTTCTTTTGGTTTTATCTTTTTGGTGACATGTCTTTTAGCTTTTCCGGGATGTCTTTGACTAGAGATTCTATCTCCAGGATGTCTTTGACTAGAAAGGCGAGGATGGGGTATCGTCACTTATTTGCATTTGCTGTCTGTGGATTGTCTTTTAGTAATGCTATGACTTGTCCAAAGATATGAGGACACTGTGAGTCTAGTGTGAACTGGGGCATTCCTTGTTTGTGACTGTCTTATCTCCATGCAAACAGGTACAATGACTTTCTGGGCCGAACATATGCCTCGATTGTCATAACCTATTCTGCCATAATAAAGCTCAATGATGATAACACACAAGAAGCTCTTTCACGTTCATATCTTCTGTCTTCCATCCCCCTTTCTTGATTGACTTTCATTGTCCTTCTCGAGTCCGCGTAGCCCGCTATCACATGACTGAGTATAATGACACACCAAAAACATTTGCATTTCATATAGTTGCACCTGCATCACCACATATAAGCATTTCATACATATAGATATTATAATTGCATCACATCCTGCATACAACACATGTTAGCACATCTCACATTTACATTATGTAAATAATCATTTGCATTATCATATTCATTTGCATCACATACATTTTCATTTGCATCAGGCATCACATATACAACATAAAAGAACAAAAATATATGGCATTGCATCATATAAGCATCCATATCATAAAACATGCATCACATAAGAACATCTCATCACATAAGGTACACATGCATATAGCTGCCGCAAAAGATGAATCATCTCATATATATAATCAATCAAATGTGTCATAATACAATGATGTCAAAAGAATCATATGGCTACAAAAGAATCACCCGCAGGTGTCTACAATACAACAATGATACATCTACTGATACAATGGGAGACCACTATAGCTATGAGGAACTCCCTCCCTCGGAGCCGCCGCGCCTCGACGGAGTCTGAGCTATAGATGGACCCGCCCCAGGATCCCCCTGTCCCTCTGGTGGTGGTGGAGGCCCCATAACCCCACCGCTGGATGTCTGTCTCCTGCGGCTCCCTCCCGTAGCCGTCGCTGTGCGCGACGACCTCTGGAAGCTCCTAGCCCGCTGCTCTGCTGGCACGGCTGCATAATATAGATCCCTCCAGTAGGCGATCTCCTCTCCGGCTCGCAAAACATATGCGTAGCCTGCCCCTGCATCCTCTGCCGCCCGCCTACCTGCCCTCAGAGCTGTCTCGGCCTCGGTATATCTCTGGATGGCCTGATCCCTCTCCCGCTCTGTATCTCGAACCCTGATCCTGAGGTGGTTCCTCTCTCGAACCAAATCCTCAATCTCATCTGCCTGGCCCTGGCAGATCTCCCGTAGCCTAAGCACCTCATCCTCCTCGGAGTCTCCACTCTCCGCCCCTGCCTGTGGCTCCTCCTCTACAGGTGCCTGTCCCTGTGCCTCTGCCTGCACCTGTCCCTGTGCCTGTATAGGTACCTGTGGCTGTACCTGTCTCTGTCCCTCTGGCTGCACCTGTCTCTGTCCCTCTCTGGGACCCTGTGCTGCTGGCACCTGTAGGGGCAATCCACCCCGTCCTCTCACCACTGGAGCTGCTCTCTCCTGACCTCCCTCCCTCCGAGGTGCTACCCGTCTCTCTCCCACCACTCCCCTCCGCCTCCGCCGGCCCCTACCTGCATCCCCTCCTCCATCATCATCATCTCCTCCACCCTCTCCATCCACTGGCTCTGCCGGATCCGTCAACCTAGGAAATGGATGCTCTGCCCAGTACGCAGAGTACTCTGCGTCCATCCCTGCATCATCTACCTCTGGCCACATGTCCCATGGCATCGGCATCATCTCCGCTAGCTGCATCACTGCCTGATCATATGATAGCAGTGGGCCAAACTGCACCTGATCTCTGACTGTACGGGCATACATGCCCGAGCCTCGCGGCATCCTCTGAATCCTGCCATACTGCCTGCATACCCTGTCCACCAGCTGTCTCTCTAATATATAGGGCGTCCGCCCAATCAGGTACCTGCTCCGGAAGGTGTAGGGCAGCTCCAGTGCATCGTCCCCCCACTCCTCGCACCCCAGGTACGGCCTCCAGATCACCATGTCAATATCGTCAATGACTCTCCTCCAGTGCTCCAATCTCCCAATCCGAGGCTGGGATGTAATCATCGCATATAGGTGCACAAAACTCTGTCCCTGTCCTCTGCCTCTGAAGTGAATAGGCCGTGTGATGGGAAGGTGCTCATAGGCCCACACCTGCAAGAGAGTCACACCACAGCCCAAACCCACTGATCCATGGTATACAAACTGATGCAGCTCATAGTACAAATGTGCTAGGACACATGGCCCCCATGCATACCTAGTATGCTCTGCCATCAGCGTCTCCAAGGCCCCTCCCCAGCCCACTGCCAATCCTCGTGTGGCCCTATCTGGACACAAGTATCCACTGATAACTCCCCCAACAACTGCCGGCAATGCTAATCCTGTGGCAGTCATGGTGTCCCAGGCTACATGGCCTGCTCGCATCTCCAACTCAGGATCCTGAAAGACCCGTCTCAAAGCCTCCCTGTCACCGTCACGGTCGTAGGGGATCAACTCTCCATCAATGGGAACATGTAATATCCTGTATACATCCTCCAGTGTCACTGTCATCTCACCCATCGGCAGGTGAAACGTGCATGTCTCTGAGTGCCATCTCTCGGCCAACGCAGTCAGCAACCCCATGTTTGCCCGAAACTCGGGCACATAGAGCATATATGTGAGACCCATCTCCTCAATGGAAATCATGTCCTGGATCGACAACTCTGGTCGCAGTCTCTGTGTCGACGGGAATCTCTCCCGTGACTCCAACATCGGCAAATACTCCTGCAGTCAAGCAAATCAATCTTGTCAGTTATCGTGGCATTCACTGTTTATCACAAAATGCTACTTGCTACCTAAATGCATATGGCTATCTACCTTAGTGACACTCACTGTTCATCACAAAGTGTTGCTATTTATCCTAGTAGTGCTCCCTGTTCATCACAAAGTACTACATGTGTGACATTCCCTGTTCATCACAAAGTGTCACTCACATTCGCACTCCCTGTTCATCACAAAGTGCTGTATATCCTGGTGCTCCCTGTTCATCACAAAGTGCCTTGATCTATCCTAATCTTCCTAGAGGACCTGCTTGAGTGTATCCTCTCAGCAGCTTATCCAATCGACAGCGTATGTTCATCACAGAACTGCCGATTTGACCTAAAGGACTAAAACCATGCATTTAAACACACAAACGCACTTTTTCAACACACACGCACTTTTAACTCATAAACGCGCTTATAGACTGCATAAACGCGCCTCTGCAACACAGACGCGCTTTCTAAACACAAACGTGCCTATGCCAGACACAAACGCGACCGGGGAACACAGACGTCCCTGCATGACATAAACGCTATTCCAAAGCACAGACGCTACTACATTTCACAAACGCGTCCGCATTCAACACAAACGCGGTTCCAGGCACAGACGCGCCTGGACCCGACACAGACGCGCCTGTTGGACACAGACGCGCCTGGCGCTGACACAGACACGGTTGCGCGTTTTTGCACTTTTAAACTATCCTATTCCTAGCGCATTTATTGCTCCTAAAACATGCATTTATGACAAAACTCGAAATGCGTGAAAGTACGAGGAGGTTTTCGGGTACTTACCGGCTCTCCTGCATCGGCTGGTCGCTGGAATCGGCAGACACGGTCGAATCTATGAACGAATGCCATCGCTGCTGACTGCTGCTGCTCTTTTCTCGCTCTGCACTGTGATCTTCTAAGGGTGTGGATGACAATGAGGATGTCTTTTGCCCGTGGTCTATCTTATAGCCTACCCTAGCCCTCGCCCTCATTTCCCGAGTCAGTCTTCCTCATCCCGTGACTTTGTCACTTTATCCAATCAGGCCATTCTATCCCATCTTTCTTATCGAGAGATTGTCTGCAATCTTTCTAGACTTTTTCATCCAATCTCTCGAGGGGGCATATCATTCCCATCCTGGGGAAACTCTGTATCAGTTCATCTTATCTTCTTTGAAACAACGCGACAAGCCGCATTGTCTCAAAGAGGGGCAAAATGTAGACACCCAAAATTGTCATGTCTAATTAAATAAATATTTTATTTATTTAATTATCTAAGCCTAATTCTTCTATTAATTAAATAAATTTTTATTTATTTAATTAATTCATTTATCCTCTTCTAGCCTTATTTCTCATTTAAATAAATACATTTATTTATTTAAATTATCCCTTTCCTATATTAAATAAATATTTTATTTATTTAATTGCCCTACTTCTTCTATTAATTAAATAAATCTTTATTTATTTAATTAATTCATTAACCTTTTCTACGCATGACACATGTCATTCATCTCTTATTTCCTACACTACCTACCTCTTTCATTATTTTGGTATTTCTTATACCTACCCTCTAATCCTAGCCGACCTCTCTTTTTACACCTCTCAATCTTAACCCTCCATTTTCTATTGTGTCTTCTATTTAAGGAGATGCTTTCTTCATTACCAAACCCTAATGACTAATTTTGGAGGACTTAGCTACATTACAATTCTACTTGCAACCACATTCCGTTCTTTATTGAGCTCTTGTGCACATAAAAATCTGAGAGCAAACATATCAAACAAGATCAATGGAGATAGGAAGAATGGAGATCAAAACCCTAGTGGACATGTGATGGTATAATCTTTGTGATTTTTGAGTTGTATTTGCATTGTCTTAGGTTATCTTCATATGTTATGGTGGATCTTTGTTCATTGTTAGGCTAGGGTTTGGTGGTTGAATCCATTTTAGTCTTTCAATATTGTTGTTTATTGCTATCCATTTTCACCATATACAGTATCGTATATTGGTTATGATCAATAAGGCATGTATTCGGTGTCTATTGCATAAGAAATCAAGATTCAAAGAAAAATGATAAGAGTCCATGATGACAGGGTACAATGTTGCCCATTGGGTTTTCAAGAATAGGCTTCACAGAGGAAGAGCTTGTCACAAACTTTATAACAGTCTTGGCATAGCTTTAAACAAGTCATACTTAATCATACACAATTTCTAATTTGCATTGTTATTCTATGGTATTTCTTACTTGTGTTTATGTCAACAAATAATTAGCAAGGTACCACTTTGAGAAAATTAGACCATGCAGATTGTACATTATTGATTAACTATTTTTTGCATTTGAGTTTTCCTTGTGCAGAAATTTTCTCCAATAATTTACACGAATATTGCATTTACTGGATTGTTACATCTAATGATTATTGCATTTGTTCCTCTTATATTTAGTAAAACCTTACTACTTTGATCTATCATTTATTATTGGGATGTTGGCACCAATTCTTATTTGTTTAACAGTTTTGTTCGCAAATATGTTACTCAATTGTTGTTGCATGCATTCTTATGATGTATGTAATAATTTTTTACTAACTTCTTGATAATCACATAAAACTGGATGGCCTTCATTGGTATTGAATCTATGATTTAGGATGCAGATTATAATATCTCCAATCTAAAAATTGTTATTAATGCACTGTGGAAGTTCAGTTTGAAAAGAACTAAGCTACATCCACCTTTAAAATTTCTTTGTAGAAGTTTGTTTCAACATAAAACCATGAAAAATTTAAAGGAACATAAAATGTCTTAACAACTAAAGCTTCCAAGGTAATAGCAGATGACAAAGAAAGGAATGCAAATTTCTACAAAGAGGATTCAACATCACACAGGAAAATGAAATATATGATAATAGAAATAATTGAGCAAAAAGGTCTTTGCACATCCATGGAACGAGATACTTCCATGGCCAAATATCCAAGGTGCTGACACCTGTCATCTTTGTAAAATTTTGTATTTTTTTATGGATGGATGATGATAAGTTCGGGTGTATCAAAAACCTAGATGCAACCTCAATAGAAAATTCATGTGCTAAGAACCTAGTCCATAGGGTTGCACATTATTGTTACAATAGATGTTTTCTCACTTGGCAACATCGACATGAGGCTATAATCATCATGAGTTACCACAAACTTGCATCCTAGCTCGCTACACAAGCCATGTTGATTAAAGGTCAATGCTCTCTCAAATAGTGAAAGATCCAATTTGAAATAAGGAGATCATATGTTTCACTCATATTATTGAATTAATTCAACTCAAAAGATTCAAATTACAGAGAACTGTAACATGGAGGCAAGCAAACAAAACTGAAAAACATACCTAGCATGATGCAAAAATCAGAAAAAAATATTTTTCTAAACAAATGATTCACTTTGTATCAATATATTTTGCAGCCAACAATTTGATATGTTTATCAATGATTCTGCATCTGTAAATAAAATACAGATTAAAAATCAGAACAAAGTAAAATTTCTAGAATTAGACTCTTTAAAAATAAAGAATGAGCCAGCAATCCTCTACAAGAATTAAAAAATAAAGTTGAATATACCTTAGATGGGAAGCTTAATTAGATTGAAATATATGACACAAAGACTCTGTTAGGGAGATTGCTAGGTAAGTGCTCAAAAGGCCAATTTTGGTCAAGAAGTCATGAAAAGGAAACAAAAGTATTGTTTATGTTTGCTCCTTATGTTGGCCAATATCGAGATTAATTGCAATAGTCAGGTCTCTCTCTACACTCTGATAGGGAGATTGCTAGGTAAGTGCTCAAAAGGCCAATTTTGGTCAAGAAGTCACGAAAAGGAAACAAAAGTATTGTTTATGTCTAATCCTTATGTTGGCCAATATCGAGATTAATTGCAATAGTCAGGTCTCTCTCTACAATTATTCACCAACAACCTCCCTTTTTGGTGATAGCTCGCACCCATGCTCAAACCTACTCAAATTGCTCACTCCACCCATCTACACATCCTCAATCTGTGTTCTTTTGGCATTCAACCCTCTGTTTTAGAGTGTATTAGGATTCTTCAACATGGGCATGTAGGGGCAGCAAGGTTTTGTTCAAGTTTGACACCCAACTTAGTTTAAGGCTCATAGCCCTTAGCTTACTCAAAACACCAACCAAAAGTCAAAGACCTCCAAAAGGATTATAGACTATCCAAGGGCCTATTTGATGCTTGTTTCATTGTTTTGGAGAGATCTCATCAGGTTTCAAAAACCCCAAACTCCTCCTTATAACCAGGTTTATGCATTTTGACAAAAACAGTCAATTATGTGTTATGTAGTCAAAAGGGCTACTAGCCCGTGGACGCCTAATTGGCTAAATTTTGCTCATGATGCCCAACGATGGGCTTCTTGACCATGGGAGATTATTTGGTTAGTATGGAATAGGTCTAAACAAAGGTATTTTTGTGGTTTGGGAATCCCTCAACCTGGTTTAGTGATTGTCCACAAAATTAGGCTTAAAAATAGGGTTTCATGAGGGTTTGGATGCTTCCACCACGGATTCCTTCATCAAGCTTGATTCAAACCCCCACACTGCTAGGATACCTCTGCCATAGAAAATTAAAGCTTCCCCTACCTTTTATTTACAACAATTATGCCAAACACTTGGCAAGCCACTCAGAAAAATGAAGAGAAATGCCACTGTGACTGTTGAATTACTGTCCTTTAGCAGTCAACTGCTGCAACTTCTTTGGACCTGCATAATGAAGAGTTTGAATAGGAAGTATACCTCAATGAGGTCTGCAAAACACTAGATAATCTCCTATTACATTGCCTTCTCGGTTACAAGGCTTGGATGATACTTTTGAAGCATTCCATGAGCATTTGGAATAAACACAAAACACAAAAATAGTGAACTCGTTGTTTTGCTTACAAAAAGAGAATAATTAAATGGAACAAGCTACTCTAACACATCAAGATGATGCTAAACATCCTTGGCCACATGCCCAGACCTCTGCTTCATTCATTTTTTCACTCCAAATTGCTTTTGGGTACAAATCTTGAGTTTTTAATCATGCTACTAGCCGAGTAATCACTACTTGCCTCATATTCACTCAAGTCCTTCTTCCAACCACACTTTTGGCATAAAGTAGAGCATATGTATAGTATATTCATGAATGAAAACTTGACTAAATCCATTTTGTGGGATCTGAGACCTGGATTAGTCAAGTTGTGGCATTTTCCCACTCCAAACCCTTAACAAGGCAGTGAGCACACAAGAGTGAAAATAATTTTGTATAATCAAATTTTCAAGGAAACCAGAACAAAAATAAATTAGAGAGTATTATAAAACTGTTATGCACACCTCCCAAAGGTATAGTATGGACTATGAGAGCTACAGTACAGACTGTTACTCAAAGGAAGGAAAAACCAATCATAAAAACCATAATTTCATGATTTTTATTAAGAAGCTCTTGCTCATACAATAACTAACCTTATTCAAGGAAAAGAGAGTTATTTTTATAGTCCAAAAAGTTATTTATCAAGCCTAGTACGGACATGAGGCTTCCACAACTTCATTTTGCAAGAAAAGTAAAAAAATGACAACTTTTACAAGCCCAAATGACAACATATCTTGCTCCAAAAGACATTTTTGGAAATCTAACCTTATCAAATTTTTTAGAAACCTTAGAAATGCTTTAAAAAACTTATCAAACATGTTTCAATTCTTTGGAAAGCATTAGAAGACCTTTTTGGCAATTTTACACATTTTTGCCAAAAATTGTCAACTCAAAGCCTGAAAGGCAAAACTTGACCTCTTGAGCCCAAAAAGAGATCAAGACCACTAAAAAAGACACATAAAAAACTAAAACAACATTATAAACTTGACACAAGACATTACAAAAATGAAATCACAAATTACTCAAAAAGGAGAGTTTTGCTCAACTAAGTGCTCCTACACTAGACTCTTTGTTCAAGATGAATTTTTGGCATTCCCTTCTTATTCTATACAGTTCCAGAATCAATCCTAATTGTATAATACTTATAATTAGTAATTTTTATTGACCTTCCAACCATACTCCCTTTTTGTTTTACTTTAGTTTTCTTTTAAAAAAAATATTCTAGCCACAATAACATGGAATGTAAGAAATCACCTGTATTTGAATTACACAAGACCCTTCCCCAATAAAATACTGATATAAAAAATATAAAACAATATCCTTATAACATATCTGAAATAGTACCAAACAGTCTAAGTTAAGTTCGTTACATATCTTTCTTGATATACAAATAAGTTTTTAGAGGAGTTGAATAAGACATATTTCTCAAAATTCATCCTATCAATTATTTCAGGGTATATATCTAAACACTGATAGAAAAATATCGATTTGCCAAAAGAAAAAGTCCAGAATTTTCCTGACGAAAAGATGGAAACATCACTTGATGACAGGGAAAAATAAATTGAAAGTGGCTACTGAATTTTGGAGGAAGAAACAGAAGGTAAAATTTCTTAACATCATGTGCCTCCTCAATTTGATGTCAAGAAGGATAAAAAGGTTGTAGGGGTCTTATTGTAAATACTCCTTTGTAATTTATAATGGCTAGAGTTTTGTGAATATCTAATAAAATCATAAACAAAAAATGCAAAGGAAAAAAAAACACAATGGTAACCAGCTACGAAGCCACCTTCTCCATTATTGTGAGTTGTAGGAATTGGAAAAGGTTTCGTGCTTGGTAGTCTAACTCAACTTTTCCAATTCTTGGCTTCATGCAATTTTAAAAATATCTTCCTAAAAGTTAGTGAAGGGTCGTAATCTTTCTTTGCATCTCTCTCTAATTTCCTCTTCTATTTAGTTTATTTTATTTAAATTCCATGGTTGCAGTAACAATTTAACTTTCCTTAATGGATTTCACACATTTATGTTATGATTTGAATGAACATTACATATGGTTAAATTATAAAGTGAATGGTTACTACAATGTACTTGTCCAATTCTTGTACATTGTGCAAATTGTGGATAAAGGAAGAAGGACCAAAAAAGGGAGAGCAATCTTCCAAAGCAAGATGATAAATGCTTCAGCAAAAACTTTGGGACTCTTGATTTACATCAGAAATTAGCTCCCAAAGAGAAGTGGAGAAAACAAAAGAGAGTTCCTTTGGAAACATGGTCAAGAGTTTATCAGATTAAGCAACCAATTTCAGTTAGCAATTATAAAAAAGGGCACATTACTAAAATGGTATCTAATGTAATGTTATATATTTACTAAAATAAAATACTTCTATTTATGAATAACAATTTCAAACACCTTTACAACATTAAAAAACCTCAACTTTTAGGCTTTGGGTGCAAGCCAAAGCGGCTCACTGTATAAAACATTTTTCGTGTGTTCATTAGGTTGGAATGTTCTAAAAACAAGCATCATACATATAAATAGATGATACTCTAAGGAACCTAACTTTACACATATAGTACCTATCTATCCTAATGACTATATAGAAAATAGAAAAATAGTATTGGAAAGACAAGATGAAAATTGAATTATGGATACAAAAAGTAAGGAAACTTCTTTGAAGTAGAACTTAAGAGTTGAGGTCTTGCTGCCATATTAATAAAATCTAAAACAGAGGACTTCTCGAATAATAGTGGTGCATTGCATGTTGTTGCTCTAAATTAATTGAGAGTGTTTGAAACTTGATTTCACGTCACCATTTTTATTAAAAAAAATCCATGGGCATGACCTACAAGTTTATATGGCTCTGACTTGTTTCCATGCAATTAAAAACTAATAGTCTAATCATTTGCAATCAAATTTCAAATACTCCCAAGAACCAGTGAGAAAGCATACTTGCAGCGCACAAATTCTCGATGATGAAAATGACAAATTGCCTTAATTTCACCCAAAAAATCGCCTAATGTCACCTGATAAGCATTAAAAGACTATTACAATAATTTGAAATTCTATATCTATCATTCCCAACTTTAGACAAGGAAATTCATTTCTATACGAATCAATTATATGGTCTCAATAGCTTATATCACAATTTTGTGATTCCCTTCATGTAAAAAAGAAAATTATTAACTTGTGGAAATCGGAAAGCATCAAGATTGCACACTTATTTACTTTCATCTTTCAGTGGGATTAGCTTTTATCTCTATTTTGTAATATTCTACCCAATATAGACAAAGTTATACCCTGGACGTGAAAACACCATTTTTCTATCAATTTCAAGCCTGGAAAATTGTAAGTCTCATAAAATGTAAAATACTCATAGGTGTAGAATTTTGCAGCTGCACAAGGATAGATCTAGCTAAAAAATAGAAACAAAACTTGCAGAATAAAAACATAGCAAAAAATAGCTCTAAATAGATCTGAATGGAATTCTCTTGTATTACAATTACACTAATTGCATGAATATAAATACAATTATTGAACTCTCGTAAGAGATGAAATTACAAAGGAGAGCAAAGTAATTTATGAAGGAGGCAGAGTTAAAACTAAAACTCTCCATTGTTAGCTTAGATCTATGCAATGCATGAGCAACAACCTCTCCATGAATTACAAAGATAATAGACAATGCATGAGCAACAATCTCTCCATGAATTACGGAGATAACAGACTTCAAGTTCCACTAACACACCCCCTTAAGCCTAACTAAGGAGACATTTGGGTCCTAGCAACAAAGCTTTATCAAGTACCCAATTACAAAGAAGGAGGAAAGCCAAGTGCGAAAAAATCCTAACCATTATTCAAACTAAAGAAGAAAGTTGCAAACTGCAAATGAATCCACACTGCAACAGGATTGTACATAATCATAGAAACCACTGCATGAGTACCTCTAGGATACTTTGAAAATATAGTTGTACATATTCTATATTGCTCAAATGGATGAACAGATAGGTACATGGTCTCTTATGGAAATTGATCATCTGAAGAAGATATGAATCTACAGAAATATGCTCCAAGTTGAAGAACTACAAAGATGACCTTCAGTTGGGATGATGCCATTGTATATCCATTGCTCAATAATGTCCCACTAGAAAGAAACTTTGGAAGCACTCGGGGATGCGACTTTGAAATCTCATGTAGTCAGGAACCTTGCTAGAAAGAATCTCTAGGAGCAAAGAAAGTTGCAACATTGGAATCTCATGTAGATAGGAATTTAGAACAAAAGAACTTTTTTTGGCTGTCAATTGGAGGAAGAGTGCATAGCAACTTTAATCTTCTATTTATTCAAGAAACTTATTAAAAGAAACCTATGCTAAATGCATTAAGCAAAACCCCATAGAACCTTTCTAAAAGTTCAATTTTTACAAAGCCCCAACTTTTCCAGATCTTTATTATGTTGTGTTTTCAAACCACATACAATTTTAAAGAATCAATATGAGAAAAAAGCAAGGAGCATGCAAAAATTAGGGAAAGAATATGCATGCATCTAGAAACAGAGGTCTACATCAGCTTCCATGGTAATGCTAATCTTTAGAAATCTGCCTACAAATAATCGTGTTTAGCTTCTTCTTCCTAGCAATCTCGATCTGATACCATGTAGAATTTTGCAGCTGCACAGGGATAAATCTAGCTAAAAAATAGAAACAAAACTTGCAGAATAAAAACAACACAAAAAATAGCTCTAAATAGATCTGAATGGGATTATCTTGTATTACAATTACACTAATTGCATGAATATAAATACAATTATTGAACTCCCATAAGAGCTGAAATTATGGAGGAGAGCAAAGTAATTTCTGAAGGAGGCAGAGTTAAAACTAAAACTCTTCGTTGTTAGCTTAGATCTATGCAATGCATGAGCAACTTTCTATCCATGAATTACAAAGATAATAGACAGTGCATGAGCAACAATCTTTCCATGAATTACGAAGATAACAGACTTCAAGTTGTGCTAACAATAGGACCTACCTCCTTGTACTCCCCATGGCCTTTTCTCTCCAATGCTTGTCTTTTCTCAGCTTCTTTCTGCCAAATAATAATCACAGTTCTCACTCAAACAGCTAGAAGAAAAATAAATATAAAAACAAGCAAAAATGTTCTTTCACAAAAATATTAAACCCGAGGTTGTTGATACATTAGAATGGAAACAAAGGTATTAATGTCCCGTTGTAAATAGAACAATAGGATAGTCTTCGTCCGACAAATAAGAAATAAAAACAAAAGTCAAGTAAAGCATTTGTATAGAGAGCCTCTTACAGGTAAAGAGAAACAACTTGAAGTTTGTAGACCAGAAAAACAAACTAACCAGTTTTAGAAATAACAATTGGTATACTCCATACCGATTTGAGCAGAGTAGATAATGGGCTGCCAATAATGGCTATAATCACAATATAAAGGATTGCATTCCCTCATTAATTAGGTTAATGCAAACAAAACAACACAACAACTAGTTCAATATGAAATCCCATCAATTTCTATGACAACCTTATGCCACATTTGTTATAAATTGAGAGGGGAATCATCATTACCTGGAGGAGCAGCAAAGACTATAGGCCAATAGAGCGCCAACGTAACTATATAGTGCAAATACATGTGTGAATGAATGTCGAGACATAGTTTGAATTCCATCTAGATGATCACCATCATTGTTCACATTACATTATTCGGTAAATGCTTCAAACGCAGTCACAAGAATTCCAATAAATCCAAGCAATCAATAGATAACTCTAAAATAGCTGCCACTTGTAGCAGAGTTGGCTGGGGCTTGGGGTTTGCATCCGTCGAGGTCACTGGTTTGACTATGCTTCGTAGTGGGAGAAGGCATGGGGTCAGTTATATTGTGTGTCAGTTCCTACTCTGCTGACTCGGGGTATAGGAATGGACTTTACCGCTAATATTTTTTAAACATCTCTAAACGATAAAAAATGTCTCTGCAATTAGGTGACAGGAGGTGGCCTGGTGCTTGGGCAGATGTGGCATGGGAGGATCCACCACATGTGCCCCAATGGGTTTTATCCAAAGGGAGATGGGAAGATAGGGCTTCGTAGACAAGCAGGCATTACAGGGGGTTTCGTCCGGTCTCGAAATATTTTCAGGGATTTTTTAAGAGTAATTTGCGTCTTCACATGAGGAGCTCAAACCTGTGAGGACAGAGTGGAAATGGGAGAAAGCATATCATTGGGAAGCAGACGGGCATTTCCGGTTGTGATAACCAACCGTTTGCTGAAGTGGTGGCCGCAGGAGTCAAGGACAATTCTAGGGAATTCGAGTTTGTCAAACAGGCGGGTGTTTTCGCTATCTCTGGAAAGGATGCGGCAATCTCGAGCAATCAAGCCCTTTCTGTTTCAGGTTTGGAAAAAGGTAACATGACGGATGTAGCCCCGACGAAAGAGGTATGGTTCCCACTACCGTGTTTTAATTTTAGAGGTTCTTTTATGGTAGAAAGGGCCTCCAAGTTACACTCCGTTGATCTTTTGGGGGAATTATGGGGCCCTCAAACCAATTTGTCTAAGTTGCATTCTAAATTGAGAAAATATTGTCCTGCACTAATTTGTTTTTAGTTCTTATCATCGAATTCCTGCGTATTTGTTTTTGAATCCCCCCATTTTAGGGATGATGTTCTTGCGAATTCATTTCATTGGTTTGGTAATATTTTGATTAGGGTTTCTGCTTGGAAACCCTTTTTTGTCCCAGATTGGGTCAAGCCTAAAACTCTCCCGGTTTGGTTTGGATTGCCTCAACTTCCCTTTGAATTCATGGACGCAGAAGTGCTGAAATCTATAGGAGACAATTTTGGGAAGTTTTTGACATCTAAATCTATTTTTGAGGAAGGGAAGGATCTGGTAAAAATCTGTGTGTTGGTTTCCCCTACCTCTGTATGCCTGATTTCATGTAATCTCAAATCAAATGAGGGTATTTGGAAATAATCTATTGTGAATATGGATAATTATCTTACTCAAAATTTAATTGTTGTGGATGCCCCCCTATTCTTGGACTTTCATAATTATAACTCCAAAGTTGTTACAAACAATAAGGAAGGTTTGGATGTTCCTCTGAATCTCGTCTCTATTAAAGCCCCTCCTATTTATGTCTCGATTGATTCTAATTACCAGTCAAAGGAGGGTCCCAATAATGCCATTCAGTCTCTCCATACTGACAAATTGCAAAGTGTTGTGAACACTTTAAATCAGGTTGGTTTGGAAGGGTTTATTAATTCTAAGCCTGTCGGTCAGGCTCAAGGTGGCAATGCTAATCTAGTTAGCCAGACATGTCCTCCCCCCCCACAAGGCCCCAATAAATGTTCTGCTCAGAAGGGGGGGCTAGATGGCAATATAGGTGATGAGGGCTTTTTTTCCTTAGAAGGGTCGGGTGGTCATATGGATATTCCACATAATATTGTAGGTACAGGGGAGAATGCCCCGGTTGAGTCTATTCCCTTTAGTCATGATGATGTTGTCCTAATTTAAAAGGTAAAAGAGTTAGCGTATAGTGATCCTATCAAGGAGTTTGGCAAGCCTCGGGAGCCTCTAGATATTTCTCTAGATGAACACACAGTTCAGCAAGTTGAGCATTTGCTCAAGTCTAACAAGGATAATTTAGAGGAGGAGGTCTTGGATAAGATTATGTGTTCTATTGAGAATGATTTAGATTTAATTCATAAGAGTTTGCCTCTATCCCCTTCCTTTAATCCCTTTGAGGTCCCTATTAATGTTACCCAGGATGCTTCAAATCGGGTGGTACCCTAGGAATTGGTGGCTTCTTCTCATCGACTTCAATTAAAACTCCTATTGGTCCTCCTATTACCCAAGTTGAGATGAAATTCCCTATCTCTGTTGTGTCTCCGGGCAGGGGTAGACCTCCAAAAACCCGTAAAACTCAATTGGAAATTGATGCAGGAATTCAACAAGTTTTGTCTGCTTCCCCTGGGGTTAAGAAGGCTTCAACCTTGTCTTTGGGTAAAGGGAAAAACAGTGGCCATGGCTCGAGCTCCATCAAAAAGCAAAATAAGTGTGTAATTAGTCCTTTGGTCACTAGATCTATGGTGGTTAAGAGGAGCTTACATAAAAGCTTTGGGGAGAACATTTCTTCCCCTAAGGATGAAAAGAGGGGAGTGTCGACCTCCCCTCGAGGGCAATGAGGATCATCTCATGGAATGTTAGGGGCTTAAATGCCCCTAACAAGAGATGCTTGATCAAGTCTCAATTAGACTTGGTTAAGTGGGATATAGGCATGCTCCAAGAGACTAAGCTCTCTTTGGAGAATTCTGAGTTTGTATTTTCTTCTTGGAAGAGGTGGACGTTTTTGTCTTGTCCGGCCTCTGGGCCATCGGGAGGCTTGGCATTGTTATGGAATGATTTCATGGTTGATGTAGAATTGGTTGCTTCTGCTCCTAATTGGATGTTATAATTAGTGTCATACAAAGATTCTAGGTTTAAAGTATGGGTGTTTAATATTTATGCTCCCTCAGGTGTCTCGGCTAAATACAACCTTTGGCGAGAACTCATTAGGGTTTCATCCCCCCTTAGGAATCATTTCTTTATTATTTTGGGGGGGGGGGATTTCAATGCAATTCTGGATTTAGGCGAAAAATTAGGGGGTATTTGTCCTAATAAGAAGTCTATGGATGACTTTAATGCATTCACTTCTGATATGTCTTTTTTTATTGTAAGCCAAATAATGGTCTTTTCACATGGACAAATATGAGGAATAATTTCTCTCAAATTGTGGAAAGATTGGATAGATTTTTACTTTCCTCCAATTGGTTTGATTCAGATATTGATTTTTTTTCTTCTATCCTTCCCTTGACTGGGTCTAATCATTTCTTGGTTTCCCTTTCTATTGTAAGTGATAGACCTTCCCACAAATTGCCTTTTAGATTTGAACCCATGTGGTTTAGGGATCCTTCTTTTCTTTCCCTCATGCGACAATGGTGGGGAGAGGCTCCATTCATTAGAGGATCTAGAATGTTTCGAATTGTCAAGAAGATCAGATTTTAAAAAAAAATTATCACGGAGTGGAATTCTCTGCATTTTAAAAATATTTTTGAAGAAAAGCAGAGTATCTTGGATATGATTGATGTTTGAATAGGCATGTGATGCTTCATGGTATGGGTTCTAGGGTGTTTGATGAAATTAGGTCTCTTAGGAGTGAGTTAGAAGAAATTTTGGCAAGAGAGGAGGTATATTGGAGACAAAAATCTTGGGAGCTTTGGTTACCTGATGGGGATAAAAATACAAAACAATTTCATGCTACCACTAAAATGAAAAAGGTCGGGAGTAGGATTTCTTGTATTCAGGATTGTCATGGGAATATTCTCTCTGAGGCAGGGGACATTTCTAGGGAAGCGGTAAAATTTTTTAAGAATCTTCTTTCATCTGAGAATATCAATGTCTCTAACAATATCTCTTCTCACATTCCCTCTTCTCACATTCCCTCTCTAGTTTCTCCCGATGACAATAGAATGTTAATGTCTCCTTTTTCATTAGATGAGGTTAAGGGGGTTGTTTTTTCTATGAATCCGAATAAGGCACCTAGGCTTGATGGATTCACTTCTTTAATCTTCTAGAAATGTTGGGATTTTGTGGGTCTGAATGTTCTCTTGGCTCTTGAGGAAGCTAGGTGAAATAGGTCAATCCTTAAAGAAATGAATACTACCTTGATAGTTATTTTACCTAAGAAAGAGGACCCTAAAACTTTTGTAGATTTTCGTCCTATCACTTTATGTAACACCCTCTACAAGATCTTTGCCAAAGTGATTTCAATGAGATTGGCCAAAATTTTACCAAAATTAATCTCCCTTGAGCAAGGAGGTTTTGTTCCACAAAGGGAAACTTCTGAGGGGGCTATAGTTGCTTACGAGGTTTTACATTTGATTTTAGTTTGGAAATATCCTGCCATGATCCTTAAGCTAGATATGATGAAGGCTTATGACAGGGTCGAATGTAATGCGTTAAAAGTTGTTTTGTCAAGGTTGGGTTTCTCTTTAGCTTGGATAAAATGGATCATGTCTTGTATCTCCTCGGCTAGATTCTCAGTTCTTGTTAATGGGTCCCCTTGTGGTTTCTTCCACTCTTCTAGGGGTCTGAGGCAAGGGGATCCTTTGTCCCCTTTCTTGTTTATATTATTAGCTGAAGCTTTGAGTTGGGCAATCAGATCAGTTCGAGCGAATGGTTTGTGGAAGGGTATCAAAATTCAAAACTTTGATTAGAGGATTTCCCTTTGCCTTTTTGCCGATGACACCCTTTTGTTTAGTAGTGCATGTTTGAAGGAGGCTAGAGTCATAAATCAAGTGGTTAGGAATTATGTTTCATTTTCGGGTCAAAAGGTCAACAAGGACAAATCTAAGATATTCTTCTTAAACACTCACTCTTTGATTCAGGATAAGCTTCAGAAGTTTTGGGGTTTCCAACTTGGGGATTTCCCTTGCAGCTACCTTGGGATCCCCTTTTTTGTTAAAAGGATAAGGTGGGATTTTGGGACAAAGTAATTTCAGGGGTTTGGAAGAAAATCTTGTCATGGAACCATAAATGGCTCACCATGGCTGGGAAAATCGTTCTGATTAAGTTTGTGTTGAATGCGATACCATTCTATTTAATGTCAATTCTAAAAGCTCCCAAGGTTGTCCTTGTCAGTTTAAAGGATACTCTGAGATCTTTTCTTTGGAATAATAATAAGGATGGGAAATCTAGGATCCCCTTGTTAGCCTAGGATAAGGTATGTCTTCCTAAAGAGCTTGGGGGGTCTAGAATTTGAAGTTTGGAGAATCAGAATCTGGCTCTAGGGGCTAAGCTAGTGTGGAAATTGTATGATAAACCAAATTTCCTTTGGGCTAAAATCATGTTTGCCAAGTATCTTCATAATGGAGTTAGAGAATCTATTTTTCGTGCCTCGAATTTGCCCCTGGGGTTGGCTATTTGGAATTTTTTGGTGAAATGTAGAAGTGTCTTGTTGCCGCATCTTTCTTGGGTAGTGCATAATGGTAGTAAAGTTGGATTTTGGGATGATTCTTGGAATGGCTATTGTCCTTTGGATTCCATTAGGGATTGGACCCCATTAAAATCAATCCTTCTGGACAGATGGGATTTTTTTTTGTCTGATTATTTTGATGTTGTACACAATGGGCAAGTGAAGATGGCTAAATGGAAATCAATTGATTTTCTGAATGTTATTCCCATTCTGAAAGCAGATTTTTGTACTATCCTCAAAGATAGAATTATCATCTTGTTTGAGAGGGAAGATGAGCTTATTTGGACTAAGAGCACATATGGCAAGTACTCTGTGAAAGATGGATATAATTCCCTTATGTCGGCTAAGTACTTTTCTTCTTGGCCTTATAAATTATTCTAGCATCTAGCTTGCCTCCCAAAGGCTGGAGAATTTGCTTGGCTTGCTGTACAAGACAGGTTTCTTACTGGGATGAGACTGGATAGGATGGGTTTGTCTATTGTTTTCCCTTGTGTTTTGTGCAATAATAATTTGGAATCGTCCTCTCACCTGTTCCTTCATTGTGATTTTGCCTTTGGATGTTGGCAATGGCTATTTGAGAAACTAGGTCTATCCTTTGTTATTGGCAATGACCTTCTCTCCCACTTTAGAGCTTGGCCTCTCTTGTTCTCCTCATCCTTTTATGCCTATCTTTGGCTCATCTCTCCATCAATTATCATTTGGAACATATGTTTAGAAAGAAACAATAGGATTTTTAGAAAGTTATCTGCTTCACTTTCTCACATTTTAGTCAAGATAGAGGCTTCTATCTCAGAGGTGGCTTTGTCATACATTCATAAGAATTTGGAAAATCTGACATCATTCTCTCATTGGGATGGCAGGATTACAAGGACACGGAAATCTCTTTCTGCCATCCCTTCTCATGGGTCTGTTGCAAGAGGTCTGGCTATTAGTAATAAGAAACTTGCTGCTAGATGGGATCCTCCTCCTCTAGGTCATTTCAAGCTTCATTTTGATGGGGATTCTAGGGGTAACCTGGGTTTGGCTAGGGCCGGTATGGCCATTTTTTACCACAATGCAGTCCTAATAGTTGCTCAATGTCATGCCCTTGGATCTCAATCAAACAATTTTGCTAAATGCCAAGCTTTGTCCCTTGGAATTGATTTGGTTATTTCTTTAGGGATTAAAAATCTATTGATTCAGGGGGATTTGATGGTCATCATTCAAAGTGTTTTGAGTTGTAAGAGTAATTGCTGGCACTTGAAGTACATTATAGATCATATTTTGAAGAAATTGTCCTTCTTTGATACTTTCTCATTATCCCATTGTTTTAGAGAATTGAATAAACTGGCAGATTTTCTGGCTAATATGGCAATTGACACTAGTGCTCATCTTAAGATTGTGGAGGTGTGTGATATTCCTCAAGACATTCTTCTCAGGTATTTGACCTAACCCCAAGGTTTAAGGTAATTGTCTTGAGCTATTTTTCTATTATTTATTGAGGTATACATATTATCCTCTTCTCCGATCAGATTGTATTTGTACCACGTAGATAGGAGGTTTTATGTTTATGTTCACATATGGTGTATTCTTACAATTATGCATTTGGGTTAGATGTTGATGTGTGTATCTCATGAGGTGTGGGCAAGTAAACTACAGTTTGCATCTCATCTGAAAGGCTAATTTATAATCTGCTAAGGTATGGTCTCTAGGCTTCTTGATCTAAGTATGGGTTTATGGCAATTCATTTCAATTTATCTGTCTCTATTACTTCTTGAGGTACGCATGTTATCTTCTTCTCGATTTAGATTCTATTTGCACCACATGTGTAGATAGGTGGATTATGCTATTGATTACATATGGTGTGTTCTTAAAATTTGCTTCTGGGCTAGATGATGGGGTGTATATCCCATGAGGTGTGGTTAGCAGGTAAGTTGCAGTTTTTGTTGTATGCATGTTAATCTAGAGGTATAGTTGAATTTCTATCGAGGGTCGAGGAGAGGGTTATTCCTCAAGGTTATGTATAAGGCAGTGGGATGCATTTTAAAGGCCCGTATCTGATATTGATAGGTCGCATTTTGTCTTTGTTTATTTTGGCATTGATAAAGACATTTGTAGGGTGGTGGTATGTGTGATTTGTGCAGTTTTTATTTTGAGTCCTTTATTGGATATGACATGCTTGTAACTTTTTAATATTTGGTACGATCCTGGGTATTTATTACTTGATGTAAGTACTGTATCGTTGGCCGCCTTGTGTATGTTCCGGCTTTGACAACATTGGCTTATGGGATAATCATTGTTGAGGGCGGCGTCCTCGCTTGGTGGAGATGCATTTATGGGTGTTAGTGTAAGGGTTGTTAATTCGTGTGAATTGTTCTAATCAAGTAATCTTGCAATGGATATTTTGCATTGTCATTATGGAAAGTTAAGGGCGGTTTTTTCATTTATGTTATCTCATACTATTGTCAAAGCAGTTTTTATGTTATGTTTGTCGTGGCTTTTTCGGTGCCCTCCCTCCTGCAAATGTCTTCTTCTCTGCCCATTGGTGTTTACAGCGTGGTGTTAGAAGCCCGAATATTGGGGGAAGAAAATGAGGACAATTCTATCAAGCTTGGTAAGCTTTTTAACTTGTTTACTCCTGCGGTGGATTTTGAATTCCGTAGGCTTTTGGGGTGTCGGCGGTTGCAAGTTTGCCCTCAAGTTTCTTATGCTAAGCTTCTCTCTCACTTTGTTACTATTTGCTTTGATGTTTTACTTGATGTGGACTTGGTCTGCCTCTTGGTTTCCACGTTTATTTTTTCGTCAATATGCAATTGGGCATTGGTTTCTCCTGCATTGGTTGTTTATTGTTTTGATATGGGGTCTTTTTACTATGGTGGCTTTCTTCCTCTTCATGAGCTTATGGCTAATGGCTGGTCTGGCCAATTACTGCATGAATTACGAATGGGTTTGATATGTGATTCCTTGGAAGACACTCAGGCCTCCATGGATTTTCTATTGTATTTGGCTCCTGATCAGTATGTGGATAGAGCTTGGGTTATCTTTCAGGCATTACATTCATTAATCACTCTGGGCTCTTTGTGCTCTGCTCCTACTTGTTTGGCTTTTCCTCTAAGGATTATTCCGCCTCCGACCTCACCTCATGAACCTCCGGAGGAGAGCTCTAGTTCTTGGTTTTTGGATATATAACTATTTTCTTTTTGTAGTTGGTGGAATGGTTTTTGTTGTTGCAGGCTTGAAGGTTCTTTGGCTTCTATTATGCTCGGTTGATTATCTATGGCTTTGGCAAGGAATTTTTTGTCACTTATCTTCCTGGCGGTCCTTCATGGCATTTTTTATCTGCCCTATTTGGTGATAGTCTGGTGTTTTGGAATTGTTCTATGGGACCCTTGTAAAAATTGTAGAGACAGTGGGTTGGGGGGTCTGACTGGACATAACATATGATGTAAGGGTAGTGCCTATTTTTATTTGTTTGAAGGCTACAACCAGAGGTTTTCTTGCAGGTTCTTTCCTGCCGATATGCCTTTTTTTGAACCCGATGTAAACACTTTATTATTAATATATAAGTTTAGTGGATTTTCCACTTTTATTTAAAAATATATATATATAACTCTAAAACAAAAAATCATGCATCAAACTGGGTTAGTGCAGGATCAAGGGGGGCCAAAAAGTGGCTATGTGAAAAAATAGCCATCTTCACTCACCTAAAAATGCGAAAATCCGTGTTGACTTTTTGCTTGGCCTAGGTGTCAGTACACCTTGGCCTAGTAATTACCTATGCAAATCGGATATTGATAAAATTGGATATTCGATTTTTATTTGTAATTTTAATTTTAAAAATATATTATATATTACATATTATATAATATATAATATATTATATATTACATATTATATAATATATAATATATTATTATATTATATTATATATATAATGTAATAATATATTAAATAATATAATAATATATTATATTATAATATAATAATATATTATATTATAATATAATAATATATTATATTATAATATAATAATATATTATATATTACGTATTATATTATATATATTATATAATACAATATTATATTATATTATATATTATATAATATATAATTATATTTTATAATATAATACAATACGTAGTATATAATATAATAATATATTATATAATACGTATTATATAATATATTATTATATTATATATACTATATTATATTATATATATTATAATATATTATATAATACGTATTATATAATATATAATATTACATTATATTATATATTATAATATATATAATATAATACAATACATATTATATAATATAATAATATATTATATAATTTTTTTTTTTCAATAGAAGTGGATTATTCCACTAAACTTTTTTATTAATATTTTTTATTTTTTACACAGGATTCAAAGAGCATACCGGGGGAAAGAACCTTTGGAAAAACACTATTGTATCATACCAAGAGCTCGAACTCTCCTCCAAACAATGAACATGAATACTTGAAATGAAAGGGGAAAGCGAGAATAATTATCATCATAAAATTTTACATCAACATTACTCAAGAGAATCATATAACTATTTCAGCAAACCTTCCCATACCCTAGAAATAATTTCCTCAAAACCCACCTCTCCCTGATTAGCATTGCTATCAATGGCTAAAATTTCCAAATAATCTGCAATCTTATTAACTTCTCTGTAACAATGGGATACCAAGAAAGATTCAAACAATTCTATTTTTTGTAAAATGGGATCAAGTATATACTGCAAATTCCAACAATTCGATTTTTTTTCATAACACATTGAATAATCACCATAGAATCACCTTCAATTATTAAGTCCTTAATTCTCAAAGAGATTGCTATATCCAATCCAAAAGACAAAGCATGAAATTCTGCATAATTGTTAGTTTTAAAACCAATAGCATGACACTTAGCTTGAATAAAATTTGCATTGTGATCATAAATTACCATGCCTACTCCAGCCGGCCCAGGGTTACCACGAGAGGCCCCATCAAAATTCAGTTTAAAGTGCCCCTACGGAGGAGGTTTCCATCTAGCAAAGCATCTCTTACCTATTGCATCATTCTTTTTTAAAATTGAACCATGAGAGGGTAAAACTGATAGCATCTTCCAAACTCTAGTAACTCTACTATCTCAGTGCGAAAAAGAAGTAAGATTTTCCAAATTCTTATAAATAAACGACAAAACAACCTCAGAGATTGAAGACTCAATTTTTAATAGAACCTTAAACATAGGAGACCTTGTTTTTTTAAATATCTTGTTGTTTCTCTCTAGCCAAACATTTGAAATCACAATAGATGGAGATATGATCCAAAGGCATGCATAAAAAGATGAGGCAAACATAAAGGGCCAAGATCTAAAATGGGAAATGAGATCCTTACCAATAACAAAGGATATATTTAACTTCTCAAACAACCACTCCCAACATTCATAAGCATAATCACAATGTAGGAACAGGTGTGAAGAAGATTCCAAATTTTTGTTACAAAGGACACAAGGGAAAACAACAGTAATACCAAGCCTGTCTAGTCTCATACCTATAAGGACTCTATCTTGGACTGCCAACCAAGCAAAGGCTCGAGCTTTAGGAAGACAAGCCGAATACCAAAACAACTTATAAGGCCAAGATGATAAGTCTTTAGCAACCATAAGAGAGTTGTAACCATCTTTAACAGTGTACTTACCAGAAATATTATTTATCCAAATAAGTTCATCCTCAGAATCAGAAAGAAATACAATTCTATCCCCCAAAATCTTCTCAAAATCTAATTTCATGCTTTCATCAACATCTAAGAAATCAATTGACTTCCATCTAGCTAGCTTAAGAGGTCCACTAATCACAATTTCAAAATAATCTGCTACAAAAACACCCCAAAGGGAGGAAAGAACAGTGATCAGAGGAGACCAATCCCTAATATTCACCAAAGGTGTGTGTCCATTCCATACTTCATCCCAAAACCTGACCTTTCTACCATTATGAACAATCCATGAGAGATGGGGTAAAATAACTGATCTACATTTACAAAGGAAATTCCAAATAGTAGAACCCGAAGGCAAATTAGAGACTTTAAAAATGTACTCTCTCGGTCCATTATTTAAATATTTGGCAAACATAATATGTGCCCATAAGGAGCTAGGCTTATCATATAATTTCCAAACCAACTTAGCACCTAAGGCTAAATTTTGATTCTCCAGACTCCGAATTCCTATTCCCCCAAGTTCCTTAGGCAAACATACCTTATCCCATGCAACTAAAGGGAGTTTCTTCTTGCCATCTTTATTATTGTTTCAAAGAAAATCTCTAAGAGTATCCTATAAACTAACAATAGCTGCTTTTGGAGACTTCAAAACAGACATGAGATATATGGGAACAACATTCAAAACAAACTTGATGAGAACAATTTTACCCACCAAAGTTAACCATCTATGATTCCATGAGAGAATTCTCTTAGAAATGAACGAAATAATCTTATCCCAAAACCCAATCTTATCCTATTTAACAAAGAAAGGAATCCCAAGATAAGTTCATGGAAGATTTCCAGTCTCAAATCCTCAAAAGGATTGCAACCTATGCTAAACTAGTTGTGATGTATTAAGGAAAAAAATCTTTGATTTATCACCATTCACTTTCTGACCAGAAAATGATGCATAATTTTGTATTATTCCTTTAATCACTTTTGCCTCAAGTAACAAAGCATGTCCAAATAACATAGTATCATCTGCAAAGAGACAATGAGAAATACTTTGGGGAATATTTTGAATCGTTATACCTTTCCAAAGCCCCCCCACTTTAGCAGCCCTAATAGCCCAACTAAAGGTTTTAGCTAGGAGAATAAACACAAAGGGAGAAAGGGGATCTCCCTATCTCAAACCCCTAGAGGAAGTGAAAGAAACCACAAGGAGAACCATTAATTAAAACCGAGGATCTTGCAGAAGAAATACATGCACGAATCCATTTGACCCAGGCCTTTGAAAAACCTAACTTCTCGAGAACAACACATAGAGCCCCCCACTCTACTCTATCATAAGCCTTCGTCATGTCTAGTTTAAGTATCATGGTCGGGGATCTTTGGGTAGAAATAGAATGAAGCACCTCATGCGCTACAATTGCACCCTCTGTTGTCTCCCTTCTGGGAACAAAACCACCTTGCTCCAATGAAATGATCCTAGGTAGAATTTTTGCCAATCTAAGGGAAATTGCCTTCGTAAATATCTTATACAAAGTGTTACATAAAGCAATGGGGTGAAAGTCAACAAAATTCTTAGTATCCTCTTTTTTAGGAATAATTTCAATCATTGTAGTATTAAGTTCTTTTAAAATAGACCTATTTCTCCTAGCTTCCTCGAGAGCCAATAAAACATCATTTCCCACAAAATCCCAACATTTCTAAAAAAATAAAGGAGTAAAACCATCTGGTCTAGGAGCTTTATCTAGATTCATGGCAAAGATAGCACTCTTAACTTCTTCTAAGGAAAAGGGAGACATCAACATCTTATTGTCTTCCAAAGATACTAAAGGAGGGATATTAGATATAATATCATTGCTGAGATTTTCATTTTCTGAAGATAATAATGACTTAAAAAACCTAACTGCCTCTGAAGCAATGTCCTCTGGCTCTATCAATAAATTCCCATTCTGACACTGAATACAAGATATCCTATTCTTACATCTTTTAATCTTAGTTGAAGAATGAAAAAAATCGTGTTCCTGTCACCATCTGAAAGCCATAACTCTCTAGATTTCTGTCTCCAATAGATTTCCTCTCTAGCTAACACCTCCTCAAGCTGTAATTTCAGTGACTTCAATTCATCAAAAACTTGTGGCACCATACCATGTTGAAGCACATGAGTATTAAGACATTCAGTCATATCTTGAATCCTTTGTTTCTCCTGAAAAATGTTCTTAAAATGCGAGATATTCCATTCCCTAATATTCAATTTCAAATATCTTAACTTCTTAGCAATCTGAAACATGCGGGACCCAGAACAAAAAGGAGCAGAATTCCACCATTTCATAAGGAAAGGCAAAAAGGAAGAATCCCTAAACCACATGGGCTCAAATTTAAATGGAGACTTAAAATAAGCCCTATCCTCAATAACTGAAAGGGAAATTGGAAAATGATCAGAACCCGAGACCCATAGAATAGAGGAAAAGAATTCAAAATCTGAATCAATCCAATTCTCAGATAACAAAAACCGATCTAATCTCTCAGCAATCTGAGAAAAATCCCTTCTCATGTTTGTCCATGTGAAAACCCCATTCTGAGACTTACAATAAAAAAGGCTCATATCAGAAATGAAATCCCCGAAATCATCCATAATCCTTTTATTAGGGAAAACACCTCCTCTTTTCTCATCTAAATCAGTGATAGCATTAAAATCACCCCCAAAGATAATAAAGGAACCATGTTTTAAGGGATAAGAAATCCTCTTTAATTCACCCCATAACTTACTCTTCCCTTGAATTCTTGACGGAGCATAAATGTTAAAAAGCCAGAATTTAACCTTCGAAATCTTGCGTATAACTAAAACCAGCATCCAATTTGTAGCAGATGCCACTAACTGTACCTCAATATTCTAATTATTCCAAAGCAGTGCCAAACCTCCTGAAGCACCACAAGCCGGAGAAGAAAGAAAATTCCACCTTCTCTAAGATGAAAAAACCAAATCAACAGACTCCTTTGACAACTTTGTTTCTTGCAACATAAAAATATCACACTTAATTAAGTTCATCTGGGACTTAATTAAGCATCTCTTGTTAGGGGAATTCAAGCCCCTAACATTCCAAGAAATAATTCTCATTGTCCTTGAGGGGAGGCCGAAGCTCCCCTCTTCCCATTAATCGGAGAATTTTTGTTTTCCCCAAAGCAACCTTGCAAATTACGTTTCACAGCCCCTGATCTTGTCACAGGAGGACTAGTCACAAATATTTTACTCCTCTTTTTTTTTACACTTACAAGAGTTAGGCATAGGCCTACCAAGAGAGACCGAATGTCTCCCTTGCCCACGAGCAGGAGAAAGGGACAAAGTATTTTGAATTCCAACATCAATTTTCATTTGAGTCTTAAGATTATTTGGAGGCCTACCTCTTCTAGGAGAAATCACCGATGGTGAAAAAAACGGAGTTGTTTGGACAATTGGTAAACTCTTGCATGACTTTGGAGAAGCCAAGATAAATGGATTATCTTCAAAACCCAACTCTGTTGTAGCCAAAACCGCAAAAGGATTAGCAGATGTAGAAATTGGAAGGGTCGAGTTTATACCCCCCAAATCATTCTCAATTGAACAAACAACTCTATCAGTAATACCCTTATCCATTTGATGTGCATGATTGTTAAAAATATCATTTACTTGCTGAACAAAATTCTCATCTGGCATAATAACATGGACAACCTCTGACGGATTACTATTCCCTAAGGAAGATTCATTAGCCATATTAATTTCAACATTCAGAGGGGAATTATTAGACACCAAATTCTTAATTTCCTGAACTAAAGAAGCATCATTAGGAAAACCTATGGCAGGTACCTGTTTAATAGTTTCCATATCAACCACTGCATTTTTATCTAAATTCACATTCTTTGAAGAATCCAAAACCTCCTTTTGAGTGCATGAAGACAAATTGTTGTCCTTACCCTTTGTGTGATTATTGGGCATCTTAGGGAAATATATCATCAATGGATGACCTACTCCATTCATCAGGGGATTACCATCCACTATACCCCAGTTATTAGAAAATGTCTTCAGTAAAGATGAAAGTGAGACTGAACTCGAAGTGTGATCATTTGGTTTCACAGAACTATGACACAATGGATTATTTTTAAGATTAATGTGACCCGTTTCTACCAATTTATGCGAAGAGACATTTCCACATCCTTCAACTGAAGGTCCCGCCGACAAACTATCTTTATTAAGGGATTTAGGTACAAAGCCAACAGCCTGTTGGTTTTTCTTAAAATCCATAAGTAACGGAGCATCCAAAAGTAGAGGAGACTTAAGAAGCTCTGTATCTAATTTCTCAATTGACTAGTGCCAAATACCATCATGAGACTTGATGTTCAAGTACGGGGGCAAACATTGTTAGGGTTAATAAGAACACAAATTTTTACCAGAACCTCCCCCTCCACAAAGTCCATTTTAGATCTTAAAAAGGTCCAATAGTATATCCAATTTTCTCAAGAATATCTGGATCCATAAATTCAAAAGGAATTTTAGGTAAACCAAACCAAAAAGGAATAAGTTTTGAACTAGACCAAGAAGGAAAAAAAAAAAGGTTTCCAAGCCGCGATTGAAATTAAATGTTTTCCAAACCAATGTTGTGAAGTTCTTAATACCTCATCTCTGAAAGAAGGAGAATCAAAGACAATAATAAAAGCATTCGCAAACAATAATTGAAAATAATGCACATCCCCCCATCTTTTCTGAAATTTATGATAAAGCTTTAACAAACTAATTTGATCACCCCAAATTTCCCCAGAAATAGCATTTGTATGCAAACAATTCGCTTTATTATCGACATAGGAACCTAAAAGATCGATACAAGGGATAGGAGCCCAAACCTATGATGTAGAAATCCTTGGCAGAATAGGATCAGAAGGTATCTTACTTACCTTTTCCGGACTAGCTTCCTTGAGGTTCACATTTACCTTATTTCCCACTTGCTGTGAAGAAAGAGAAACCCTAGCCGCAGTCTCCTTATTTGCCAAGCCAACAACCTTAGCAAACGTTCGCTTATTGCCCAGATCCAAAGACCATTTCCTCAAAAAACCCTTGAAGTGCTTCTCAAAATTCCCTTGATTCGCACCATTATTAAAACGCCCTGGAGTGAATCTCCTTCCATTGTTATTCTGCCTTCATGCCACACTGCATTTGTTCCCAAAGAAGCCTTGAAAGTATTTTGAAGCTGGCTGAAAAACCTTGTTATTTCCACTCCAGTTTACTTGTATCTCCATGTCCTTCCATCTGTCATTCGTGTAGACCCACTGCGGAACATGAGGCGAGTCTTCCCGGCCCACATCCGCCCATGAACCCAAATGTCCTCTATCAGCCATGTCCGATCACTGTATTAAATTTCTACTGAACCTGAGAGAGAACGATTGAATAAAAAAGCTCTGACACTCTTGATCTTCCTCTGGATTCAAAACACTCTCTGCAACTATTTATGGAGTCCGCACATTATTTGGAAGAACAGCTAATTCTCGTTTTGCAAGCTTAGCGTCTTCAAAACAGCGACAATGTATCATGATCTCATATTTATTTTTGCGATTTTTGACAGATCTGGAACAGATTTGTTTCCACAAGCAATCTGCACTCTTTAACTTCTACAATTATTACCTTCTTTAGCTCCTTTCTGACTATTTCAGGATGAAATCAAGGCTATTGGCTTCTTTCTCTTTCCTGACAACGATGCTTCTGATAAACCCTAGCTCTAACAAATTCAGTGGCTGCGAACATCTATTGATAACAGATAAGAGAACTCTATCCCCTCCTAGTGCAACGATAACAATTATGAACAACGACTATTCAGATAATGATAAAGATATGTTGTGTCTGAAATTATAGTTGGCTACAATGCGAATTATTATCAAGTTGAAGACGACTATATATAAGATAATGCCTTGATTTGCTCTATAGGATGTTGTTGTACCAAAGTATAATTCTTGATCTCTGCACTCTCTGGATACGAACTGCATTTGTTTCTGTGGGCTTGCACCAGTATTGCCTATAGGAAATTCTCTCTAAGCAGAGCAGATCCAATATAATATAAGTTTTCTTTTCCTGAAGCAAATTCATCGCTTTTGAGTGTCCTTGGCCAAGATACTGCGCTAGGGTTTCTTAATAAATCTGAATTTTTATTTCATCGTTCCTTTCAAATTTGTACCAGGCCAAACATAGATCAGATCTGTACATAGCAAAACTTGGTCAAATTTTCTTTGTCTTGCAACTGTCTACTATTGTCTCCACTATAGAAATTGGGAAAGTAGTGTTTCGGTCACCGAACTGTATGGTAAATGAAGTACTGTGGCCGATCTGGAATGTACATGCCCAGGTGGTCAAATGTAGAAATGCAGATCTGAATTCCTGTATGAGTACAATACAATGCTTAAATTATTATTCTACCGGAAATTTTTTTGTACGGATTATTTTTCAAATTTTTTCTTTTCATGTTTAAAAAAATATTGTATTCATAACTTATTATTTCAAAATAACAAATATGCATACAAACAAAATAAGTCAGGCATACATAAACAAAATTATACAATATATTATATAATATATTATTATATTATATATGTTATTTTAAAATAATTTAAGTATAAAAATCGGATATCCGATTTTCTGAGACTTTTATATTTTGATAGTGACAGCCCGTGAGTCATTTTTAACTCACAGGCTGTGCAATTTTATCAAAATCCGATATCCAGTGCACCCGATATCCAGTTTTTTGGCAAAAAATTGCTAAAAAATAGATTGAAAGGTAAGAATTTTATCGTTTTCAATCATTTTCATTCATTTTTTGTATTTTTTGTTAATGTTTATTTGATTTTTCATTAAAAATATGGTTTTTTTCATGAAAACTAAGTTTTTTTAAATCAAATACCTAATTGTTTAAATTTGTTAACTAAATTTAATTGTTTACATTCAATCAGGTTAAAAATGGGGGATAACAATGAAAACACTGACCAACCACAAATGCAACAACCAAACCCTCATTTGCCAAACACCCCCTCAATTCAGGATTTGAATGCACAAAATTTGAATGAATTGAGGGGGATTGCAGAAGTATATCGTAGGATCCCTCGTCTAAACCCAATGTTTGATCCTCTCACGTCGATCATAAAGAGTATGGAAACCATGACTGACGAGCACAATGCCGCCCTTTTGTGGCGAGATTCTATGAGGGAAAAATATGCAGATGGCTTGTCATATAAGGATATCAAGGATCTTGAGATATCCAAATCCGAAAATGCCTCATTGTTTGTCATTCCCCACACTAGTCAACCCGTAGATCCCAAAAAAATAAAACTTTCTATTAAATGGTGCACAAATGATGGGATTGTGAAAAACTTTTGGGATTGTTGGTGGATGGTTTTCGACAAACCACCCAACAACAATCTTGATATTGCCTTCTATTTCATAAAAAAATTGTATGTCGAGTTTGTTTTACGCAAACATGTGAACTACTTTGACATCCAACCTTTCCAGGGTGTAGGTTTAGGTATGCCCCAAAATAAACCTGGGGCAGTCAAAGTAGTCCAGGGCCCATATGTCCCCCCTCCTCCTGTTGATCCCCCACCTACAGTGCAGCATCCTGATATCATTTGTGAGGCGGCTTCATGGACCATATTGGCTATTCACTCTTTGAGTAGCCTTCTGGTTTCTCAGGTTGTGTCAGTAGCTCAGCCTATTCTTGATGGTAGCGGTGCATCCGGTGGTGTTGACACGTCATCCTCGGCTCCACACATATGCATGCCCCATAGTTGTGTCATGTGTGGGCACGTATGCTTGGGTTCAGTTGGACAACCCGTTGATCCTCCTATGGACAATGCAGATTATGAGGTGCATGAGATGCATGATGCACCAAATATTATTACACAGAGTGGAGGATACTCTAGGGAGTCCTCACAAGCTAGAGGCGAGGAGGCACCATCATCATACATTGATGATGTAGTGGTAAGATTTGTATTTTCACAGTTCATGTTATATTTTAATAAAATATTTATAAATTACATAATATTAAGTACTAATTTTTATTTACATGGTCTATTTAATAGTTGATGACCGAAGATGAGTTTAGACAGATTCAGGAGGGCACCTTTTCGGCCATTTCATTTGGCCTTCATAGCTTGACGGTACATATATTATTGCACCTAGTCGTTTGTATTTTATTAGACATACATGCTCATTATTTATATTGGTATTAATTAGATTATATAGTAACTTGCATGTATATCTTATTTTACTCTTGTAGGGCACAAGCAGCATGAGTGCAGGGCAATGTGATTTAGGATCTGGTAGTGCATTTGGAGACAAGGGAAAGGTAATTGAATGCAAATATGATTGAATGAATAGAGTAAATAACTTATAGTGATTATACATGTCTAGACATAGATTGATAGTTTCATATACTTGTGTATATATACAAAGAATTCTTGGCCTCACATCCTTGATGACTACACCTAGTATACTTGAAGAAGAAGAAGAAGAAGAAGAAGAGATGCCTCGAGTAGATGTGTGCTTATTTTATTTTTTGATTAGTAGATATAATTTGTTATTATATGTGAACATTATATGCTAACTTGTATCAATGTCATGTTTCTGAACATATGTAGGTTGTGTATGAAAGTATTCAAAACATACCTCCTCTACCAAAGACATACATCAAGAGTCCTGCAAAGTTGAAGAGAAAACGTGGAGATGAGGTAAACATGAATAGTTCAATTATAGTTCATTTTTATGTTAACTTTTCGAATGTGAATTATATAACATAACTAATATTAATCGTAGTTGAAATGTTTTTCTTGTGCAGGATCCTTTAGAGCCGAGAAGTGCGGCGAAGAGGATCGATTTTGATGATCCATTAGCAGCTTAGGATGTTATAGATAGTTTTAGGATGCTTACATGTCTAGTTGGCATGTATATTTTGTATATGGACATACATTCACGTATTTAGACATACATTTTGTTTCAGTTGGCGTTATGCCATATTTGTGTATGGACATACATTTGTAATCATTTGACATTTTTTATATATACAGAAGTTGATATTAGATCATATAAATTGTTGCTCATCTGTGCGTGGTGTTATCATGGAAATCTTTAATCTTCATTCCAATAATTAACAATGGTTAATAATGGTTATTTAATAAACAATACAATTCATTTTATTTCATCGTAAGTATTGTTTTTATAATGAGCAATATAATTCATTTAATGAACAATATAATACAATTCATTTAATGAACAATACAATTCATTTAATCAACAATACAATACAATTCATTCAATGAACAATACAATTCATTTAATGAACAATACAATACAATTCATTTAATGAACAATACTTGATACAATTCATTATTACCCTATGCATGGTCCTATTTTGCCCCCCACCATATGGTGTCATAAGGGGTCGTATGTTGTCCTTAAGGGTCATATGGTGTCCCATGAACCCTTATGACCCCTTATGACGCCATACGACCTATTATGACACCATATTGGGTCGCTATGGGTCCTATGGTGTCTTAATCTCTCTCTCTCTCCCTCTCCCCTAATCTCTCTCTCTCCCCTAATCTCTCTCTATCCTTCTCCCCTAATCTCTCAATCTATCTATCTCTCCTCTAATCTCTCTCTCTCCATTAATCTCTCTCTATCCCTCTCTCTATCTCTATCTCTCTCTCTATATATATATCTCTCTCTCCCTCCCTCTCTCCCCCCCCCCTCTCTCTCCCCCGTTCCACTCCCCCCTCTCCCTAATATCATATACTAATTTATTTATAAATTAATATATTAATATATTAATAAACAAATCTAGTTAGAGAATTTACTGATTAAAATCGGATATCCGATTTTTGTAGTCAAATTTTCAAATTTCAAATTTCGACTCAAAAATGCTTTGGTATTTGGCTTGGAAGTGACAAGCCTGGAAAGTTAACTGAAAAAATGTGTTTTTCAGTATTTCTTGATTTTCTAGACTTTACATTGGTGGCTAACGACTTTTTTTGTAGCCAAAATTGATAAAACGAAAAGGGTTTTTTAAGAATGTTCCCAGCTTTCCAACAATATAAGGCTTGTCTTATTTCGACTTTAATAAATAGTTATTATTTATTTTCTAATTGAATTCTAACAATAGTCCTAATTGATATACTGATTGAAAAACACTCATAACTTTCAAATGGTATAACATTTTTTGAATCTGAAACATGCATCACATCCTATGCTTCATCTACTATAGGGAAATATTAAAATAAATAAAAAATTCATAGGGTTTTGACCAAGTTAAGGTGGTCAGATGTAGGAGTTTCTGAATTTCTGAAAAGTTGTAGTAAAAAATTTATAAATAATTATTTAGTTTATAAAAAAAATTTAAAAAAATATGTTTCACATCCGAACATGAGTCTAATACTTATATTATAAATATTATAAAAAAATATTATGATTTGATTGTATTAGGGTGGTCAGACATACATGTACTTCTTATTTTTTTCCTGAAATTTTAGTACCACTGCATTGAAATTTAAAATTTTCATCAAATAAGATTTTTTTTTTCTAAAAAACAACTAGTAGCTTAGAAACTACATTCAATTTTCTATATATTCTCTTCTTACATATTTTAAAAATAATGTTCACAACTTATTCAAATTTTCATGTCAAGTTGCATAACTCTGATTTTTTTAAATTTCATTGCCACTGAAGGGCCTGTTTTGGCACACCATGACCCTGCACATACCCAAATAATGGAGGTGTTTATCGTCCACACAACCATCAATGTCCAAGCCAAATAAAATAACTTCATCGACAAATTCGCACGAGACGTACCACTTACAATTAAGTTTGGCAGACCACGGGAAACGGTGAGCCGTAAAAAACATGGTGAGAGAAAATACAACCGGACGTTGACAATTCCCGACGCAAAGCTACCGGAGGCTGACAAATTTTCGGAGGGTTGACAATTTTCCAGACATAAATGCCCCACTGAAAGCCTATCGACTTAAATATTTAAAAAAGACATAAATTCTATGATATTCTATACAACACCTATATGCTTGCAATGTTGGTCCCTCTCCCTTACATTAAGTTGAAATCAAACGATAATCACAAGAACGCGTCTTTCCAAAACAACAAAAAGAAAGCATCATTTAAATTAATTCAAAAAAAATTCAAAAAACTGTTAGAAGTGTGGACCAAAATATATAAAATTCAAAAAAAATTCTTTACCGGTCATTACATGGACCGCAGATGTCGCTTTTCCATAAAGTTTAAGGACTGGCCTACCCATTGAAATATTCTCAATTTCATTCCTCGTCAACTAAAATAGCGAATGATAAGAACAGATTTATAGAGTGCGGGTCATACGAAGGTGCCCCTGCCCCACATTAAATTCTTTGCTTCCAAATTTTCAATTTTCCACCCAGACGGACAAACTCTGTGTAGCATAAAAGCGAAGAACCGCATTTCCTTGCGCACAACCCAAATGTTAAGCTTTTCTTTTTTCTCAAAATGTGAAAGGGGCGGGCGGGAGCTCAACTGTTCCGCGTGGGTCCCGGTGGACCAAGTCTGGGCATGCGGAGAACTAACGCGGTGGAGCTCAAGGTCGTATATAACCAATTATCCCCTCCTACTTTGCTCTTCATTCCCAATTTCGCGCATTACTCCATCCAAGACGAGGTCTTTGTCTTTCAGCGCCTGCTTTTTTGCTTTGTGCTAGTCTCACAGATGGGGAAGTATGTGGAGATGTTAGATCTGGGTGTAAGGATCGCTGCACGCTTCCATTCTCATTGCCCGCAGACGGCTCGACTGTATTATCATCCTCCTCATCATACGCCCAATGAAAATTCCAAGCCCAAGAGCGAGACAGCGCGAGGAAGTGGAGAGAAAGGTGATTGTTCTTCGACAGCATTTGATATTGTGTGTGCTTATGCCTGCACTTAGCCCTGGCACTGAATTTGAAAGGTAAGGGCACGGGAACCGTCCCCAAACCCTAATTTTTAGTTTCGCCCTCCTCATATTTTGGTTTTGTTTTCGATCTCGATTGAATGAAAAGCTACCAGGGTACTTTACAGGTTAAATCTAATGTTGTTCTCTTGTCTATCCTCTCGATTGATTTCTAATTTTCTAGCTTGCCTGGTTCAAGGTTAACATCTTCACATTTTAGAAATAATCTTTACAGTGGAAATCTTTTTAATTTTTCGTCAGGCACAAACACGAATCTCTCTTTACCAAACTCTCACTAGACCTACCTCTCCCTCTTTATCTATCTCAATATGTCTCTCTTCCTCCCTCTCTCCTTCCCTCCCTCTCTCTCCATCTTTAACTCTCATTGTTTCTCTCACTCCAACATTCTCTCTCCCTCCCTACCTCTCCCTTTATCTCTCCTTCTGCACTCTTTTTCTCACATCTCTCTATCTCTATCTCTACCTAACTCTCCCTCTTTTCACCTCTCTCTGCCTCTTCATTCCTCCCTTTTATATTATCTCTCTACCTCTCCCTCCCTTCCTCTCTCATGGTTATCGAACTCATATATTATGATACAATGTCTATACTTACATGTTTATCTTATGCTTTATATATTATGATCCTTAACATGCGTGCATCTTATTTTCTTGTATATTATGATCTTTACTATGCTCATATATTTTACATCTTACATGTGGTTACATGTTTCTTATATAGCATCATGGGTATCATTATACTATTATTTTCTTTTATGGGGACAACATTGGGGGCACATTGCTTTCACTTATTATATGTGTTTTCACCACCATTACATCTTACCTAAATCTGTATACATGATAATCACATCATGATAAATTTTAGCATTTTTACATCTTTAATCATGATCATTTTTTTTCTCTTCTTAACTTCAATTACTTGCATACTTTACATGCAATCAATCAAAAGGGGAATATATATCACTAACATTACTTTTATAATTTATGTTTTATAGTGATAAGCTCATAAAAATTCTCATGTTGAAGAGAAATTTATTAATCTTTTGAGTTGTCTAAATATAACATACTTAAATGGAGTTGTGCGATGAAAAATATGTGTGCTAAACTAAGGGATAAAAAGAAAGCTAACTAACCAAACAAGCACAAGACATTATACACCTCAAGATTAGAATGATAAAATGAAAACGTAATTCAAATGAAATAAAAAATGCAAACCAAAATCTCGCTTAGATTTGATAGTTCCTCGATTTTTATGTATGCTCAATGACGTCTTCAGATGTTCGATATTGCTCCATGATATTGATGCAATATAAATGGATTTGATAAAAATGCTAATGGATATAGTTGAGTAATTATTTTGGCATAGTAACGGTATGATGTATGAAAAGTGGATCAGAGAGAGATTATTTTGGCAGAGTGACGATACGGTTGAGTGAAAGTGGATGAAATTTAGCATTATAACAATGCAATGTAATGAAAGTGGATGATTTGCTCCAAAATGAGGGGGGATTAAATAGGAGAAGGGATGAGAGGAAAGGATTGGGAAAATGCAACACTTGTTTTCAAGGACACATGTGGCAATCTCAGGAATGAAAAGTGGAACAAGATTCCACACTTGTCTCAAGAGGGATAGACAAGTGTCCAAAAGAGGGACACATGTCTTTGGGAGGAATGACATGTGTCCTCAAGGACACGTGTCTCTTTTGGGAGGAAGCCACCCAAAATAGGCTTTAATTTCCTAAAATTAAGGAAATTAGCGAATATGTGTGTGCACACACATGTGAGTGAAGGTTAGGATAAGGTTGGTTTGGAGAGATAGGGTTGGTTAGAACCCAACATTTAGATTGGAGGTTAGGTTAGAGGAGGGTTAGGTGGTTAAAATTTAAGAGACATCTCATCAAAAGAGAATATTTGAATTTAATTAATCAAATAAAAGGGATGAAAAGGGGAATTAATTAATTAGATTATTAATATATGGATTAGAAAGAGAGAATTAATTTAATTATATTAATTAATCCAAGGGATTAGAAGGGAGGAATTAACTACTCTAGGGATTGGAAGGAAGAATTAATTAATTCAAGGGATCGGCTTAATTAATTAAGATATTTAATTAATTAAATGGCTAAAGGAAATAAATTTGACTAAATTGATTAACCAAATTTAAGTGTCTATAGGAGTCTTATCAGTTTTTTACTTAGTTGGAGTCCTACCACTTTCCACTTGTATTAAATAAATAAATCTTTATTTGTTTAAATAATTCATTTATCCTCTTCTAGCCTTATTTCTCATTTAAATAAATATTATTATTTATTTAAATTATCATTTTCTTAAATTAAATAAATACTTTTATTTATTTAATTGATCTTATTTCTTCTATTAATTAAATAAATATTTATTTATTTAATTAATTCATTAACCCTTTCTACCCATGACACATGCCATTCATCTCTTAATTCCTACACTACCTACCCTCTCATTATTTATTTTTTCCTCTACCTACCCTCTAATCCTAACCGGCCCTTTATATTTTACACCTCTTAATCTTATCCCTTCATTTCTTACAGTGTCTTCTATATAAGGAGATACTTCTTTCATTATCAACCATAATCATTCTAATCAACTAGCTCTCATATGCAATCAAGATTACTTGCAACCACATTTCTGTTCTTTGTTGAGCTCTTGTGCACACATAAAATATGAGAGCAAATATATCAAACAAAATCAATGTAGATGAGAAGAATGGAGATTCAAACCCTATTGGACATGTGATTGTATCATCTTTGTGATTTTATTTGATTTGCATTGTCTTAGGTAATCTTCATATGTTATAGTGGATCTTTGTTGATTGTTAGACTAAAGTTTTGTGATTGAATTCATTTAGTCTTTCAATATTGTTGTTTCCATTTTTACCATAACCACCATCGAAGACGAGGTCTTTGTCTTTCTGTGCCTGCTATTTTCTCATAGATGGGAAAGTATGTGGAGATGTTAGATCTAGGTGTAAGGATCGCTGCACGCTTCCATTCTCATTGCCCACAGATGGCTCGACTGTATTATCATCCTCCTCATCATACGCCCAATCATGAAAATTCCAAGCCCAAGAGCGAGACAACGTGAGGAAGTGGAGAGAAAGGTGATTGTTCTTTGACAGCATTTTATATTGTGTGTGCTTATGCCTGCACTTAGCCCTGGCACTGAATTTGAAAGGGAAGGGCACGGGAACCGTCCCCAAACCCTAATTTTTAGTTTCGCCCTCCTCATATTTTGGTTTTGTTTTCGATCTCGATTGAATGAAAACCTGCTAGGATACTTTAAAGGTTAAATCTAATGTTGTTCTCTTGTCTATCCTCTCGATTGATTTCTAATTTTCTAGCTTGCTTGGTTCAGGGTTAACATCTTCACATTTTAGAAATAATCTTTACAGTGGAAATCTTTTTAATTTTTCGTCAGCCACAAACACTCGCTCACATCATGGCGAAGAAACGCTAATTAAAAGCTAAGAAGATTTACAGTAGAACAGATTGACTTTACTTATAAATACCTAAATGTTATTAAGATGCCAATAATCCGAAGCTATATTTTTACGGTCTGTTCCTTTTTTCTGAGAAATTATCTTTTCTTATATATATTGAACAAGTTGACGGATTCGAACTCGAGACCTTCTTGAGTGCTTACACCATAAACTCCCAGAAAATTCTTTGACAAAACGGAAGCCACGAATCACTAAACGGTAAAGATTGTTTTTTAATTTTATATTGGATTAAGCTCTAGGACGGAGACGAGGAGCATAAGGTGGGTCAGGTGGGTTTCAATTTTATGACAAAGTTTGAGACCAAGTCAAAAGTTGCTTGTTCACCAAAAACTTATAAAGTAGGTAGAGAATTAGTTTGCCTTTACTAGCACGAATCCGAAGTGTCGGACTTTTCATAAGGTATATCCTTTGTTAAAGCTTTTATAAAAATATTTTCTAATGGAAGAAATTATATATATTAAAAAAAGGTACAATGAAGATGTCTTTTGAGGTAATTTGAAAAAACAATTAAAAAACAATTTAAGTTTGACTATATTTGCAATATAGTTTTATAATGAGACACATTTCAGCATAAAATTTCTAAGTGAAACAATGCAAGTGAACTTACAACTTACAATTTACAATTCTATTAGCGATCAAAGAATAGACTTCACTTTTGTATATCATAATAATTTTTTATATTTATTTCCATAAAAATTTAATTTACATCTAAATAATGCTATCTAAATTCTAATTCTTCTATTGAGAATTATATGTCTAGTAATGCATAAATTAAATGTTAAAAATAATAACTTTGCATAATAAAACAAATGTTTAGAGGTTAATATGATTTAATTTAATTTTAATATTTAGTGTGATAAAAGGAGCATCCACTCCTAGATCATTCCTAAGTTGGGATACGGTGATGATGAAAAATGAGATACTCCAAAAATTCCACAAGAATATAATCCTAACAATTTGCAAAAAAAAGCAAATAGATCAAAAACCAAATGAGATCTTCTATAAAGTCGAAGTTTAAAATAATTTTTTGATAGCACTGCCAAGGAAAATTTTTGTATCTTGAGAGCTATGCTTCCTATAAGGAATGAGCAAGATGAATTGATTTGGGTGTTTGGGGGAAACTTTAGATAGCCACCCATAATGAAGTAGAATTCTTGGCCTAGCTAATAGGACTACAACTTTGCAAGTAGAAAAACTTAACAAATATCAATATAGAGGGGGATTCCCAAATTTGTATTAAAACAATTCATAACCAAAAGTGATCAATTTCAAACTAAAGAGTATTATAATCTGATCAATTTCAAAGGAAGTGAATAACTCATCAATGATTGCAATTATCGAGCAGGAAATCACATGACATAATTATTAGCAAGCAAAGCCTACAAATATCTCTTTACCTCCAACACAACTCCCCCTCTCTCTCTCTCTCACCTCTCTACTTAAATTTCTATACCAAACTCTCCCTCCCCATCTATCTATCTCTCCCTCCCACTGACTCATTCTCCACATCTCCATCCTACCTTCCCTCTCTACTCTTTTTATCACCTCCCTCTGACCCACACTCTCTCTATGTATCACTCTTACCCACCCACTCTCTCCCTACTTGTCCATCCCTCCCTACTCTCCTTTTGTCCCTCTTTCTAACTCTCTCTACCTCACCCTCCCTCTCTACCTCTCTCTCCCTTTTATTAGTGGATTTTTTCCATTATATCTATCTTATGTATTCTTCTATAATATTTTCATATTATATTTTAGACCCATTTCTCTGTTTTATGCAACTTAGGTTCCCAAGTCTAAATATAAGCCAATATAATAGATCGGGTAACTATAGTGAAAATTTTAAGTTTACAATACTTGATTTTCGAATAGATGGTGGGCCTATCCCATCCATACTAGTCACCTATAGCATTTATATCTTCATAGTGCCCCCATCTAGACACCTGCACCATATACATCACCTCTTTGGTAGAGGGAACCTCTTGTAGCTTCTAAATTTGGAATTCAATTCTCATATTCTTTGTTAACCCATATAATTAATAGCATTGGTGTCCCAATCACATTTATTTTATTTTCTTTACAATTTTATCTCTCTTAATCCTAGCTCATGTTTGTCTTTTCCATTTCTACAATTTATGTTTTGAAGTTATGTCACTTTGAATATTTTAGATTCATGTTTGGTGTATGTTAAATTAGTTCAAAATTAGGATAGCTTTGTTGTATTTTAGCAAATACATTAGAAAAAATATCTCTCTCCCTATCCCTATCCCTTTCTCTCCCTTCATTCTTCTCTAACTTTATATATCTCTCTCCCTCTCTCCTCTCCTATTTGTCTCTATCTCTCTCACTATTTCTTTATGCTTCTCTCCCTCTTATTATTTCTCTCCACCTATCTTTCTCTCCCTCTCCCTCTCCCTCTCGCTCTTTTTCATCTCTCTTAGCATTTATGTATTTCTCTCTCCCTCCCTCTCCCCCTCTCTTTATCTCTCTCCCTCTCCCTACATCTATCACTCTACCCCCCCTTCTCTATGTCTATATATGTATCCCATCTCCCATTTCTCTCCTTTTATCTCTTTACCTCACTCTCCCCCTCTGTATCTCTTTCTCCCTCTCCATGTTTGAATCTATCCATCTATATCTCCCTCACTTTATTATTGGGCTCACCTAATCTTCCATCCCATACAGTTGATAATTCTTTCTCACCCATTGATTGCATGTAATAGGAGGTCATTTTCGAAATAAGGGTGTGTATACCCAATAACTAACTCTTGAATATTTTTTTGTCATGAGATATCAGTAAGTTATTTATCACTAGTCCTTTAAATCATATAAAAACTCTATTGAATTTCCAAATTCATACTTATAGGGAAATAGTTTATCACATATTTTCTTTTGTTCTTGGTCATCAAATCTCCCTAGGTTTGTATTATGCCCATAATCTCTAAACCTGGAGGTCATTTGTAGTATATTCATTCTCAAAACTAGAATTTGTTAGGTAAGTCATTCTTCATTTTGGGCTATAATCCCTACCCCTCTACCTAACTTTTACTCTCTCTCTCTCTCTCTCTCTCTCTCTCTCTCTCTCTCTCTCTCTCTCTCTCTCCTTTTCTACTATTTTTTGCGCCTCTTTCTTTATTTCTCTCTACCTAGCTCCCCCTCTCTATTTCTTACCAATGCTTTCTCTATTCCTCCTCTACATCTCTCTCCCTCCTACTTTAACAGTCTCTACCTATCTATCTCTCTTAGCATGTTTCTCTCCCTATATCCCTCTCTATCTCTCTCTACCAAACTCTCACTATACCCACCTCTCCCTCTCTATCTATCCCAATATGTCTCTCTTCCTCCCTCCCTCCCTCCCTCCCTCTCTCTCTCTCCATCTTTAACTCTCATTGTTCCTCTCACTCCAACATTCTCTCTCCCTCCCTACCTCTCCCTTTATCTCTCCTTCTGCACTCTTTTTCTCACATCTCTCTATCTCTGTCTCTATCTCTACCTAACTCACCCTCTTTTCACCTCTCTTTGCTTCTTCATTCCTCCCTTTGATCTTATCTCTCTACCTCTCCCTCCCTTCCTCTCTCATGGTTATCATACTCATATATTATGATACAATGTCTATACTTACATGTTTATCTTATGCTTTATATATTATGATCCTTAACATGCTTGTATCTTATTTTCCTCTATATTATGATCTTTACTATGCTCATATATTTTACATCTTACATGTGGTTACATGTTTCTTATATAGCATCATGGGTATCATTATACTGCTATTTTCTTTTATGGGGACAACATTGGAGGCACGTTTCTTTCACTTATTACATGTGTTTTCACCACCAATTACATCTTACCTAAATCTTTATACATGATAATCACATCATGATAAGTTTTACCATTTTTACATCTTTAATCATGATCATTTTTTTTCTCTTCTTAACTTCAATTACTTGCATAATTTACATGCAATCAGTCAAAGGGGGAATATATATCACTAACATTACTTTTATAAGTTATGTTTTGTATTGATAATTTCATAAAAATTCTCATGTTGAAGAGAAATTTATTAATCTTTTGAGTTGTCTAAATATAACATGCTTAAATGGAGTTGTGCGATGAAAAATATGTGTGCTAAACTAAGGGATAACAAGAATTCTAATTAACCAAACAAGCACAAGACATCATACACCTCAAGATCATAATGATAAAATGAAAACGTAATTCAAATGAAATAGAAAATGCAACCAAAATCCCGCTTAGATTTGATAGTTCCTCGATTTTTATGTATGGTCAATGACGTCTTCGGATGTTTGATATTGCTCCATGATATTGATGCAATATAAATGGATTTGATAAAAATGCTAATGGATATGGTTGAGTAATGATTTTGGTAGAGTAACTGTATGATGTATGAAAAGTGGATCAAAGAGAGATTATTTTGGCAGAGTGACGATACGGTTGAGTGAAAGTGGATGAATTTAGACTTATAACAATGCAATGTAATGAAAGTGGATGATTTTCTCCAAAATGAAGGGGGATTAAATAGGAGAAGGGAGGAGAGGAAAGGATTGGGAAAATGCAACACTCTTCCTCAAGGACACATGTGGCAATCTCAGGAATGACAAGTGGAACAAGATTCCACACTTGTCTCAAGAGGGAAAGACAAGTGTCCAAAAGAGGGACACATACATCTTTGGGAGGAAGTACACATGTCTCCTTTGGGAGGAAGCCACCCAAAATAGGCTTTAATTTCCTAAACTTAAGGAAATTAGGGAATATGTGTGTGCACACACATGTGAGGGGAGGTTAGGATAAGGTTAGTTTGGAGAGATAGGGTTGGTTAGAACCCAATGTTTAGATTGGAGGTTAGGTTAGAGGAGGGTTAGTTAGGTGGTTAAAATTTAGGAGACATGTCATCAAAAGAGAATATTTGAATTTAATTAATCAAATAAAAGGGATGAAAAGGGGAATTAATTAATTAGATTATTAATATATGGATTAGAAAGAGAGAATTAATTTAATTAGATTAATTAATCCAAGGGATTAGAAGTGATTGGAAGGAAGAATTAATTAATTCAAGGGATGGGCTTAATTAATTAAGATATTTAATTAATTAAATGGCTAAAGGAAATAAATTTGACTAATTGATTAGCCAAATTTAAGTGTCTATAGGAGTCTTATCTTTTTTTTACTTAGTTGGAGTCCTACCACTTTCCACTTGTATTAAATTTCTTTCTAGAAGCTACTTTTCAAGAATGTTGTAGCTAGTGCCTATTTTATATGTATTTGTAATGGTGGAAAAATGGTGAATGATAGATAAAGAAGGAAACTACCCTTTCCCTCAAAGAGTGATGAGAGTTTCGCTATTGATTACCCTTCAAACACTTTTCACCATGTTACATTAGGAAGAGGAGAGGATAATTCACTAGATTCAATCTCTCCACATGAAGATGGTAGATTGAATTCTGAATGAATTTGGAATGTTAAGTTGATCCCCTCTTCCTTGTTGGAAATGGAAAGGAAACTGATTAAATTATGTAGTGCAAAAGTGACAAAGAATTGATTATAACATGAGATCGGAATATGGGATGAAGTTGTGCACCTGGATCTAATAGTAAATGTCGAGATGAAGTCACCCTGCGAATTTGAGTGATAGTTGCCTGGACCATGGCGGGAATGTACACGGTCCTCCAAAAAATCCACGAAACAAAAAGGGTTTTTCCACCTCTACAAATTGAACTCGAATCCGAAAGTACAACTGCGCACCTATAACCTACACACAGAAAAGAGAGGAAAATGGGTTGGGATTGGGGGCTTACCTTTAGGTCAAACCCCAGTTTTGGAATTAACCAGGTAATGAAAGAAAGTACTTGCAAGTAGATGTAAATGAAAGACTGAATTGTAAATCACCTCAAGGGAGGTTGTAGTAGCAATGTTCATAGAAATGCTTGTGTGGAATTGAATGTTGAAATCAATCTCCTCTTCAATGGTTGAATCCTTGACTTGAATGCAACACCTAGCCTTGAAGGGAGACTTGAGAATGTTCAATGTTGGAAAAGAATGCTTGAATGCTTGAATGCTTGATTTCTTATGCAACTTGACACACTCCAATCTTATCCAACTTCAACTTATCGAACTTATGCAAATAAGATGACGAATGCCCCTTAAATACATGCTAGTGGATCTGATTTTCATCACGGGTCGACATCGAGGGAGTTTCCCACCCGATGCACAACCAACAATGCAACCCTAGGAAGGGTCCTGCCCTAAAATAGGGCAAGGATAGGGGCGCCACACCCCTTTCCAAGGAGAAACATTGATGCCATGCCCCTGTCCTACCCCTTTCTCCAGGGCATAGTATGGATGGGATGATTCAGAGACCAAGGATGAAGTTGTTTCTGCAAGCTGAGCAATCTTTGGTCTTCGATCAGGTTAGAGGATTGAAACTCACATGCATGAGGACACTAATGCAATCAAAAATTGCTAGGGTCACAATTTTATGACACTGTAGTGGTATATGCAACTCATTGCATTTTTTTTTTCTATTTTGTAGGTTTCCAATGAAACGCATACTATGAGGAGAGTACAAAATTGTTTTCCATATATGCATCCTTGAAGTGTTCAAATATTTGCATCCTCGTAGTATTTTGCATATACATGAAATTGAGGGAAAATTGTAATAGAAAAAAATTATATTCATCTTCCCTTATGTGTGGAGCTTACTTCAATTAAATTATCGTTTATGCAAAATAAATTTAAAAGTGGCATTTATTGCATTAAATTTGACTCATGACCTTGTCTTAAGTTGTTCATATGATCATTTGTCCCCCAAAAATTAGCTCCAACCCCTAGATACCTCACTTACCAGCCTAGTTTAGATTTACAAGTGTAGGAGTTGACCTAGATTACTTGCACATGGAAATATAAACCTTGAATTTTATCTCAAAATTAAAATAAATCCTTATTGACCTTTTCCCACTAGATGGTATGAGTTAAGCTATTGTACATTTATGTGAATCTTTGTCTTATGTTGTATCTAAAAACATTCCTTATCCATTTGAAATAGGAACACAAATAAAAAATCCTACAAGTGAGAGCATCATAGCAACATAACTAGAGCATTCACATTATATCATATACTTACATCATCTTAGGTATACTATATGCTTCCACATTTTTTAAATATTTGTTCATTACATTAATTTAGTCCACCTAGGTACTTGACTAAGGGAGAGTAACTCCTTTCTTAATGACAATGTTCAAGGAGCCCACATAGTATTAGGTTGTTAGTTAGGTAAATACTAACCAGTCCAATGATGCTTAGTTGGTCTTTTTGAACGATCAACCACATTGGGACTCAGACACAACTTGAACTCCCATGGGGGTAGTAGTAGGGAATTTTGAAAAATGGGCAAAAACATGATCCAACAATATTGTGTGGGTGAAGAGTGGCAATTTCACTTGTAAATCTCTTTCATCAAGTACACAATCATGATATGAGTCATGAAGGTCGAGGCATGACGATGTGTAATTCCATGTCCCTTGTTGGTCGTTGCCTATGCATGCCCTATCTCCCACCCACTCACCCTAATATATAGTTGCACTATAATTCCCCTAGAATTCTCATACAACATATCAAAATACCAACCCACTTCATTGAAACACAAGTACAACAAATTGAGATTCATCTTTCACAATTTTCATTTTTTGTTGATTCATTTCAACAAGTCAAGTTCAATTTCGAGTGCAAAAAAAAGTTTTCCTATAGAAATCTATACCAAATAGAAACATAGTCAATTGATAACATCTAAGACACTCATCTAACAAGGTCTCTCTTTTTTACACATTAATGAGTTTCTTTGAACATCGTCAATAATATATTCATACATTAGACATCAAATATTATATTCAATTTATCTAAATTCTTAAAAATAATTATTCCACATTTATTATACTGACTTCATCTCTAAACTTTAAATTTTTATAATTAATTAATAATTTTTTAAAAATATTTATTAAATAGACTTATATTTCTTTAAATGTGTCACTTTATTAAACATTTCTAAAAATAATAGAAGCTCTATGATAATCTATGCAACTATAACATGATCACAAAATTAAACCTTTAACTTTCGGTTTTTCTCCCCTACATTAAATTGAAGTTTAAAGATAATAAAAAAAAATCTCGAAAGCTAATTCTAGAAGCATATATAAATCAATTTAGCATGGACTCTCGAAATCTTATCTCTCTAATATTCTAAAAATTGTTAGCACAACATAAAACAAAATATATTTTAAAAAAAACAAAAAAAACTTTACCGTTCATTACATGCACCACAGGTGTCGGTTTGTCATAAAGTTAAAATGACTAGCCTAATCTAATGGTGGCAATCTTTTTAAAATTTCTCCCAGCCACGAACATCGCTCAAAACATCATGACGAAACACTAATTAAAAAATTTACAGTACGAGAGATTGGCTTTATTTATGACGAAATATTGTGTTTATTAAAATGCCATCGAATAATAAAATCGGAATTTATATAGGAAGAGGATTTAGGATTCGTGTAATTTATTTTTGGGTATCTTAATTTTTCAAATAGACTATTAAATTTTAATAAACATTTTGGTATTTTGTTTCCTTCCTTTTTTAAAGGTCAATTCTATCTTTTTTTTTTAAGAAGTTATGAATAAAGGAGATTACATATGGGGTACCCATCTTCAATATGAACATTAAGCAATAACATTTCTATAGGGTTTGAATTTTGGTGGCAAAATCAAAACACATTGATTTAACTATCACATTATGTTATTACCAAACAAAAAATTTAATATGTCTTTATATTTAAGAGCTTAAAGTTATTGTTTGGAGATTTGGGTATCAATGATGTAGTCTTGTTAGCATTATTTTCATTGAGTTGTTCAAAATGCCCTAAAAAGGTTAGATCATAAGGACATATATTACCATCATTTTATGTGTCACTAGAAAATTGGATGTTTCTTTTATGTCACTTGTAAAAGTTATAGTTAAACATGTATTGTGTCCTTATTAAATTTTTATTATTATTATTTCTATTGATTATTTTAATATATATGTTTAGAAGTTAAGTGTGTGGTGACATAACGATTCTTGGCATGTGCTCATCTATTGGATCTTTTCTCCAATGTACAGACTTCTCATCTTTCTTTAGAATAGAGAAATTACCTTTTACATATTAAACAAGCAAAGATTAGTATTCAATACCTTTTAATTGCTTAAGACATAAATTCATAGAAAATTATCATTTCTTAATAGGCAAGTTTTGCTAGAGGAGGTCATATCCATAAATGGAAATTCAAGATAATAAGGTTTCAATTGGATTTTGTAGTAGAGGGTATGTACTAAAAATTTCATAGGGTTAACTATCTTTCATATTGTCCATAGACCCAACAAATTATAAGGTCTACAATAGCTAGTCCCTTGGTCCTAACAATATTTTATAATATTTACATGCTTTTTCATGGTTACCATATTCATATCTTATGATATAATTCCTATACATACATGCGTTTATCTTATGCTTCCATGCTTTATATATTATGATCCTTACAATGCTTATATCTCATGTTTCTATATTATGATCCTTACCATGCTCATATCTTTTACATATTAGTTGTGCTTACATGTTTTATTGTGTGGTATTTATGGCTATAATTATTTTGTTTTTTTGTTAATTGACATGGGAAACATTTTGGGCACCTTGATTTCCCTTATTACATTTGTTTCTTGATCACATAATCATGCTATTATATGCTTATCACATGATGATACCTCTTACCACTTTTACATGTTTCATCATGATCATACCATTGTTTCCTCCTCACATCCACTTCATTAAATGTTTTGTAAGAATTAATTAGAAGGGGCACATATGTAACTAGTGTTCATTTTGTGTTATGTTTTATAGTGATAGGCTCATAATCATTCACATTTTGAAGGAACATTTATTAATATTTGTGTTATAGAATGTCTTTCTTAAAGATAACGACATATATATTTTGTTTGAAGATAGATTTCTAATATTTGTTTCTTTGACAAAATCTCTTACCTTTATCCCTCTACTATTTTCAAATATACCTTTCAAACAATTTATAGTTAGTACTTATTTTCAATGTGTGATAGATGCTACTCATTTCAATATTTTTCTACTTTGAAGGTTATTGATGGAGCACTCTAATTTGAGCATAGTAGCCACGCACACTATTTCCATCTCACCTATTCATCTAGCTTTTGTGATTGTCTACAATCAATACACACTACACATCTATAATGCAACTCTATGCATTATAGCTCAATGTACTAATAAGAATTCAATATTTGTGCTTCCTTACATAACACTTCTTATTGGCACATATTAGCCCTATTATCTTGATTGATGAGTGAATAATAGGTGGAATTTTATATCTACCCTGTAAATATATAAAGAATGGTGGAGGAGGCGGTACCCTCTTAACATCTTGCCATACCCTGCTTCCTATATATAGGGTGGTACATTTCAGAAATGAGTCCATGAAATTTACTATAATTGAGGTGGGTAGGGGAAAGATAGTTTTATAGAATAAATGCAAATAAACTAATTGATTGAAGCAACCATACATTTAACCAATATTCTCTTCTTGGTTGTTTAGGATTTAGAGATTAATCATGAGTTCTATCTAGTTCCTACTTAACCATACCTCGCCACAGAAGTTCAAACTAGCATATATTTTATAGCCCTAATTTTTAGCAAGTAAATTGAAGAGTTTACTTCTATAGCTTTCCCTTTCATTTTTAGCACTTTACAATCCCATGTTATAAGGTCGTTTATTTTTCTATTTGGAGATGAAGCATCTATTCCCAAACCTTTACTTCGATACATCTAATTCAACATCTTATGTGTCTAGCACCTAGTCTATCTACAAAGCATGTTTCACCAAACATACAAGTTTGATACTTGTCATCATAAGGGTTTTATACTTTTCTTGCTCATGTCCTTGTGAAAGATACCCTACACTTTTGACATGTGTTGTCATCTTGTTAGAGGTCTAACTAGCATCCCTTTTATATAAATAGTTGTCTTGTACAAGGTAGAAACAAATAAGTTCATACTAGCAAGATTATTGCTACATAAGATTGTATAAATCTTATTTCATTTAAAACAATTATATTACAATATATTCCATCTTAAAAGTCCATCTACATACTAATTTAAAAAAAATTATGCATATTCTACATATTTTATGGATTATTATTTTAAGTTGTCGATTTTTTCTCTAATATTCTTGGGCGTCAAATCACACTTATTATGAGGAGAGTACAAAAATAATCATTAATGATCACATTCATTGAGTGTTTAAAATGTTTACTTTTCATGTTGATTTCTTGTAAAATATTTACCTTCCAAATTATGCTTCATGCTTTGTTTCCTCACTTGGGGGTATCTTTTTTTTTTTTATTCTTTCATGTTTATCTCCTACGATCTTCCTATATTCCATGTTGGCTCCCACACTTCTGTATATGCTTTGTTCCTCCCCACATTTCTTGATTAGTATCTATGTGTTACCCTATTCCTTGCTAGCTTATTTGTTCTTATACATAGTTACAAGTTCATGATGCTTATATGTTTCCTATGTTCCATGTTTATGATGTTTAGTTCGCAAATTTATCACATTTACATTCATTGCTCATCATACTCACATATACTTATAATATTACTCTTACATGTTTATCATATACTTACCTAACAATGTTGTTCAATGAGCTCATGCCGTGTTAGGTAAAGGCTTTAGAACTAAGACAATAGTGCTTAATTGGTCTTTGCAAATGATCAACCACATTGGGACTAAGACACAACCCAAACTCCCATAGGGGGCAACAATGGAGAATCCTGGAAAATGGGCAAAAGCCTGATCCAACAATATTGCAAGAGTGAAGAAGGGCAATTTCACTTGTAAAGCTCTTTCGTTGAGTATGTGGTCATGAAAGGACTCATTGAAGTTGAGGCATGACAATGTGTAATGACATGTCCCTGATTGGTTGTTTCCTATTGCTGCCCTATTTCCCACCCACACACCCCAATCTATAGTCGTATTATGATTTCCTCCAAATTCTCAAACAACATATCTCGATACAAACCCACTTCATTGAGACACAAGTACAACGAGTTGAGGTGCATCTTTCATAGTTAAAATTTTTGTGATGATTCATTTCTACAAGTCAAGTTCAATTTTGAGTGGAAGAATAAGTTTCAAAGTGTAAATCTCTACCAAATAAAAACAATCAATTACTAACGTCTAAGACACTCATGTGAAAAGACCCTTTTTTTTCTTATTAATGAGTTAAATTTCAACATCTTCAATAATATATTTATACATTAGATTTCAAATATCATATTTAATTTATTTAAACTCTAAAAAGATTATTCCACATTTATTATACTAACCACATCTCTAAACCTTAAAATTTTATAATTATTAATTAATATTTTGTTCTAAAATGTTTATGTAAATGGACTTCTATTTCTTTAAACATGTCACTTTATTAGACATTCTATAAAATAAGAAACCAAAATGATATGCTATTTCATGCAAATGTTAGATGCTTGCAAAGTTAGCCCCTTCAAGTGGTCCCTCTCATTTACATTAAAGTTAGCACTAACAAGTGGTCCCTCTCATTTCCATTAATTTGAAATTTAAAGATAATCACAAAAACAAGTCAATCCAACACAACATAAACTAGCATCATTAAATACAACCAAAAAAAATACTAAAAAAATTGTTGATACCTTGAATAAATTATGAAGTGTGAAGCCAAATATAAAAATTGAAAAAAAATCCTTGACAGGTCATTACATGGACCGCAGATGTCGCTTTTCCATAAAGTTTAAGGACTGGCCTACCCATTGAAATATTCTCAATTTCATTCCTAGTCAACCAAAATAGCGAACAAAACGAACAGATTTATACAGTGCAGGTCATACGAAGGTGCCCCCTGCCCCACATTAAATTCTTTGCTTCCAAATTTCCAATTTTCCATCCAGACGGACAGACTCTGTGTAGCATAAAAGCGAAGAACCGCATTTCCTTGCGAACAACCGAAATGTTAAGCTTTTCTTTTTTCTCCAAATGTGAAAGGGGCGGGCCGGGGCGGCAGCTCAACAGTAGCGCGTGGGTCCCGGTGGACCAAGTCTGGGCATGCGGAGAACTAACGCGGTGGAGCTCAAGGGCGTATATAACCAATTATCCCCTCCTACTTTGCTCTTCATTCCCAATTTCGCGCTTTACTCCATCCAAGACGAGCTCTTTTTTTCGCTTTGAGCGATTTTCTGAGATGGGGAAGTATGTGGAGATGTTAGATCTGGGCGTAAGGATCGCTGCACGCTTTCATTCTCATTGCCCGCAGACGGCTCGACTGTATTATCATCCTCCCCATCATACGCCCAATGTTGGGGATTCAAAGCCCGAGAGCCAGAAAGCGCGAGGAAGTGCAGAGAAAGGCGATTGTTCTTCAATGGCGTTCGAGATTGTGTGCGCTTATGCTTGCACTTAGCCCAGGCACCGATTTTGAAAGGGAAGGGCACGAAAATTGTCCCCAACTCTATAATTTTTTTTGGGTGATCTTAGATTTTTTTTTATATTTTCAATCTGAGATGAATTTAAATCTACCAGCAGATTTCATCGCTTAAATCTAATTAGTTGTTTTGCCTGCCCTCGAGATAGATTTTTTTAGATTTTTTTATTCACTCTCTTACCTTTTTCATGGTTAACATCACATTCCGTGACAATCTTTTTAAAATTTCCTCAGCCACGAACATCGCCCATTTCATCATGATAAAACGACAATTAAAAATTAAGAAAATTCGCAGTACAACAGATTGGCTTTATTAATATGCCAATTGCCATCACATAATAAAATTATAAGATGGGCTGGTTCATGTACTTTAATTTAGGGTATCTAAAATTTTCAAATGGAATAATTAAAATTTAAGTATGTCTTTATATTTAAAAGTTACTTTTAGGGATATATAATATGACGTAGTTCTGTTTGTCTAATTTTATTGAGCACTTTTCAAAAAAATTAGATCATCTGATACATTTATTCTCAGCATCTTATGTGTCATTAGAAGATGGGTTGTTTCTTTGTCGTGTCTTCTAAAAGATGTAAGTAAACATGTATATATGCGCATATATTGTGTCTTTATTTAACTTTTATTATTAGTTTTTTTTCAATTACAAATTATTTTAATACATATAATTAGAAATCTAAGTGTGTCGCGACATAAAGATTATTGGTATGTGTTCATCTTTTGGATCTTTTCTCCTACGTTTGGACTTCTCATCCTTTTTAAGAATAGATAAATTATCTTTTACATATTGAGCAAACAAAGATACAAATTTTATGTCTTTTACATGCTAACAACATAAATTCATAGAAAATTATGTTTTCTTTTAATAAGTGAAATTTGCCAAAGGGGTTCATATTCGTAAATGTAAAATCCAAAATAATAAAATTTCAATTGGGTTTTGAGGTGGAGGGCATGTACCAAAAATCTCATAGGGTTAACTATCTTTCATACAATCCATTTTTTGCAATAACCTCACAAGGGGTGAATATATAAATGTTTAACATGATTTGATTTATATGTATACAAATTAGATATTTCCACATTTTATCATTCTATAATAAACTATCTATTTTACTATGACCTAAGAATTAACCATGAATTAGTTACTTTGATTTCAATGTCCTCTCCACTTGTCCCAACACCATGACCTTCAAATGTAAATGTCTCATCCATCCCCTACAATGATGCAACGCCACACATGAATTTGACAAACTCAATTCCCCATTTCACTGTTTGCTTGTGTCAAGAATCATCTTGCCCACTCATCATGATTATGAATTGCACCCAAGGCCCTGAGTATACCGAATTGATCACTAACCAAATCAATGTTCCAAGGTGGAAGCCAAGCCCCAACAATGCATCGTCAAAAATATTTCTCAACCCACACCTCCATAGATTCTACCACAACCCAAATGACTTCCTTAGATTCCCAACCTTTAAAAAAATGTAATGAAAATAAATGAAATATCCATGTTTCCCCTCTAGGAGTGGGTTGAGACCACGAAGGTCCCTCCTAGCACCATATGAATTGCATGAAGCATAATCATTTCTTAGGTGTTGAATATCTCTTTAAACATATTATAAATCTTTCCCAAAAAGGAAATTTGTCTCATATTGGCCAATAAATGCATAGTTGTCGATTTGTTGATATCACATAACAACTAGCAGGATTCATAGAGTTTTAGGGGTTAGTTGTGTCTTTCTTCACATATTGATTTGATAATAACTCTAGAAACTCAATGAATAGACTCAAACCATTCTAATCAACATGACAAAAGGGAGAGAATCGACTCAACTTAAGAAAAGGAAGGCATAATTTGACTCAACAAAAAGCATTTATTTGTGTCTTTCTTCATGTATTGATTTGATAATAACTTCACTCAATGAATAGACTTCCTCTACACATTCCTCTAAGAATCAATACATTTTCCTATAATAATTGTTTTTACCAATACTTATGCACAAATGACCCAATAGTCCTACACTAAAGGTACTAATAAAGTTGCACAACTCCCCTAATTAAAATCTACAAATTTTAACTATTGGGGGTACAAGTGGGCGACTATTGGTACATGTGAAACTAATTAATGAGCTTTTAATTATTATTTTTTTGGTTTTTCTAAAGTTAGTAATTGGGGGATTGTGTAAGCAAGGAGTGAATGATCATTGGGACACAGATGGTAATTGGGCCCCTTCCCCTAATCAACATGACAGAAAAAGAGAATTGACTCAACTTAAAGAAAGGAAGGTATAATTTGACTCAACAAAAAGTACAAAATCATTCCCTAACCAAAAAATCCAATTGACAAAGTCCAAACCATTCTATCAATGGGCCAACACCTCTCTATATATCCCTGATTGAAGGGAATGAAGAGGTAGATCCCAAACTAAATAAGAAAAGGAGGGGATATAAGGAGGTGATATATTTTAGGCTAGCTGGACTCTAAGAGAATGCTTCCATGTTATTGGACCATGAGTACTAAACTAGAGGGCTAAGCTATATGCTAATATCACTCTATAATTGGTTAGATGTTGTGATAAAGTTGCCATTTGAGTAGTGTATTATGGGTTAGAAAAGCTAAACTTGAAGATTTTTATTAGAAAACTAAACTTAACTTTGAGTGATATGGACCATAGAAGAAATCCATGTGACCACCATTGGATTTTTATAGTGTAGCCCTGCATCTAGAAATAAAAGCATACGGACTTGTGGGTATATTGGTGAACCATCATTAAATTTGTAGCACTTGCACTTGCCCGCTCAAATATTGCCACAACATTGACAAGGTACCATTTTCTAATTGGAGATTTCAATGGGCATATGGGCTGACAATTCTTGTCTCCACCACACTTTATCGCTTTCCCCTATGTCTACAGCAAACAACCAAATATCTATGCACCTTAATATTGCATTCTAAAAAATTTTAAATGGTAAGAGATTTTTTTTTAAGGTGAGCCAAAATTTTAAAATTATTGTTTGAGATTTTAGTTATTAATAATGTGGTCATATTAATTATGTGGTTTTTTAATTTTCTATAAATATATTTAAAAAGTTAGATCAAAATGTTTTTTTTTTTAGCTCTTCAAAAACACTTTTAAGAATCTAGATTAAAATATAGGTATCAAAAGTATGTATTAATACATGTCTTATATGTCAATTGAGAGTTGTTTGAAAGACTTTGATTTGTCACAAAATGGGCAAGGGTCTAAAATGTCGATATGCCAAAACCAAGAGCCCACAAGCAAGTCTTGGAAAATAATACACTAGGAAAAGTGGGTGAACATAAGATTAATAATGGCTAACCAAATGTTATGAAACCTACATTGCCAAATTAACAAAGGTGACTACAAATTCCATTGTAAGTTTAGAGCATGTGCTATAGGAAGGTGTAGAGAGAGCTAGTGGTACCCCAAATGCAACTTATAATTGCAAAAAGCGGTGTTAGGAAACCAACACCATTCCTTAACCCACGATTTGACAAAGTGAATGCTAATTTAGTGAAGCATATCTAGAGGAAGAGTTGACATAACAATGTTGCATGTCTCTCTGTCTAGCTAAGATAACTGGTACTAAATTCTCAAATCTTCCCAAGAGCGAAGATTCATTGTAGCTTTGGAAAACAAATCATAGGGAATGCAAATGCCTTTTTTGCAAAATCACAAGGCACAAACCCAAGGAAAAGGAGCTAGATGAAGCCCTTGAATCTAAATAAGAAGAAACCACCAAAGGTTGTGCTGGTTAAAAGATAATCCATCTCAAAAGCTAGAACCAACCTATCAAAGTTAGGGCTTGACGACTTCCTAATCAAGCCAAATGCTTTTGGCAAAAAATTGTCCTCGATATGAACCATGTATTTCATGACCAAAAGGGTTTGAAAAACTAATCCCCTTCCAAGCGGGTTGATTGGTCGGGAAACTAGAGAAGATGTGCTGCTAAGAAGAATTTTCTAGGCCTTGTTCCTACAAATAGCACCTAAGCACACACAATCCGTTTAGCACAAAGAGGCAACCCTTGTCGCTAAGTGGAAAGAAGCCCAAGGTTTCTTGAGTCTCATAGGAGACAACAAAATTCCTAGGCAACACTATGAAAACCCTTGTGGTATTTCAAATAAGTGCACAAAAAATCATGAAGAAGCTTTTTCAATTCCATGTAATAGGCTTTGAAAGGGGCCCAACAAGAAGAATAATATGTGCATGAGTGGCCACGAGAATTTTAGAACACACCTGAAAGCCCTTGTTGTCTTTCTTATAGAAAACTAGATAAATGAAGAAACGAATTTATGATAGACAAAGATCTTCTCTCTAACACTACCAAAGTTGACCCACTAGAGAAAACCATAATACTAGTCTTTAGCTATTGTTGACTTGGTTTGGGACATTCACTTCACCTCCTCACTAAATCGAGTAGTGACAACTATCATGGCTAGCCATATAGTCCTTATGAGTGCGCTACTATCTAAAGATCACTAGAATTACTAATTCTTTTGTTTGGATATTGTACCTCAAGTATTGGAGAGTCACTCTCTCTACTAATAGAAAGGTTGGACTAGAATTAGAAATATAACTGAGGGAAGACAAGAGGGACTCTAGATCTCAAAATTGGCTATGGTGATCTAGCTTATATAGCTTAGCTATTTGTTGGTGCCAACATTGGCCCCTATTGATTCTATACACCAACTCATTCATAACTATAGTTTTTTTTCCATTTAGACTAGTAGGGACTTCTCTATTCAAGTTGAAGGTAGTGTCTAAAATAAATCCAAAATGAAGTAAACTCTTAATGGATCCATAGCATGTTGAGAAGGGGGGACATATGGGACAACTTCTCTCTTTCTATCATATTTTGATACACAATTGAGGGGGACACAGACACCCATACTCTTCTAGAAAATATGTAAAAAGCCTATCCAAACCACATACTACTTTTTTCAATAAACTCTATCCTCGTCAACATTTCTCAAATTGTTAGGGTGAAGTTTCTCTAGAAGGGATACTTATTGCTTATCAATCATATTTCCATTTTGGAAACCATTTACAAGCCCAAGAGAGCTATGACACCCAAATTGGTTGGACTCAAATTTTGACTCCTTCCTTTTCTAAGATGCCTCCAACTATTAATAACATATTCATTACATATTACCATAGTGTTATAGCATAGAATATTAGGCATCCAACTTGGCCTTAATTTTCATTCATTAGATGCTTATAATAAGTGTCCAACACAATCATAAGGTTGGTCATCATTTTAATGTAACATCCCCTTACATGTTCTTGCACATAATAAGTCAAGATGCTCTTACATATATCCCAAAATGTTGACACATATACAAACAAGTCAAGACAAAAGTGAGATGCCTATGTGCCTATGTGAGGATAGCATCCACAAAAAAATACAATCTATACCTTTCGTCCATAAAAAAAATACAATCTATGCCTTTCCAAAATCAAATGTCAACTTTCCTAGGTGGAGACGAAAGGTAAAAAGATGAGACAACAACACATAGAAAAGATAAATACACAAACGTTAGGATTGCAACGCTGAAACACCTTATCCCAAAAAATGATCTAGAATGAGGAAGGATCAAATATGTGAGGCTAGGATGTGAATCGGATATAAATGAATGCCTTTAAATGCAAGCACATAACATTTAATTATGTAAATATTTTTTAGTTGGCTCAAAATGACAAGTGAAATGTGTAGGCATTGGCTATATATATTTTGAATTTTAAAAGATCACGAGTTAAATATATGAATGCAAGATAATCCCACACTCATAAAAATGACCCAAGGTGAGAAAACAATTGAACATGTGCAAGGGATGAACGTTTGATCATATATGATGCAATAAATGTGGTCTATATAGAGAGGCACACTAAAATGGGTAAGATGCAAAATACATAGAAATGATTAAGACATAAACATTAGGATTGCCAGGTTGAGACAACTTATCCCAACAAAATGATCTAGAATGAGCAAGGATAAGATATGTGAGGTTAGGATGCAAATTGGATACAAATTAATGCCTTATGCAAGCACATGATAATTAATCATGCAAACAAGTTTCAGTCGACTCAAAATGACTTGTGAAATGTGTATGAGTTGGCTACATATGATTTTGAACTTAAAAAATCATGGGTTGGATTTAAGAACATAAGATAATCCCATACTTGTATAAATGACTCAAGGTGAGGAACTAGTTAAGCATGCAATGAAAAATTGTTTGCTTATGGAGGATGCAATGAATGTAGTCTATATAGAGAGACATACAAAAATGAATACAATGTAAAATTTAAGTATAAAGATGTGTGTTTATAAAGATAAGTGAATGTTCAAGAATGAGCCCAACTTCACACAAGATAAAGCGATTTGTCTCTACAAAAATATATCAAACAATTCCCTTAAAATAAATAGAAAATTAAAAAAAATTAACTTAAATAATTTGATTCATAAAGCCTTCCAAAAAAAACTTCCCTTTAAACCAAACATAGGGGAAGAGCATCAATAGCCATTAAAGTTCCAATAAATGTTCATTCCTTGTGCACCCAACCCCCAAATTACAGGCTTTAAAGAAATTAAAAAAATGATAACTAAAAGCCCATTAATAAATTTCACATGTATTAATAGCCACCCACTTTTTAGCATTTTTGGACAGTAATTGGCCTATTTGTGCACCACTATTGGGGCATTTATGCACCACTACTAGGGCATTTGTGCATAAGTACTAGCAATTTTAATTGCATGGTAATTGGGGCATCTTTAAGTAGGTATCGGGTGAAACTTTGAAATGTGTACTTTTTTATCCTTGCGCACATAACAGATCCCACGTGTCCATACTACCCAAAAGCCAAAACAATAGCTCTAAGCAGTAAGTTGAATATAAAGACAACCCAAAAAAAAACATCAAGATCCGTTGTGCTTTTTAAGATCTATGAGTGTATGAAATTAACTATAACCAGTACTCATAAGCTTCCCCTATTTATAATTAAGAACTTATTTATGTGCCTATGAAATCCTTACTCATTTATTAAAGACTGAGTGTTCTGTAACCAAAATCAGTCCAGAAAAAAAAAATCCAAATCATAAGAAAGATTGCGCAATACCATGAAAAAACAGTATCTTAGAACTATAAATTTGCATTTAAACTTCGCATCCCCATAGATCAAATAGCAAAATTAGAATTTGGGGACGAGTCCCTGCCCCTTTCCCGTGAAAACCCCTGCCTGAGTTAAGTGCAGGCACACGCACACGCCATCTCAAATGCCTGCACAGATGCCATTGAAGCAGAGCTTTTCTCTCCACACGCTGCCTCCTCGCTCTTACAAGTCCAATCGTTACTGGAATTACTGTGATTAGGGTTTGGAGGATGATAATAGAGCCGAGCCGTTTGAGGACAATGAGAATGGAAGCGTGCAGCGATCCTGACGCCCAGATCCAGCATCTCCACGTACTTACTCATCGTTTAAACCAGAAGATTTGCGCAGAGCTTAGCCGCCTTCCAAGATTACCAGCAGAAGGGCAGGCAAAGCCTTAAACGCAGAGAAATGATGGAAGTAATTCGACACATCTGCGAGAAATTGTTATATCGCAAACGTTGTGAAGAGAGGGTAAAAGTGCGTTCCTTGTCTTATAGGCACAGACATGCTTTCGCACGTGTGAACGGCACTCTATTAAAATTCAGTGAATGCATTCAGCCATCCTATGACGCCCTACCGTTTTAAAGTCAGTTTTCACCAATTGCGTGCCGTTTTAAAAGTCAGTTATCTACAAGTCATGTTAAAAGTCACGTTAATTGCGTAATTTGATTGGTAAAGTTATGTATGTTTTTCTTTTTGGAATGTCTACTATATTCAATGATTCATTATTTGAAAGGAAAATCATATGTACAATCTAATTTAGAAATTATTTTATAATAAAATTTTGAAAAATAAATTATTTAACTAATAAAAGTAGAATGTAGTTAGTATATAATTGACTTTTAAAAGTTAGCTATCTATGTATATGTATATGGTGTTTAAAGTCATATTAAAAAGTCACGTTAATTGCTGTCATGTTTTTCTTTACAATTTTGATCATATTCAATGATTCATTATAAGAAAGGGAAATTAGATGAACAATATGCAGAGTCTAATCTAATTTAAAATCTATTTCATAATAAAATTTTGAAAAATAAATCAAGTAACGAGTAAAAGTAGCATGTAATTAATATATAATTGACTTTTAAAACATGTAATTAGTGAAGATTGATTAGGAGGTTATAGAATGAGAATGGCATTCACTAGACAATGTTGTTCAAGTTAGAGAAAAAAACATGTGTACAAGACAATTTCTTTAGCCACTACATTTATGTGTGTGGATAATGATGGATAATCGAATATGATTTCTAACATCAACAAAAAAACTCCATGAATTATTTTCTCACAATACTACATGAATAATAGAAAACTCATACCAACAATTATTAAAGTTTACTTCATATTAATAATTTAATATGTTATAATGAATATTCAATATAATTATAATGGTAAATTAGTCACGATTTTTTAAAAATATAATGTGTAACAAATAACTTCTATTAATGTTTAAAATTATTGTATGGTTGTACACATGTTATTTTAATATTGTGGTTGGAAGAGTAATAATAATGTATTATTTCTTTTTGTTTATAATAAGATTCTTATTACTCTCTCCAAATTTTTGGTGATTCGCAAATTTTTAATGTTCACAACCACAAATTTTTATCTAAATTGTATCATTTGGGACTTTTATCATGCGCCTCATTGTATTCTCTCCTCCCAAAGGGAAGCCTACCAAGAGCAAAGTGGACGAGGTATGGTAGTTGGTGGAGGGCAAAAGGGCTAAGCGGCGGAGGAAAGCCTCTCACATTCTCATCGGCCCTAATTTGATTCCTCTTAGGGCACAAAATTTTTCAGCAAGTACAAATTGTTCGCTGCTTAGTGGCACCAAATACGTCTGCCTTCCCTCATCCTCCCCCCATTCCTTAGGCCATTCCAATAAATCAGTAGGCCAAGCCAGGGAATATAGGAAAGTGTTGAATCAAAGATGGCTTACGACAAATCCTGTAAAATGCAGAAAGCCCAGGCAAACTTCTGAGGGTCCCTCTATGGTGACTAGCTTCAGAAAGGATATTCCCACTCATCTCGCTAAATCGAATATTGTGAAGCAAAGTGAGCCCCCTCGACCTACCCCATTGATTTCAACAAACCCTAAAATGGAAATCAAGATGGATTCAACTTTATTCCAGCAGCATACCAGTTTTTACCAAAGTAAGGGCTTCATTGCTCATCGGAAAGGTTCTCATCATTCCTTTGAAGATGTGAAAGGTTGGTGGGAAACTAAATTTGCCAATCTGGTAAGAACTTATAATTTGGGATATCATTGCATTCTAATTACTTGCATAGATTCAAGTGTTAAACAGGATATGCTTAGAAGTAAGGCGAAATTGCTTAATGGTTGTATTTTTCACTGTATTGATTGGGTCCCTAATTTTAACCCTAAATCTTTTGAATTTAACAACAATTTGCATTGGGTAAAAATTGGTCCCCTTCCTGCTAAATTTCATGCTCCTAAAATAATAGAATTAATTGCGGTAGGGTTAAGTAAATGCCTAGCTATTGAAGGAATTCGGGGTCGAGATTATGCCAAAGATATTAAGTTACTTATTGATTTTAAATCCGATGGCTCTAAATTGAATCATATAGAATTAATCAACTCGACAGGGAAATGAGACTTTAAACCCTTGATTTATGAAGATATTATCGATGCTTTGGATATTGTTATCTGCCAGAAGAACAATGTTATCAAGGAGACAGTAATTAACCATAGCTCTGCAATTCACACCCAAAATACTCAAAGCCACTAGTCAACATGTGTATCTGAGTTTTGCCCCAACCCTATATCAGCCGCGCCCACAACTAGCCCGCACCTCAGAAAATCAAGGTTGGTTTGCCCTCTTTTGCCTCATCTTGCCAGTCACCAGCGTGTGCAATAAAGATGGGTAAACCCTCGATATCTGCCCCTAAGAGTCTAGAAAACCACAACCCCCCTTTAGACAATACCCAATCAGACTCATCCCATAATTCCAGGGTTAAGTGCGAATTGAGCTCCCCACCCAGAATTAATCAACATTCTTTCAACTCTGTACAAGTTAGCAAAAGCTTGGATAAACAATCTATTTCTCTTAACAAAGAAGCCCTTAATGATTTACTTGAATTCACCAATGCCTTGAAGGCTAACATCGTGGAACAAATAGAAATAGTGGATCAAAGTCTAGCTGGTGCAGATGATTTGGGGGATAAAGATTTTCCCTTAGCCCTAGGAGGCTTAGAGGAGTTGGTTCATAAGGAGGCTCATTTGGATATGAAGAGCAATATTCCACTGCTCCCTCTAAGACCAGATTCTCTGAATGGGCTGGATAATATGGAGGTGCATGGGAGGGCTTCTCCCGACCCTTGCCCTGTACTGCCTGCGGAGGCAAGCCCACTAGGTGTATCTCTCAATTTGGTAGGTAGGATTAAGCCAGATTGTGGGTCTTCTCAGAAGAAAAGAGGGAGAAGGCCAAACTCTGAACTCTGACTTAGGGACGGGGAAGCACTGGACCAAACAAAGATAACAAACACCTTTAATGTAGGGAGGGGGAAGTTCCCTCCCACATTGCCATGAAGTTAATAACATAGAATGTTAGGGGTATCAACGTCCCTAACAAGCAACGCATTCTCAAGTGTTGCATCTTCAATATTAAAGCTAAGATAACTATTATTCAGGAAACTAAGTTAGATAGTGCTAGAGGAGACCTTTTTGGCAAATGATTAGGTAGATTCAATTGGATAGGAGTTCCCGCTGAAGGGGAATCTAGGGGTCTAGGTATCATCTGGGACCCCAGATGCATCTCATTAGTAAATCTAGAGAATACTAGATTCTGGATGAGTTTAGAAGCTAGGTGTGTTAATAACAACCTAAATTTTATATTAATCAATGTTTATGGCCCTACACCTAATGAATTGAAACTTTGAGTTTGGGAGGAAATTACTTCATTTTTAAGCAAACATAATAATAAGAATCACATTCTAGGTGGAGATTTTAACGCTATTAGTGATCTTGCTGAGAAATCAAGGGGCTGCTCTTGAGAACATCAATCCCTTGTAGATTTTAGGGATTGGTCTTATTAGAACAATTTAAGGGAAATACATATAGACAATAGAGTATTCACCTGGACCAATAGAAGATCTGGCTTTAGTATGATAGCAGAAAGGTTGGACATAGTCTTCATTAAGGTTAACTTAGGCAACCTTAACAACAACTTAGTTAAGGCCTCCATATTACCAGTATCAGGTTTTGACCACTTCTCGATACAACTGACTATAGTTGAAGATTATAAACCTTTAAATTGTCCCTTCAAATTTGAGCTTATGTGGCTGAAGGAAATTTTTTTATAAACATGATAGAAAACTGGTGGCATTCACATAAGGTCTCAAGATCCAAACTATTTTATTTTGTATCAAAATAAAAAATGTTAAAACAAATCCCTTTTAACTTGGAATCGTGATAAATTTGGTAATATTTTTTTTATTCTAAATCCCAAATTGAACTAGAGCTAAGCAGATTAAATGATGTAGTAATTAAACATGGGATGGATCAGGATCGGTACATCCAAGAAAAAACATTAATGAAGAAATATGAAGACATTCTGTCAAAAGAAGAAATCTTTTGTAAACAAAAATCGAGAGAGCCTTGGCTTGCTGAGGGGGATAGGAATAAGAAATATTTTCATGCTAGTACGAAATCTAGGAGGAGTATTAATAAATTAACCGGAATCAAAGATGGTAATGAAAGTCTAATAGAAGACTCTGAGGGCATAGCCAAAACAGCCGTGAATTTTTTCCAATTCTTGTAATTTTGACTCCTCTAATCTCATAGCCCAAGAAAGTCTTTTGCAGAATATCCCTAATCTGATAACTCTAGAGAAAAACTAGATGTTGAATAGATGTTTCTCGGCTGAATAAATTGAGGTCACAGTTAAAGAATTGTACCTGGAGAAAGTGCCTGAGCTGAATGGCTTCCCGACGACCTTCTTTCACTTGTGCTAGCACTTTTTAGGAAATGAATTAGCGGATGCTTTAGAAAGTGCTAGAAAATCAGGAAGGATCCTTCGAGAGATTAATAATACCTCCATTGCCCTCATCCCAAAAAAAGCCTCTGCGGAGAGTTTGGAAGAGTTCAAACCCATTGCTCTCTGCAATAATCTTTATAAAATTCTCACTAAAGCATTAGCTAACGAGATGAAAATTTTCCTCCCCATTATCATTTCAGAATAACAAATCGGTTTCGTCCCTATCAGATTTATTTTTATGGGGTAATCATCGCCCATGAGGTTATCCACTCCACCCAATCTAATTTGCGTCCCTCGGTGCTCATTAAGTTAGACATTAGGAAAGCCTATGATAGAGTTGACTGGAGATTCCTTTGCAAATGCATGGTAGCCTTTGGTTTTAATAAAAATTGGAGGTTTGAGGCAAGGGGATCCTATTTCACCATTTCTCTATATAATCATGGTAGAAGCCTTAGGTAGGACAATCCAAAAGTCTCAAGGGTTAGGAAACATAGAAGGTATAAGAGTCACCAACAATATTGACCCGGTTACTCACCAACAATTCGCGGATGACACACTATTGCTAGGGAATAACACCCTCTGCGAAGCTAGGAGCTTCAAATTGATTTTAGACTAATATGTGAATGCCTCTGGCTAGGACGTCAACAAAAACAAGTCCAATGTTTTTTTTCTTAATAATAACGAGAGAAGAGAAAAAGAGATCTTAAATCTCTTAGGATTCCAATCAGGAACTCTTCCTTGTAAATATGTAGGTCTCCCCTTGGACAAAGGGGTTAGAGCGAATAAACTCTGGGATGGAGTCCTTTCCAAATTGGAATTAAAGTTACAATCATGGAAAGGAAAATGGCTATCGTTGGTTTGTAGAATTGTAATGATCTGATATGTCCTTTCTGTAATCCCACAATACTATATGTCTTGCCTCCAACTTACGGGAGGTATTAGGGATAGACTCAACAGGATTTTGAGGACCTTCTTTTAGCGTGGCCTAGAGGATAAAAAGAAGTTTGCCTTGATTGCCTGGGATAAACTATGTCTCCCAAAAATCAATGGAGGGGTAGGTATAAGAGATTTAGAGAGTCAAAACAGGGCTAGAATGATCTAGAATGAGGAAGGATAAGATATGTAAGGCTAGGATGTAAATTTGATACAAATGAATGCCTTTAAATACAAGCACATAATAATTAATCATGCAAATATGTTTTGGTTGGCTCAAAACAACTTGTGAAATGTGTAGGAGTTGGCTATATATGATTCTGAATTTTAGAAATTCATGGCTAAAATTTATGAATGTAAGATAATCCCATATTTGTGTAAATAACTCAAGGGTGATGGAAATGGCTATCCAGCTATCAAGATGCACCCCATAATCAATGGCTAGATGTTACATAACTAAATTTTTGAGTTCTCATCGATGAGGATCATTTACAACCTATTCACTGTACTATTGCCTCAAACAAATTTAACAACAATCCTTATTGATGGGAAGTCAAAACTTTAATGTAGCATCCAACCAATAATATCATGGTGCATCTTGATGGCTAGATAGTTGTTTCCCAAGGCGAGGAACCAATTAAGCATGTAGTAAACAATTGTTTGCTCATGGAGGATGCAATGAATGTTGTCTATATAGAGAGACATACAAAAATTATTACAATGTAAATTTTAAGTATAAAGATGTGTGTTTATAAAGATAAGTGAATGTTCAAGAATGAGCCCAACTTCACACAAGATAAAGCCATTTGTCTCTACATAAATATATAAACAATTCCCTTAAAAAACAAATAAATAAATAAAAATTAAAACAAATAATTTGTTTCCTAAAGCCTTCCAAAAAAAAAAAATCCCTTTCAATCAAACATAGGGGAAGAGCATCAATAGCCATTATAATTCCAATAACCGTTTAGTACTTGTGCGGCCAACCCCCAAAATATTGGCTTTAAAGAAACTAAAAGCCCATTAATAAATTTCACATGTATTAATAGCCGCCCACCTTTTAGCATTTTTGGACCATAATTGGCCCATTTGTGCACTACTATTGGGGCATTTGTGCATGAGTATTGACAATTTTAAGTGCATGGTTATTGGGCATCTTTAAGTAGGTATCGGGCAACACTTTCAAATGTGTACTTTTTGACCCTTACGCACATAACGGATCCCACAGTGTGTGTGTCATTACTACCCAAAAGCCAAAACAATAGCCAGGGGAGAGGACCGAGTAGTTGTGCACCCTAATTTTGCGCTTCTTAAAATCCTACGTGGAAATTTCAAATCACTCCCAATTTTTTACAGTAGCTTATGTTGAAAGTCTCTTGCTTATAACTAAGGTTTGAGGGCTACATCATCAAATATGATGCCACATCAACATGCTTTTTGCCAAGATGTCAAAATATAGCCCCCCAAAAAGGTAAGACCAATAATTGTACAAAAGAGGCCCCCATACTTGGACACTAAATTGACAAGTAAGGGTATTAAATCAACAGCTAACATCACAAAATTTAGAACGTTTTGGGTCCTCTCCCTTGTAAGCAGTTAAATTGCATATGGAGACAACCCAAAAAGAATCATAGAAATCAGATGCGCTTTTTAAGATTTATGAATGTGCGAAATTAACTATAACGACTAGTGATACACTTCTCCTACCTATAATTAATTCATTCCGTCACACTGCAAAAAGTGAAAGACAAAGTGTTCTGTAACCAAAATCAGTCCAGGAAAAAAATCAAAATCACAAGAAAGATTGCGCAAAACAATGAAAAAATAGTATCTTTGAACTATAAATTTGCATTTAAATTTCGCGTCCCCATAGATCAAATAGCAAAATTAGAATTTGGGGACGATTCCCTGCCCCTCTCCTCTGAAACCCCTGCCTGAGTTAAGTGCAGGCACACGCACACGCCATCTCAAATGCCTGCACGGATGCCATTGAAGCAGAGCTTTTCTCTCCACACGCTGCCTCCTCGCTCTTAGAAGTCCAATCGTTACTGGAATTGTTATGATTAGGGTTTGGAGGATGATAATAAAGCCGTGCCGTTTGAGGACAATGAGAATGGAAGCGTGCAGCGATCCTGACGCCCAGATCCAGCATCTCCACGTACTTACTCATCGTTTAAACCAGAAGATTTGCGCAGAGCTTAGCCGCCTTCCAAGATTACCAGCAGAAGGGCAGGCAAAGCCTTAAACGCAGAGAAATGATGGAAGTAATTCGACACATTTGCGAGAAATTGTTGTATCGCAAACGTTGTGAAGAGAGGGTAAAAGTGCGTTCCTTGTCTTATAGGCACAGACATGCTTTCGCACGTGTGAACGGCACTCTATTAAAATACAGTGAATGCATTCAGCCATCCTATGACGTCCTACCGTTTTAAAGTCAGTCTTCACCAATTGCGTGCCGTTTTAAAAGTCATGTTAAAAGTCACGTTAATTGCGTGATTTGTTTGGTAAAGTTTTGTTACAAGATAGTTTTTGGATTGAGTTGTGTATGTTGTGTATGTTTTACTTTACAAGATAGTTTTTGGATTGAGTTGTGTATGTTGTGTATGTTTTTCCCAATCTAATTTAAAAACTATTTTATAATAAAATTTTAAAAAATAAATTAGTTAACCAATAAAAGTAGCATGTAATTAGTATATAATTGATTTTTAAAAGTCAGTTATCTATGTATATGTAGGTGGTGTTTAAAGTTATGTTAAAAAGTCACGTTAATTGCTGTCATGTTTTTCTTTTTACAATTTTGATCACATTCAATGATTCATTATAAGAAAGGGAAATCAGATGAACAATATGCAAAGTATATGAAAAATAAATCAAGTAATTAGTAAAAGTAGCATGTAATTAAATATATAATTGACTTTTAAAACATGTAATTAGTGAAGATTGATTAGGAGGTTACAGAATGGGAATGCATTCACTAGACAATGTTGTTCAAGTTAGAGAGAGAAACATGTGTACAAGACAATTTCTTTACCCACTACTTTTATGTGTGTGGATAATGATGGATAATTGAATATGACTTCTAACATCAACAAAAAAAAATTGCATTAATTATCTTCTTACAATACTACATGAATAATAGAAAACTCATACCAACAATTGTTAAAGTTTACTTCATATTAATAATTTAATATGTTATAATGAATATTCAATATAATTATAATGGTAAATTAGTCACGATTTTTTAAATAGATTATGTATAACAACTAACTTATTATTAATGTTTAAAATTATTGTATGGTTGTACACATGTTATTTTAATATTATGGTTGGAAGAGTAATAATAATGTATTATTATTTTTTGTTTATAATAAGATTCTTATTATTTTTCAGGTTAACGAGAGATTTATTTGTTTAACTTAGCATGCAAGGCTGAATTTAAAATTAGAAGCTTAAAATTTGAAAAATTTCATCTCTTTTTTCTAGTCATTATGAGATGATTTAATGCACATTTATTTGACATGTTGTTATGTCGTTGCATTTAATATGCACTTAATTTTATATGAGAGAACAATTAGAATACACTTTAATTTATAAAAGACAATAAAAAATTGGATCTACATCATCATCATCATATAAGTAATTTGCATGTCTATGTATGTTGTTTGTGATAATATTAATTGCCATACTAACTCAAATCGCTAAAATGACTTGACCTAAGATAACTCGTGTATCTATTGAATAAACAAACTCCTAAATTGTATCCTTAGACATCACTTGAAAAGGTCAACTATCTAGAAGATGAAATATCATATTGATTTTGTGCACCACTTATTAAATCTAGAAATAGACTCAATTATTTATGAGTTAACATATTTTTTGCTAAAAAGAAGAAAATGAAAAGATCAAATAAAAATTAAAAAAATAATGAGAAAAGAAAAAGAAAAGCAAAAGAACTCAATGATCTAAACGATTCAAATCAACTCTACCAATATTACAAATGTTTGGCTAGCAATACAACTTTATCTAGAGCGATATCATGTTTATCGGGGCTATAAACATCTAGCTAGCAATAGTGTAAATGCTCAAGAGAATGATAATTGTGTCTAATTTATGTACACATGTATCCTAATAGACCACTAATTATTTGAAGGAAAAAATATGCACTAGCTTGATGTCTTATTTCAATGATAAGTTCTAGTAGATTTCAAGATAGGTAATAAATTCATGTCCATACTCTTAGGTTTCAAGGACAGATTTTCTATTATGGTTCAATGATTTATTTTATTGCTTATGTATTCATTCACACATAGTAGTTGTTTTTATCCAAGATTATAGGTTTGTAGATACATTCTTTGTTTGAATTGTTCAAGAACATTTCCTAGTAGGGTCACAATTTATCGTTGGTTACACAATATTGCCCATTTTTCAAAGAAAATAGATCACTTATTTTTACTATCCGAAGTCAAGTGACGTAGTCAAGGGAGGGAGATCCAATGAAGGACAACCCAACCTTGCAGGTAAACACATAAACTATGCAAAGCATACCGATAACCAGTAACAAGGTGCCAAAAACAACTGGAAGAACAACCGGTAACAACACAAAACCCATAACTGGTAAACAATGTGAATGAATCTCATTACAATCTGGAAAATTATACATGCCACATGTCGGATCGCAGTCCAGGATACAAACAATGCTTACAATGCAATTACAAGATCTGCAAATCATCCTCACATCAAGTCGGCTTCCTGTAACAGTCTACCAGTTCTATCCTAATCTGAACCTCAGCCTTCCGACCTCAGTCCTACCGGATCATAATCTTGTTGGTTCTACATCTTCGCTCAATCTCAACTCTGTCTTCAATATTCTAACTTCTCTATTGTCTTCAAATGATTCACAAGCTTCCATTTATACCATCTGCAAATAATTACAACTCAATCAAGTCGGCCCAAAGATCAATCGGTTCATGAAACGTGCAACAGTAACATGTTGGCTCAAATCACTAAGAACAATCTCCAAACGATGCACAGACCTCCTCAAATACCGGCCAAGGCCCAAAGCAACATCTCCAACAATCTGCAAGTCACGAAGATCAACTGCAACCCGAAATCATCTTCGCTCAACATACAGCTAGGCTAACCGGTAAGAACACATCAACCAGGACAATATTGGAATCCACATCTTACCGGAAACAAAGCCAAATGCTAAGAAACTCGAACATGATAAAGACCATGAACACAAGGGAATAAACCCAAAACCACAATGCTAAACACTCCAACATGAACAAATGCCATGCTCTCAAGCAATTCCACTGAAAATTGCTCAACCGATAAGAACTAGATCGGTGCTCCTGCATTAGACTCTTAGGGTTAATTGAAAAGTGAATCCCATCACTTGCTCTAGTTCGACGATCGGTCAGTAGGTACTTGCAACTGCCTCAGGGGATTCGGCGATCTAACCACAACTTTTGGTTGTCTCTCCATGACGATCTACGGGTATAGACTGCAACCTGCCTCAATAGGCGATCTGTTCAAGTCTCCACCCACTAACTGCCTCAAGCTCAAGCTCTAGGATCGACAGTTTACTTGCAAACCTTGCTCTACCTCACATTCGGTGATCTGAACAAGTCCACAAGTTGCCTCAATCTTCTCTCCAACCAATCAGTGCATAACCGAGTCCTCTTCCAACAACAGGCTCACAAACTAGCTCTGATACCATTTGACACAATCGAGGGAGATCCAATGAAGGATAGCCCAACCTTGTAGCTAAACACATAAACCTTGCAAATCATACCGGTAACCGGTAACAAGATGCCTAAAACAACAAGAAGAACAACTGGTAACAACACAAAACTCATAATCGTTAAACAATGTGAATGAATCTCATTACAATCTGGAAAATTATACATGCCACATGTTGGATCGCAGTCCAGGATACAATTAATTCTTATAATGCAATTACAAGATCCACAGATCATCCTCACATCAAGTCGGATTCCGGTAACAATCTATCGGTTCTATCCTAATCTGGACCTCACCCTTTCGACCTTAGTCCTATCGAATCAAAATCTTGTCGATTCCACATCTTCGCTCAATCTCAAAGCTCTGTCTTCAATCTTCTAACTTCTCTATTGTCTTCAAATGATTCACAAGTTTCCATTTATACCATCTGCAAATAATTACAACTCAATCAAGTCGGCCCAAAGACCAATTGGTTCATGAAATGTGCAACGGTAACATGTTGGCTCAAATCACTAAGAACAATCTCCAAATGATGCACAGACCTCCAGGAATACTGGCCAAGACCCAAAGAAACATATACAACAATCTGCAAGTCACAGAGATCAACCGTAACTCGAAATCATATTCGCTCAACATACAGCTAGGCCAACCGATAAGAACACATCAACCAGGACAATACCAAAATCCACATCTTACCAACAACAAAGCCAAATGCTAAGAAACTCGAACATGATAAAGACCATGAACACAAGGGAATAAACCCAAAACCACAATTCTAAACACTCCAACATGAAAAAATGCCACGCTCTCAAGCAATTCCACTGAAAACTGCTCAACTGGTAAGAACTATATCAATGCTCCTGCACCATCAAGTCATTTGGATTCCTCATTATCTTGCATGTCTTGTCTTAGTTTGAATTTTGGTGGTGCAGTCACGGTTAAGAGGGACCTCAATGAGATCTATCTAGACCATGCAACAAGAGTAAACACAACGAAATCAAGACAAGATGATGGAGGTAATGCATAAATAAATGAATTAGATCATTAAAATTGATTCCAAATGGCCGGTAGCATCCAGACTACAAGCTTCGACTCTTTGGCCTGCTACATACATGCTTAATTATAGAATCGGTCAACTCCGAACCTCTAAATCTTAAGATATCTCTTCTATATTCTCTGGAATAAATTATGATGCTTAATTACATTGATTTATATTCTCAAGAGAGATCTACATCAGCCCACGAGGGATCAAATTCCGAAGAACAAGATCAAACATGTACAACCACCAAGTCGGCCTCCACCAATAAAAAATCCTCTGAAAAATCCAAAGGAAGTAGTGCGGATCAAAGGGAAGGTCGGCCACATGCCAAGGAACATTGGAATCAATGAACTGAAGCTCCACAAGCTATAGAAAGGATCCACAAGATTCACCAATAGCAAATAGGTCCAAGTGGTTCTGGTGTTCTAAGCTAGAACTCGAAATTCGGAAGCAATAACTTGCCAGAAAAAAAATCCAAATGCCCCATGGCTCAGGAATAAGGAAGATAATCATGATTGCCAACAAAATCCAGCTCCACAAGATTTGGAGAGAAAATGCAAGAAAGTGCATAAAAAAATGTTGAAACTGCAAAACATAAAACACACTGAAAAGAAATATTTTTGGTTGATACAAGATTGCCAAGAATCGGGGATGCTCCTACATCATTTGATTTATTCGAGAGAGCCACTCATCTATCTACGTGAAAGAATGGTTTGATATTTGTTCATTTATATGATTCAAGTGCGAGGCCCTCACCACTATTTGATTTATTTTTTTTATCTATCTTTTGTTATGTATGTGATATATAGATTTGGTTATGCCCACATGGTGAATTTTGGTCATAATTTTGAATTTTCTTGTTAGACTTATCTTTGTAATCTTAATATATTCACTAATTGCTCATAAACGTACTATTTCATGATCCTTTTATTTATATTTCCTCTTAAAAAAATTTATTGTTCTCATTAGATTTAAATTCGTTCCAATGCTCTTTTTGATATTAATCCCTTATATAGATTGGATTGAGGGTAAGTGCACAAAGTTGTGTCCACTTAGTGTGGAAGTTTTACACTTAGAAAAAAATGGCAAATCTCACGGAGCGCATGAGAAACGAAACGAGATCCCGTTTCACGTCGGGATCCCGAGCCAAAATTTGAAACGGGGTCCCGTTTAGCTTCGGGATCCCGAGCCTAGATCTAAGAAATGGGACCCCGTTTCAAAAACAAAACAGGATCCCGTTCTAACGTTTCAAAAACAAAACGAGATCTCGTTTCCTTTTTTCAATTTTTTTTTTTTAATTTTTTTATAAAAAATACAAACTATATATACATGAAATATAAAATTTATATACAAGTCACATTTCTCTTTGTCTTTTTTTCCTTTCTATCTCACTTTGTCCCCTCTCTCCCAAAATCTAAAACTATGTCTCTACCTCTCTCTCACGTCCTTAACTCTTTACTCTTTATCTTTTCTATCTCTATACACCTCCCCTTACCCCCTACCTACCTACATTTGTCTATATATACATCTCTACCTCCCTCTTAGCGTACCATCTCTCTCCCAACCAACTTATCTTTCTCTACATATGTCATAAAAGGTCCTACTAAGGGGTCTTATGTCATAATAGGTCCTAGTAAGAGGTATAATGTCTTAATAGATCCTCTTAAGGGGTCTTATGACATAATAGGACCTATTATGTCATAATAGGACCTATTATGTCATAATAGGTCCTATTATGTCATAAAAAGACCTATTATGTCATAATGGGTCCTATTATGTCATAATAGGACCCATTATGTCGCAATGGGACCTATTATGACATAATAGGTCGCATTATGACATTACAAGTCCTATTATGACATAATACCCCTTAACAAGTCCTAGTAAGGGGAATAAAGTCATAATAGGTCTTCTTAAGGGGTTTTATGACATAATATAACCTATGATGTCATAATAGGACCTATGATGACATAATAGGACCTATTACATCATCATAGATCTTATTATGTCATTATTAGTCCTATTATGACATAATACCCTTTAACAGGTCCTACTAAGGGGTATAATGTCTTAATAGGTCCTCTTAAGGGGTCTTATGATGTCCTATTATGTGATAATTGATCTTATTATGTCATATTAGATCCTACTAAGGGGTCTTATGTCATAATAGGTCCTCTTAAGGGGTCTTATGACATAATATGACACTATTATGACATAATAGGTTGTATTATGTCACAACAGGGCCTATTATGACATAATAGGGCCTATTGTGACATAATAGGGCCTATTATGTCACAATAGGTCCTATTATGTCACAATGTGACCTATTATGTCACAATGTGACCTATTATGTCATAATAGGTCGTATAATGACATAATAGGTCGTATTATAACATTATAGGTCCTATTATGTCATAATGTGACCTATTATTACATAATAGGTCGTATTATGACATTATAGGTCCTATTATGTCATAATGTGACCTATTATTACATAATAGGTCGTATTATGACATTATAGGTCCTATTATGTCATAATGTGACCTATTATTACATAATAGATCGTATTATGACATTATAGGTTGTATTATGACATTATAGGTCTTGTTATGACATAATACTCCCTAACTCTCTCTAAAATTACCATCTCTCTCTCTCAACCAACTTATCTTTCTCTACATATGTCATAATAGGTCCTACTAAAGGGTCTTATGTCATGATAGGTCCTAGTAAGAGGTATAATGTCATAATAGGTCCTCTTAAGGGGTCTTATGACATAATAGGTCGTATTATGACATAATAGGTCATATTATGTCATAATAGGACCTATTATGTCACAATAGGACCTATTATGTCACAATGGGACCTATTACGACATTATAGGTTCTATTATGTCACAATAAATCCTATTATGACATAATACCCCTTAACAAGTCCTAGTAAGGGGTATAAAGTCATAATAGGTCCTCTTAAGGGGTTTTATGACTTAATATGACGTATGATGACATAATAGGACCTATTACATCATCATAGATCCTATTATGTCATTATTAGTCCTATTATGACATGATACCCTTTAATAGGTCCTAGTAAGGGGTATAATGTCATAATAGGTCCTCTTAAGGGGTCTCATGACATAATAGAACCTATTATGACATGACAAGTCCTCTTAAGGGGTCTTGTGACATTATAGGACCTATTATGACATAATAGGTCCTATTATGTGATAATCAACCCTATTATGTTATAATAAGTCCTACTAAGGTCCGTCTTATGTCATAATAGGTCCTAGTAAGAGGTATAATGTCATAATAGGTCCTCTTAAGGGGTCTTATGACATAATAAGATGTATTATGACATAATAGGCCCTATTATATGATAATTGATCATATTATGTCATAATAGGTTCTACTAAGGGGTCTTATGTCATAATAGGTCCTAGTAAGAGGTATAATGTCATAATAGGTCCTCTTAAGGGGTGTTGTGACATAATAGGACCTATTGGGTTGTATTATGTCACAATATGACCTATTATGACATAACAAGACCTATTATGTCACAATAGGACCTATTATTTCACAATAGAACCTATTATGATATAATATATATCATATTGTGACATTATAGGTCCTATTATGTCACAATAGGTCGTGTTATGACATAATACCCCTCAACTCTCTCTAAACATACCATCTCTCTCTTCCAACCAACTTATCTTTCTCTACATATGTCATAATAGGTCCTAGTAAGAGGTATAATGTCATAATAGGTCCTCTTAAGGGGTATTATGACACAAAAGGACCTATTATGACACAAAAGGACCTATTATGTCACAATGAGACCTATTATGACATAATAGGTCGTATTATGACATTATAGGTCATATTATGTCACAATAGGTCTTGTTATGACATAATACCCCTTAACAAGTCTTACTAAGGGGTATAAAGTCATAATAGGTCCCCTTAAGAGATTTTATGACATAATATGATCTATGATGTCATAATAGGACCTATGATGACATAATATGACTTATTATGTCATCATAGGTCCTATTATGTCATAATCAATCCTATTATGACATAATACCCTTCAACAGGTCCTACTAAGGGGTATAATATCACAATACGTCCTCTTAAGGGGTCTTATGACATAATAGGACCTATTATAACATGACATGTCCTCTTAAGGGGTCTTATGACATTATAGGACCTATTATGACACAATATGACCTATTATGACATGACATGTCCTATTAAGGGGTCTTATGACATTATAGGACCTATTATGTCCTAGTAAGGGGTCTTAAGTCATAATAGTTCCTATTGAGAGGTATAATGTCATAATAGGTCCTTTTGAGGGGTCTTATGACATAATAGGACCTATTATGACTCAATAGGTCATATTATGTCATAATAGGACCTATTATGACTCAATAGGTCGTATTATGTCATAATAGGACCTATTATGACACAATGTGACCTATTATGTCACAATACGACCTATTATGTCACAATGAGACTTATTATGACATAATAGGTCCTATTACATCATAATTTATAAGATCTTCTAAAATCTAGAATTTGTATTATAACTCCTAGAGATCTGAAACCACTCTCAAACATCCTGCCAATATATACATAAAATATAACTTAAAGTATATGAAAGGAAAAAGACAAAGGGAAATGTGACTTACACTTAAATGTTATATTTGATGTATATATAGTTTGTTTTTTAAAAATAAAAAAAATAAAAAAATGTATATACAATTTATTTAAAAAAATAAAATTAAAAAATTAAAAAAAAGGGAAACGGGATCCCGTTTTTTTAAATTTCAAACTTTGGTTCGGTTTTGGCTTGGAGAGCCGACCCTTTGGCTTGGACCTAGTTTGACCTACAACTTGAAGGCCAAATCAATCTTCATATAAAATAATGACTTCAAAAATATATTTGAACACCAAATTTTCAAAAAAATTTTAAACAATGAAAATCCATTATAGTAGAGGTTGTCTAGATTCGAAATATGTAATATTTTTAAAAAATTGATCAATATTTTTATTTTTAAAATAATTACTAATGAAAGAGGTCTAGAAACTCGAAATAACATGGTTTTTTAGTTTTTTAATAACTTTTTTGTCTCTAAGTTTTTTGAAAAAAAAATTTATATGGCATCAAACTAGAGACAATTCTATACACTTTTAAAAAAGAAAAACCAAAAAAGGTTAAGTTTAGGTCAAATTATGCTTGCCCTACACAAGAATTTTTCAAAACAATGATTATGCCCAATAAAAAATTAACAAAAAAAAAATATGCAGAAAAAAATTACAAAAAAATATTCTCATCAAAGGTGAGTGGGTTATAGATCTTTTCCAAAAAGGATTTATAAAAATAATTTCATTTAGATCAAATTATGCTTGTCATACACAAGCATGGTATGGTCCTGAAAAGTGACTTTTAAACTATAGGTTTTAGTAATGCCTATTCAAACTTCATTTTTAAGATCTGGGTATTAAAATAAATTACATATTTGGAATGTAGACTTCGAGCACTACATTTTCTATTACTAATTTTTTCAAGATTCATTCTTTAAGTGCCTCAAATATTTAAGTCAAACAGGATGAAATTGAAAAAAATGGGAAAAAACTTCCACTTTTTGGACACAACTTCTTGCAGGTACCCTTGAATGAGTTTGTCGTTGAAATGAGTACAATATATTTTCTCAAGTCATGGACTTATAGACTGTATTTTCATCACTATGTAGACCTTAGTTTAATATCATGGTAGAAGCCTTTATATTCATAATGATTATGATTTGTTATTAGAGTGGTGTTAGCTTCGATCGTAAGCCTTTACACAAGTAGATTTTAAGCTGTAACAAAATCAAAATTATTTGGTTGGTTGAGAAGTGCCTTAGGTAATCAATAAAGTTAAAAAGGGCTTTTGTATTAATATGCATAATGAATTTAAGTGGGATAAATTCAAATTTGAACATGGCACAAAGTTAGGAGCATGAAATTTTATGATCTAACTTATCATTACCTTTAGGTGTAAGATTGATGGATAGAATCTTTCGCAAGTAGCAATTAAAAATTATAGCCATATTTCAGCTTTGATTTCTAATTTATGATGGCCCAACTATGAGTAGACACCTTGATTTTAGGTGTGAAGATTTGGATCATCCAATTTCCCTCGACCAATGCCCTCTATTAGATGTGATTTGGGTAATAAGGTTTTTAGTTTTTATTTCATTACTACCTTTGAGTTAAAAACTTGATGGCCAAATCCTTTATATTTTGACGGTTGCAAGATGAAGAAATACTATAGTAGTGTACCAACCATGGAAAATCACTACCATGGAAAATCATGAGCGCATAGCTTGGTTGATTGTTGAGCACCTTTTATTGGATTTCACCTCCCTTACACAATTTCTCTAATGCTTCTTTAGTTTGTGAATCTTTAAAGTTTTTTTAAAGGATTATTTTATACCATCTATAAAGAACTTTTAGCTATTTGATTTGGGAGCATGAGCTTTTAAGATGAAATATTTTTGATTAAAAGTAAATGACCAAGGGTTACCCATTCTACTAAATTTGCATGGGGCACAATCTTGACATGATCCCTTATGATGTTGAGGCTTTGCATTTAGCAAGACTTGACCTTTGGTGGACTAATTTAGAACCATTTAACTTCATCACTAGACCAAGGGCTAATTGACTAAAGCATTTTTGAAGTCACATTTTAGTGTAATTCTACTAGTAGCTCTCTTCATAATTGAATGCATGAGCTCCCAAACCAAGCTTGTGACATACCATTCTATTTTTTTCATGGTTTAAACCACTTGTCTTCTCGTCTTGAAGGAATTAGCCATATATTTGGCATTAATCCTTTGATGCTCTCCTTGCATGTAAATACACCTAAGCATGCTTTAGACACGTTGCATAATTTAGAAGCATCGATTTGAAGAAGGATAAATCAAGTCACGGATGGAAGAATCCTCAAAACCCTACTTAGACATGAAGACTTGTAGAATCAACCTAAAGGGCATTCTTAAGCCTCTGCAATGTTACAGGAAAAAAACAATTAAGGAGTTTAAACATGAAACTATTGCCTAGAGTATATATATAATGGATAGACTTGGATAAAGAAGGAAAATAAATTTGTTTAGTTATATAGTTATGTGGAAAAGGGCACCTAACAATTAAAAGGTGAATTGGGGTTATGATCAAGAAGTTGATTTCTATAAAGGCATGGTGAATTAGTATTATCAACGTATCTAATGTAGATGGTATATATATAACTAACTTAAGTTTCTTTTCTAATACTTGATGTCAAATTTTATTACAAAAAATAATTTGATGTCTATGTTTCTTTGTTTATACTTGTAGGATAACATAGTTGAAATTTATTAGTATTGAAGAGGAGATTGTTACAATTTGAATGAGTTGTATCAAAAAATCTTAAATAAAGTAGGACTATAATCAAAGGAATCCTTGATAAAGAAAATAGAGAGTATTTTTAGGTGATAGTTATGGAGATATGATGATGATTGCTTAAGTAATGCATAAAATTTAATATGGAGATTTTTTTTCTCCCTTATAAATATATGATTATCCTTGTTGAGTATGATGGTATTTCAAAGCTTATGAGAAGCCCATGGTTATTTTAGAATATCAAGAGATACTAGTTGATGAAATGAACTACAAGTCCTTCCCTATAAATGTGTTAACATGAAGGTACATTATTTCTTGGCATGGAGTAAGAAGAGGCACATGCCATCTTACAAGCTAAGAGAATGTGAAACAAGGAGTAGTGACTGTAATAAAAAAATAAAATTAAAAAAAAAAAGTATTTTTCTTTAAATAATGAATCTTGAATAGCACTCTAGAGACAAAATGTTAGAAGGATCCTATGTGAATCGCACAATACATCGAATCTTGACTTGTAGACAACATGGACAAGAATAGGGGCTTTACAAGTAGTATGTTTGGTAGTAATAATTCTTTTTAGGTCCATGATGCATGCTAGGAGGTGTTCAAATCATGTGTTTGTCTATAAATACAATACCCTATCATGTAATTCAATAGTTTTGCATGTGGAAGGGATAATTATTACTTTGTGTCAAATCATGTAGGAGATGTCAAGTCAACTACTTTAAAACAAGATCAAAGGAAAAATAATTATGTATGCCACTCAATGTTGATGCATTTTTAATATCATTGCATGATTCTTTTTAAGCTTGTGATATGAGTTAGAAGGTGTTCAAATAATATGTTTACTAGATGTTCTAAACGAATATGAGTTTAGCTTTAAATACAACACCTTAATAGTAATTCAACTATTTTACACTTCTAATTAACACATAACAATGAATTGAAAGGAAAACACAATCTCAAATTAAAATTATTATTTTTTAACACATAACAATGAATTCAAAAGAAAACAGCTAATCCCAATCTTTTTTTTTTAAATAAAAGATCATTAGACATAATGATCTTAGTCTATTTCTGACTGAAAATAAGAAATAAAATTAATTAAAAATTAAATTCAAGCTAAAATCACAAAAATCATTATTTTCTGTCCAAAAATAACGGAAAAGTCCGTATTCAATTTTCCCCGTTACACCTGAGTTTTGGATGACTTGATGCCTTTTTCAGGTTTAGAACGAGATGTTTTAGTAAATTTGTTGGCATGCTCGAAACAACACCAGTGCATAAGAAAAATATTTTTAATTTAAATCGCAAAGAAACATTTGTGCATAATTTGGAATGAGATCACTTGAAAGCCATGGAAAAACCAGCATATTTCAGCCTTAAATCTGTATTTAGATTTCAGGTTCACAGAGATCATATAAAAGGATTAGGGTTTCACAAAAATCATTATTTTCCGTCCAAAGCCGAAGGAAAAGTCCGCACGCAATTTTCCCCATTACAAGTGAGTTTTGGATGATTGATGCCTCTTTTCAGGTTTATAACGAGATGTTTTAGGAATTTCGTTCGCATGCTCTGACCAATACCAGTGCAAAAGAAGAATGTTTTTAATTTAAATCGCAAAGAAAAATTTGTGCACAATGAGATCACTTGAAAGCCATGAAATAACCGGCAAATTTCAGCCTTAAATCTGTATTTAGATTTCTGGTTTACAGAGATCATAAAAAAGAATTAGGATTCACAGAGATCTTAAAAGAATTAGGGTTTGGGAACGGTTCCCGTGCCCTTCTCTTCAAATAATCACGCCTCAACTAAGAGCAGGCACAAACACACACCATATCGAATGCCTGCACAGATGCCATTGAAGCAGAGCTTCTCTCTCCACACGCTACCTCGCTCTTGACGCTTGAATTGTGATTGTAATTATTGTGATTAGGGTTTGGAGGATGATAATATAGCCGAGCCGTTTGAGGACAATGAGAATGGAAGCGTGCAGCGATTCTCACGCCCAGATCCAGCATCTCCACGTATTTACTCATTGTCTGAACCAAAATATTTGCGCAAAGCAGAGCAGCCTTCCAAGATTACCAGCAGAGGAGCAGGCAAAAGCCCTGAAGCGCAGAAAGAGGAAAATTGAAATGATGGAAGTAATCAGACGAATTTCCAGAATTGCGAGACATTATTATATAGTGTTGAGCAGGGGAGAAATATTCCGGAGTCGTCGAAGACTGGGTAAACGGCGTTCCTTCTCCGTTGGTGCGTTGCAGACCCCCACCGCAAACGTTCAATTTCTTCAGTTTGAGTCGCACGAGCTTGTTGACGGGGCAAGAACTCGCGACCGGAATATAGCAAATTGTGTTCGGTGGCAAGGTAATTTGACTCTCATATAACCTTTGGTTATGTGAGGTCTAGTATATTTATATTTAAAAAATATATGAAATATAGGGAGAGATATCTAAATACTAAACATCAAGAATACAAATTTATTAAAGTTAAGCATGTAAAAAGTTGTGAATCTAGTTGGAGACAAGTGGCAAGGGTTCTATTCTATTGAAGTAATAAAATAAGACCTCCACAAAAGGTCAAATATGGCATATTTCATGCATTTACCCGTCATTTGCATGTCAATAATTTCAAAAATGGTTTTTGATTGTAGACATTTTGATGTCACTATAGATGCCTCTAAGAATAATTAAAATTTATGCTAGGGAAGAGCACCACTAGTCATTATAATTAATTTTGGGTATTCATATATCAAATTGTTCTTTTAAAAGTGTTGCTTGATACCTACTTAAAGATGCTTCAATAACAGTGAACTACAACCCACCTAAAAAATTATTACTTTTGGACAAATCCTCGAATTAAATATAAATTTTAACTATTGTGAATGTAAGTGGGTGATTATTGGTACATGTGAAATTTATTAATAGACTTTTAGTTATGTTTTTTCTAGTATCTTCAAAATTAGTAATTGAGGAGTTGAATGAACAAGGAGTGAATGGTCATTAGAACATGAACACTCTTTATAAAAAACAAAAAAAAAATTATATTAGATATCAATATCATTAAGGCAAAAATGAAATAAATATTAAAGACCAATACACTAATATGTTAAAATATACTCTTACTTTTATATATTTATATATAAAATAACAAAAAAAAAAACCATATAAATGTACAATATAAAGCCTTTTAAAATCTAAAATTACTTTTCTAGAGGATGCGTGGAATATCATACTACTATACCTAGTATCCACAGAATTTGTCTATTTGTAAAAACCTTTTTATTAATGGTGGGTCCCACCCTAATTGACGATCTAATCATGCCAATTGTACAAGATCCCTTTTAACATCGAAATTTGAATGTTGCCCAAATTTGAATCTTGAATTTTAGTCAAGATTTGGACTCCTTACCCAATAAAATAACACGCCGAGTCAAAAATGAGAAAAGTTGAAGCATTAATGAAAAACTTTTATGCGCGTGGTGCCATTTTTCCACTCTTCCCTTTTCTTTTGGCACTAGCTATGCAGCAATGTAAACACCACCGCATAGCCTAGGCCTGCCTCTAAGTACCTGCGTGGAAGTACCCTGTTTCTTCTGCCTGCTGACGAGCTAGTCCCCTTTTTAAATTTTTTAGCTTATAGTTTTGTAAAAATATTATTTAGTAGTTTATATAATTTATTTATTAAATTTTTTATTATAGTTTTAGTAAAAGTTAATATTTATATATATATATATTTTTAACTCTATATTATTTATAATAGTTTATATATTAAGTTGATATTAACTTAATTTATATAATTAAATAATATAATTAAGTTAATATTTATAGTATATTTTGTATATAATTAAGTTGATAACCTATTTTATATAATTAAGTTAATATATTTTTTATTTTTTAAATATATTTTATTTATATTATATTCAGTTTATTTTTTATATTTTAATTATATTGTTTTTATTTATTTTTATTTTAATTAAATTGAGATTAATTTGATATGAATTTAATTGATTTAACCTAATTGATATCTAATACATATTAATATCAACATCAATAGATATAATTAAGTTAAAATCAATTAGGTTAAATCATATCAACTTACTAATATAAATTAGGTTAATATCAACTAGGTTAAATCATATTAAGTTAATATCATATTAGCATAGTTGATATTAACCTAATTGATTTTAACCTTTTAATATTAACTTAATTATATAACCTATTGATTTTAATCTACTAATATTGAGAATTAATAGATTGGCTCTGCGATTTTTCGGTGCTTTCGACCGCGCCCTGAAGGAGGAAGCAGGATCGAGGCACGCAGGTGCTGACAGGAGTACCTCGGCGTCTACGTGGAGGAGTTAATCTCCTCCACTCGGTTTGCATTTCCTACCTCGCCCACTTGCTCTGTTTGTTTTGTGTTTCATTTACTCTGCTCTGCGAACATTTATTACGGTTAACTCCACCCATCCGCCCAGCCCGCGTGATCCTAACCCTGGTTTCCAATGGAGCTGGAGTAAGACGGAGTTAATGTTAATAACCCTAAACCCACGCCGCAAACAATACCAGCCCTAACAAAGTCTTTTGTCGAGATCGTCGCCCCACCTACAAATGGAGTCCGCTCGTCGGTGCACTTCCTTAAGGCTCTTGCAAACGAAGTACCCAATAAGGACGATAAGTCCCCTTGCCATACCCTGGACTTGGAAGGAACAACATACAAAATGGTGTTCCCAAAATTGCCAAAACTTGGAAGTCCCCCAACCTTGTCATTCTGGGATTCAGTCATATTAAAATCCCCCGCCATGACCCAGGGGATATTTGGGAGGGAAGTTAGCCAATTCCAGAGGGATATTCTTTCCTTATAATCGTTAGATGCATAAATGGAGCATATGCCAAAGCAAGAACCCTTAACATCTAAGGTAACCCAAGCTACTCTATTACAGGGGGAGGTCCCTTTATCCTTGAGGTACATTGTCCATTTAGGGGCGATAAGAAGACAAACTCCTCCTTTTCCTCTCGGGTGGTTGGTACAGACTTTGATTGCATCTCGCCAAATGAAGTCAAGTGCAGTGTCGAGGGAGAACCCAACAGGTTTAAGTTCTTCTAACATCATAAAATCTAAGTTTTTATGATAGTCTAGAAATCTCTTAATAACAAATTTCCTGTTAGGCGACTCAAGGCCTCGAATGTTCCATGATATGTATTTCATCAAAGTGGAGGATTTAAGGGGGGCTGGTAGGGAGATCGTTGTTGATCACCAGATTTCTTCTTGTTTTTGGAGCCCACAGGCCCACCTTTCCTTTTATTTAGGGAGTACCCTTTCATAATGTCCTCATCATCTTCACTGGTTTCGGGAAGCTCAGCTCTAATATCTGCATTTCCTCCTATGTCGGACCCAGACAATTGGGAGCCTGGAAAGCCAAGGAGCATAGTGCTAGATCTAATTTCATCTAGACCCTTATTGGCATAAATAACTTCTATAATATGATTGTCCTCTAGTTCTTTGAGCGTAGATGTAGTCGAGGGATTGATGGTGTTAGTATCAGAAATAAGTCCTACAAGTGAAGAGGAGACCGATTGAATGGGGGTTCTGGATCTGAGGATCATTGCATGGTTATTACTAATGCTAGCACCATCATCACAACGATTGGAGTTTTCCAAATTTTTAACCATATTTCTAACCATAGAATTGACAGGGGATTGATCAGGGTCCTGGGGTTTATGAGTAGAGGCCAATTGGTTGATGGAGGAGTGACTAAGATTTAGGGCATTGAGAGGGGTAATTTTTACGTCTTCATTTCCTTGAGGTAACAAGTTGAAAACAATCAAAGGGCGATTCTACAAGATTTTGAGAAGGGTTAGAAACAGGGATGAGGAGTTCGGGGGCCAAAGGTGCGAGATCGGGCTTGAGAGGGTTAACTTTATTAGGAGTGGGATCAGGACCTGCAGACATCACGTTAGCAGAGCGAGGAGGGGGAGATTGTAGATCATTAACATTTTTAGGGTTTACAGTAGTTTCAACTGAATTATGTTTTTGCTTCCTAAGACTAATAAATGGGCAATTTTTACGAATATGCCCTTCTTTCTTGCAGAGAAAACATGCATTCAGTCCTCCAAGCATTTCAATTGGGCAAACGAATGTGTCTCCATTAATATCTAGGTTTAAAGATGGTGGAATGTCAATTCCGGGCTTAATTGAGACGAGCATTCTTGCGTCTAGGTTGGGCACCAACCGAGCAGTTTCATCTATCTGAATCATTTTGCCAAATGGTTCCATTAATTGGGGAAGAAAATGCCACAAAAAGGGGGGGACATCCTTGAGGATGACCCATCTGGGAGAGGATAATGTGAGGACTTCCTCATTAACCGCCTTTGGAGACTAGGCTAGGGCTCGAAAAGAGGTATTCCTAACCGTTCAGTACTAGCGTTTAAGTGCTTCCAATTGGGCTTCATGCGAGTTAAAGAAAATAAGAAAAAGACCTCTTTGTATTTGTCTACAGAACGTGATTTTAAGCCCTAATTTAAGATTGCTTAGATTGTGAAACCATTCATCTACGAATTTCCTAGGTGGGCATTTTTGAGCATCAACACAGGCAAAAAATATGGAAGTGTCACATAACCTACACTTTTCCGAAGCAATTTCATTCAACATTTCAATATTTGGCGAAATGCAAAAGGGGTCTGAGGTATTGCAAGGGGACTTACCATCCTTACTGGGTCCTTCGTCTGCAGGAGCCTTAAGGAAGTGCGCTGACGAGCGGACTCCATTTGCAAGCGAGGCGACGGTCTTAGCAAAAGACTTTGTTAGGGCTGGTATTGTTTGCGGCATGGGTTTAGGGTTATTAACATTACCTTTGTCTGACTCTGACTCCATTGGAAACTAGGGTTAGGATCGTGCGGGGTGGGCGGATGGGTGGAGTTCACCGTAATAAATGTTCACAGAGCAGAGTAAATGAAACACAAAACAAACAGAGCAAGTGGACGAGGTAGGAAATGCAAATCGAGTGGAGGAGATTAACTCGTCCACGTAGAAGCCGAGGTACTCTCGTCAGCGCCTACGTGCCTCAATCCTGCTTCCTCCTTCAAGGCACGATCGAAAGCACCAAAAAATCGCAGAGCCAATCTATTAATTCTCAATATTAGTAGATTAAAATCAATAGGTTATATAATTAAGTTAATATTAAAAGGTTAAAATCAATTAGGTTAAATAATATAACTTAATTATATAACATATTGACTTTAACTTTATCAATAGATTAAAATCAATTAGGTTAATATTAAGTTAATATCAATAGATTAAAATCAATAGGTTATATAATTAAGTTAATATTAATAGGTTAAAATCAATTAGGTTAAATAATATTAACTTAATTATATAAATTAGGTTAATATCAACTATGCTAATATGATATTAACTTAATATGATTTAACCTAGTTGATATTAACCTAATTTATATAATTAAGTTGATATGATTTAACCTAATTGATTTTAACTTAATTATATCTATTGATATTGATATTAATATGTATTAGATATCAATTAGGTTAAATCAATTAAATTCATATCAAATTAATCTCAATTTAATTAAAATAAAAAATAAATAAAAACAAAATAATTAAAATATAAAAAATAAATTGAATGTAATATAAATAAAATATATTAACTTAATTATATAAAATAGGTTTATATCAACTTATTTATATACAAAATATACTATAAATATTAACTTAATTATATTATTTAATTATATAAATTAAGTTTATATCAACTTAATATATAAACTATTATAAATAATATAGAGTTAAAAAATATATATAAAAATATTAACTTTTACTAAAACTATAATAAAAATATAATAAATAAATTATATAAACTACTAAATAATTTTTTTACAAAACTATAAGCAAAAAAATTTGAAAAGGGTGCTAGCCCGCTAGCATTTTATGGCACGATACACGGATGAGGCAGAAGAAACAAGGTACTTCCATGCAGGTACTTAGAGGCAGGCCTAGGCTATGCGGTGTTGTTTACATTGTTGCATAGCCAGTGCCTTTTCTTTTCATAAAAATAGGTTAAATAGGGGAAGAGCCCCAATAGTCGTCATAGCTAATTTCATTCACCCACAAATTCTAAATGATATGTTGGATTTCTTTTTTCTTTTTAGTTGTCTTTGTATGCAAGTTAACTGCTTATAGCTATTGATCAGGCTTCTGGGTAGTAACGATATGCGCACAAAGGTCAAAAAGTACACATTTCAAAGTGTTACTTGATGCCGAACTAAAGATGTTCCAGTAACCGTCCACTCAAAATCGTCGATACTTGTGGACAAATGTCACAATAGTGGTGCACAAATGTTCCCATAGTGGTGCACAAATGGGCCAATTATGAACAAAAAATTACAAAAAAAATTAGCTATTGGTACAAAACAAATTTATTAAGGGTGTTTTCACTATGACGGCTATCGGGAGGTCAATATGGCAATAAATGTGTGGGTATTGGAACTATGTTAGCTATTGGTGCTCTTCCCCTAATTGTCATTATTATAATATTTATAGTAGTTGAAGCAGCAATGAGTATTTAACACAAATAATGTATTATACATATTCCCTTGACTATCTTTGTGAGAATGGTGTAACAATAATAAGTTGTTATCATTTGAATTTTTTTTTAATTGATTTTTTTTTTAATATTAATAAAATAAATAACATATAAAGGAGATGTCTTTCAATAGAAAGACTTTATTTTGAAGTGGTAAGTTTAAGGTTTGTTTTGTTTGGAGAAGAGGTAATTTAAGGTTTTTTTCTTTTTTTAAGAGAAGAGGAGGTTTTGTTATCATGGTCTCTTTCATTTTAATTAATATTTAATGATTATATATCAAATATTTTATTCTATATAAGATTTTTATCAATATTTATTATTAATTTTATATAAGTAATTTTTCATTGTATTATATTGTAATATTTAAATTTATGTATTCATGTTTTTTCTTATGTTTTTAACTAGAGATGATGAGGTCATCTTGAATCCATGCGTAAAAAGGTTTTCTTTTGCATGGAAGTTGACAAATAAGCTACCCATTATTGCATCTCATCATCACCCATATCTAAATTTTATTCCATTTCACAAATATTTTATTTTTCTGACTAGACAAATATACTACCACCGCCTAGACTTGATTTGGAACTAGTGTCGATGGTTATGATCTTTCAAATTTTAAAATAAAAATTCAAATTCAAATCTTTGTCAGCTTTTCCACTAGACATTTGTAAGTTGACTAAAGTGGAAATTGCACAAACTTATTCACTAGAACAATGCATTTAAAGGCAAATCCTGATTAAAATGAATTATCTAGGATTAATCCAAGATCTAGTTTTACTAAGGAACACATATGTGGATTAAATTGTTAGTGGATAAAAGAATAATCACATCAACATTGTATCATCATCTTAGTCTTAGGATCATATTATGCATTTGTTTGTTGTTCTCAATCTTAATATTGTAGGGTCCTGTTGACGTGTTTTTTACGCACATGCGAACACAGAATAAAATACCTAAAGGTACCTTATCCTCTCTTGAGTAAAGTTTCTGAATGTTGAAGATATCGCGAAAAGGATCAATCGGAGAAACTTCAAGGTTCTTGTATGTAGGGTCTCTACATGTGGATGAGCTCTCTGTGGTATGATGTGATTTGCTGGAATCACAAGGGGACTTACACTTGATGACTGAACTTCTGATTTGCTTTGAATATTGCTGGAACACAGGATTTTACTGCCTTAGATTTGAAAAAAAGGAAAAAAGACGAGGGCGAGGAAAGGATCTAATCCTAACACTAAGAATGTAAGAGCAATGAATGATCTTTGATGGAATTCTAACTAAGTCTTGTTTTGACATCCCAGGACCATCTCCACAAGGTTAGTGCAATCTTCGAAGGAAAGCTTTATGATGTTCAAATCATCACCACGGGCATAGACACCATCAAGCTTATGCATATCAATGAAGAAGCGACAATTGAAGTTAAGCTTAAGCTGAATGATTCCAGTTGACTACACAAGGCAAGTCTGTAATCAACAAACTGCTAGTAGTATGGATATACGAATTTCACCATCAATCAGACACATTTCTTCCACTCATCTAATAACATGAAATCAAATATGAGAAGTATAGAGACCATGCAAATTGTCGAATCGACCCATAAATTTCACCATTTCTTCAATGAAGTTTCACAAGTTTTTTACAACAACATCTTGGCAACAATCTTTGCCTTCTCTCTCTACTCTACTCTAATTGCTATTCTATCAACTAGCTAATCACCTTCTAACTACTGATTATCTGTCTTCTCTCTAACTGCCTTTACAAAAGAAGAGTCGGGGCTTATATAGTGCCCACAATACAATTCGATGGCTAAGATCAATTTGAGATCAATGGCCAAGATGCAATAATGAAAACCCTAATTAGGGTTTGTTACAACCATTACATAACATTTAATGCTTGACCAATGATAAAATTGTATTAATTGGACACATGTCTTCTTTGGAAAATTCAACCAATGGATAGTCGGGGTAGGTACATCGAAGTTTGTGCTACCTCCCATAAGTTAGGTACATTGAATCTGGACATGCTGAGGTGGACCAATCCAATTGGAGAAGTGATGACTGGGATGCCACCTCGTCTGACACTCGGTTGATGCCAATTTGGTAATGTTGAGAAGTCAGCTTTAATTAACTCTTCTGGAATTATCTGCTTCTTCAATGAACCCTTTGCTTTGACTTCCTTTGTCTTTGATTTGCAGGATGATGATGTATCTCGCCTTGGAATGCTGGATTGGAAGAAGTTATTCCTGATGATGCTTGACCGAGGAAGGTCGTCTTTGTCAATGCTAGGCTGGAGGAGGTTGCCCTTGTTCTTGCTTGATCTTCTTGGAGGAGACCGTCCTTGATCTGGCTTGACTGGAGGAGGTTGCCCTTATCCTTGCTTGATCTTCCAACTCCGGGATCTCCATTTGATGCCTACACAAAATATTAAAGTTAGTCTTTTGAGCATCAAACCTTAAAGCATGAAATTTAAGACCTTTCAAAGGTAAAACTTAAGATATTAATTTGAAAAAAAGTCATGATAAATCAAGAATTACACATTTTCAAATTAATAATGAATGGAAATTGGATTTTTAAGACTTAGATTCAATGGGATCACAATAAGTCTTGAATGAGATCTTCAAAAAAAGTAATTCTTCATACCTCCCCTTGAGTACTTAAGTACAAAACCTTGAAAAATGAAGGAAGAAGACCGGATTTTGTTGGGCAAGATTTATAGCCATCCCTTGGATGAAGTACGCCTCCTCTAGCTTGGAAAAGAATAAACTCCACTAGCCTCTTCAAAAACCTGGAAATTCGCCTTCAAATACCTTCAAAACATCTGGAAATTATCCTCCAATCTAGCAAGAAATTCGCCTCTCCAATAGCCTTCAAGATGAATTTCGCCCTCCTTAGTCTCCACACTTAGTAGAAATTCGCTCCACTCCAGCTAGATTTCGCACCTTCAATTAGCTCTCCAAATTCGCACTTGAAGCAATGAGTGAATGATTTGGATAATGAAAAAACACACCTCCAATATATAGAGCGCTCACCACCTTGTTCCCCCTAGGCCGATTTGTCAAAATAGGCCTAAAAAATAAATAAAATTGCAAAAAGGAGAGGCTGACTTGATAAAATAATAAAAATAAGCCTTCAAGCGCTCCATTTTTAATTCTAATTTCACAAATATTAATTTTAAATGCCTTTATAATAAGAATTCAATTTTTTGAGGCTCAAAATTAATTAATTAAATGCCAATGTGTCTTCTATTAAATGCCAATATAATATAATTTTTCCAAATATTTCGAATTTAGCAATTTGGCATCCAATGCAATTTGGAGGATATCAACACTCAAATATGGTGAAAATAAAAAAGGCTACCAACTTCGCCCTGGACGCTTGGCAAGGGTTAGGAGCGAACTTTCAATTTAGGCCTTGCATTCCTCATTTTCTTGTCCAAGACTTTATCTAGGCATTAAAATCACATTTTTAATTGGAGTCTTGAGTTTAGTTTCACTTGATCTCTAGGAGGGAAGTGCATTAGGACCTTTTTCGCCCTGGACCCATGGAGAGGGACAGGAGCGATTTTTCACTTTTGGTCTCAATCCTTCACCTTTTAATCGCCAACTCTCATTGTAGGGTAAGTAATGATCTCTTTCATCCATTCCGTACACGTTTACTTTGCTTTTTGCAAGGCAAAATAGGTGTTTTAAAGATTTTCGCCTTGGGCCTCCAGTGAGGGATAGGGGCGACTTTTGCATTTTAGCCTAGGATTATCAAGTTTTGAAGTCAAATCTTTGTTCACCATGCTTTAGAAGACCTTTTTCATCCTTGCACAACCTTGCCTTAGCGTAATCTTGGAGGGAAGTTATTGGTTTTGTAAAAATCACCCTGGACCTTCAGCAAGGGATAGGAGCACTTTTGAGTCCCTTGTACAAATTCTTGATCACTTCAATCTTCAAATTACCTTTAAGGCATAGAACATCATTCTCCACTCCCTTTTGAATCTTGGAAACAAAAATATCATCTTGAAATGTAAGGTAAATGGGCATACTTGGAAATTTCGCCCTGGACCCTTGGAGAGGGACAGGAGCGAATTTGCAAATTTTCATCAAAATTTGTAATCATAGCATCTTAATTCCACCTCAAGGCATTTCAAACATCATTTCAAACGCGCGCCTTGGCTTAGATTTGTCCAAACTTGGAGAGAAGTGCTGGATATTAGATTTTTCGCCCTGGTCCTTCAGTGAGGGACAGGAGGGATTTTGTAATTTCAAGCTTATCCGTCCTTTGCTAGCCCTCCAAATTATCTTCAACGGGTGAAACACACCTTCTTCCATTCATTTCAATCACAAAACTTGTTTTATCCTTGCAAGAAAATTGCACTTTTAGAAAATCGCTCTGGACCTTCAGTGAGGGACAGGAGCGAAATTATCTTTGTTGCCCAAAATTCAACAATTTTCAAACTTTCAAACTTTCAAACTTTCAAACGCATCTAGTAACGTCCAATCTTCTCTCCGGGAAACCCTGCACAAAACAAGTTAGCCAAAATTAGTGAGAAATAAACTTGAACAACATTTTCGCCCTGGACCTTCAGCAAGGGTCAGGAGCGAAATTTACAATCCAGGCTAAATTGCTTAATCTTTTAGTTTCAAACCACTTCATAGGGCAAGGTAAGATCATTTTCAAGGCCAGGAACAAGGTTTCAAATTCAAGCGAGTTGGCAAACGAAATCTACAATGAATTACACTCTGGACCCTTAGTGAGGGTCAGGAGCGAAATTTCTAATCTTGGCCAAAAATCATAATTTTCTTCAAGGTGTTCAATCAATCCCAAAGTCCAAACAAAATGCTTTGCAAATCAAAATTTGGTCGAATAAGGCCAGGAATGAGTCCTTGGTTGATTTTCGCCTTGGACCCTCTGGAAGGGTCAGGGGTGAGATTCTCATTGGACCTCCTGAGAGGGTCAGGAGTGAAATTCGCTCTGGATCCTTAGCAAGGGTCAGGAGCGAAATTTGACTTTTTGAACTCTCCGACAGGATAATTTTATGGAATATAACATTTAAGTATAAGTGATAAGTTATATTCCATATATACTTTCAGGATGTTTGAGAGTGATTTCAAACCTCCAAGAGTTATATTGCAAAATCTAGTTTTTGGAGGTTTTTCAGTTTCCAAACTTAGTCAAATTTCAGGATTAGGACATTCCAGACTTAGCCAAATTTCAAGATCAGGACTCTCAGACTTAGCCAAATTTCAAGACTAGGATATTCCAGACTTAGCCAAATTTCAGGATCAGGACTCTCAGACTTCATCACTCACCAACTTGACCTAACTCAAGCAGAACCTGCTATCCAGGTGATCCCCTTGGCGACACTCAAAATGCAAAGGCTAAAAGACAAAACCCTAAAAGACCTAAAAAACAAACCCTAGAAAGCAAAAAAGCAGGGGTCCCCATTTGCAATGGGGCGATGTGTGAAAACGTCACAACAGTGCCCAACTTACATATCCTTCCCTCCTTCGAAACATTTAGTCCATCTCGATCTCGCTGCCACTCCCATTTTCATTTCCTTATCCGAGGTTCAACTTTACCCCATGAACTTCAAGATAGCTGCAATAGGAATTTGTGCAAAGTGTTTTGTCATATTTTTTTTTCATTGTAATGCTTGTTGGCTTGTTATAATTAGTCTTAGTTTATTATTGTTTTGTTATGTATCTTCAAGTAATGCCACTTGCTGGCTCATTGTATTTGTTTCTTTATTTATAGAGTCCTTTAATGTCTGATATGTCTAGTTTCTTGTATTCTTTCTTTTTGCTACTTTTTTATGATAGCTAATATTCCTTGTAATTCTGCTTCACTTCAATTGGAAAAAAAAAATTCATCTGTCCAAAACCAAAGGAAAAGTCCGTATGCAATTTTCCCCGTTACAAGTGAGTTTTGAAAGATTGATGCCTTCTTCAGGTTAATAACGAGATGATTTAGTAAATTTGTTGGCATGCTCTAAACAACACCAGTGCATAAGAAAAATAGTTTTAATTTAAATCGCAAAGAAACATTTGTGCAAAATTTGGAGTGAGATCAATTGAAAGCCATGGAAAAACCAGCATATTTCAGCCTTAAGTCTGTATTTAGATTTGAGGTTCACAGAGATCATATAAAAGAATTAGGGTTTCACAAAAATCATTATTTTCCGTGCAAAACCAAAGGAAAAGTCTGCACACAATTTTTCTCATTACAAGTGAGTTTTGGGTGATTGATGCCTTTTTCAGGTTTATAACGAGATGTTTTAGGAAATTCGTTCCCATGCTCTAACCAAGACCAGAGCAGAAGAGGATTATTTTAAATTTAAATCGCAAAGAAAAATTTGTGCATAATTTGGAAGAAGATCACTTGAAAGCCATGAAAAAACCGGCAAATTTCAGCCTTAAATCTGTATTTAGATTTCTGGTTCACAGAGATCGTATAAAAGAATTATTTTTCAGAGATCTTAAAAGAATTAGGGTTTGGGGACGGTTCCCGTGCCCTTCCCTCCAAATAATCCCGCCTCAGGCAAAAACACACACCATATCGAATGCCTGCACAGATGCCATTGAAGCAGAGCTTCTCTCTCCACACGCTGCCTTACTCTTGGCGCTCGAATTGTCATTGTAATTATTGTGATTAGGGTTTGGAGGATGATAATAGAGCCGAGCCGTTTGAGGACAATGAGAATGGAAGCGTGCGGCGATTCTCACGCCGAGATCCAGCATCTCCACGTATTTACTCATAGTTTAAAGCAAAAGATTTGCGCAAAGCAGAGCAGCCTTCCAAGATTACCAGCAGAAGGGCATACAAAGCCTTGAAGCGAAGAAAGAGAAAAATTGGAATGCTTGAAGCAATGAGACGAATTTCCAGAATTGCAGGACATTATTATATAGTGTTGAGGAGGGGAGAAATATTCCGGAGGAGGCGAAGACTGGGTAAACAGCATTCTCCCTTTCTCCGTTGGGGCGTAGCAGGCGCCCACGCGCAATAAAGTCGGTAAACGTTCAATTTCTTCACTTTGACTCGCACGAGTTTCTTCACGGGCGACCGCAATAACAAATTGCGTTCGGTGGGAAGGTAAATTTTTTTTTTTTTTATATTCACTATCGTGGAATCTGGAGGTGTCCTTGCCGAAGCAAGACTAATCCCCCAGTGTGTACAACCCACTCACAAGGTAGCAACACACACAGAGTTAACACAGCCGGGGACTCGAACTCAAGACCATGGGAGCATACCCACGCCTTAAGTTGCGATCCACGACTGGGTGAGCTAAGGCCGGGTGGGAAGGTAAATTGACTCGTGTTACCTACTTTATTGTCTTCATGTTAGGGAAGAGCATTAGGAGTCCTCACATAATTTTGGGTACTCACAGATCTTAAACGATAGATTAGATTTTGTTGATTTTTTTCGGTTGTTTTCGTATGTGATTTAATTGTCTATAATTATTGTTTTGGCTTCTGGGTGTAAAGACGAATACTATGAGATTCATTATATACACAAGGGTCAAAAAATGATCATTTAGAAGTGCAAAATTTTATCAACAACATTTTGAATCACACTCTGTGATTCATCATCAGGATGAGAGTTCAAAGGAGTGTGATTCGAAACGTACTTAACACAATCGAATTGAGAAGCATCAAAACAATTAGGACATGTGAAATTTATTAATGAGCTTTTAGTTATCATTTTCTTGGTTTCTTTAACATTAGTAATTGAAAAATTTGACGAACAAATAGTGAATGTTCATTAGAAAAAAGAAAAAACTATATTAGATATCAATTATAATAAAGACTAAAAAAAAAAGAACTTGTAAATATTAACTTTTTGAAGAGCATTTTGTGGAGCAAGTGGCCCCATGGATATAAAATGGTTGTTTAATTTCATTTTCATAAATGAAATTATTGGTAATATTTCCAAAGCTTATTTTCAATTTTTAAGCAATTGTTCCACTAAAATAGGGAAAGGTTCGAACTTATCATTTTCCCTTAATTAGAATTTTACATGGGAACACTCCTAGTGCTTAAGTTTAATACACAAAATAAATAAAAAGTAATCCTTCTAAATGCTTACTATAAATATATAATGTAAAGCCTTTTAAAATTTGAAATTACTCTTCTCTTGAGACGATGCGTGGAATATCATGCATTCTACTATAAGGGAAGGGTACCAGTAGTGGACATAGTTCCAATAGTGGACACCTTTTTGTCAGCCCAACCCCTCGGTAGTAGATTGCAAAGGAGCCCAACAAATTGATAATGGAAAGTTCATTAATGAATATCACATGTACCAATAGTGGATAATTTTGCACAAATGTCCCAATAGTGGTGCACAAATGGGCTGCGCAAATAGTTAAAAAATGTCAAAAAAGGTGATCTACTACTGGAACATTTGTCCACTACTACTACAAATTTTGAGTTATCTACTTTTGGTGCAAAGGAGTTCATGTATGGGTAGACACTTTGAAATGACCACTTTTTGACCTTTCGACACATAACGATTTCCACAACATGCATCGTCACTACCCAGAAGTCGGATCCTTAGTTATAAGTAGCTAAGTCATATACAGAGACAACCAAAAATAATTGAAATCCGATGTACGATTTGGAAGTTCTATGTGAATAAAGTTATCTATGTCCACTACCGGTACCCTTCTCCTAATATCCACACAAAATTTGTGTGTTTTTAAACCTCCTTTTATTTAAAATGGATAGGTCCCACTTCTATTGAAGATCTAATCATGCCAAATGTAGAAGATGCCTTCTACCATTGAAATTTGAATGCTGCCCAAATTTTAACCTTGAATTTTAGTCAAGATTTTGACTCCTAAGCCAACGAAATAACACGCCTAGCTAGTCAAAAATAAGAAATTGAATCATTAATCAAACACTTTTATGCACCTGGCCCCATTTCTTCACTCTTTCCTTTTCTTTTAATAAAAATAGGTTAAATAGCTGCCATGATTATAACGTTTATGATAGTTGAAGCAGCAATGACTAATTAACACGAATAAAGTAGTATACAGATTCTCTTGACTATTTTATGTGAGTATGGTGTAACAATATTAAGTTGTTATGGTTTGAATATTTGAAGTGGTAGGTTTAAGGTTTTTTTTTTAAAACTCTTTAGGAGAAGAGGAGGTATATTTTTATTATTATATTATATTTCAATTGTGAAATTTACATAATTATGTTTTTCTTATGTTTTGAATTACAGATGATTAGGTCATCTTAAATCTATGTGTGAAAAGGTTTATTTAGTATGAAAGTTGACAAATAAGATTACTTATTATATCTTATTGTTGTCAATATTTAATTTTCATTCTATTTCATAGATTTTTTTTTGTGTAGGCAAATATACTAGCATGATCTAGATTTGATTTTGTAATTAGTGTCCATGGAATTGAACCTTAAAATTTTAAAATAAAAATTCAAATCTTTGTCACCTTTTCCACTAGACATTTGTAAGTTGACTAAAGTGGAATTTGCACAAACTTATTCACAATGATAATGTATTTAAAGATAAATCTTGATTATAATGAATCGTCTAGGATTAATCCAAGATCTAGCTTGACTAAGGAACACATATGTGGACTAAATTGTTAGTGGGTAAAAGAATAATCACATCAACATTGTATCATCATCTTAGTCTTAGGATCATATTATGCATTTGCTTGTTGTTCTCAACCTTATTATTGTGGGTCCCAACCTACATGTCCTTCCCTCCCATTCGAAGCATTTAGTATATCTCGATATCGTTGCCACACTTTCAGACAATCTACCCATTTTTCATCTCCTTATCCCTTATTACAGGTTCAACTTTACCCTAGTTAAATGTATCCCATCTTCAAAGTTAGGACTACATGAATGGTCTTTTAGCTATTTAGAATATTGAACCCAAACCTCAAAATGATAGATGGGTATGCTGGAGGGGGGGGACAATCTCTCCCTATGCTCTTTTCCTTTGTGTGTTTTGGAAGGAGAACTACAACTAAGCATAGAAGGCTTGAGAAATCACTTAAAGGGCAACTTATCCAAAGCATAAAACTTTAAACCATAATCCACACAACGGTCTTCTTCATCAATTTGTTGCTCACACTAAAAATTATCTTCCCAAAATGGATGCTTATAAAGGTAAAGGTGCTCAATTGAGGGCTCATCTACAATGGTTAAAAGAAGGGGATAAAAGCAATAGATTCTTCTTCCACTTCCTACAACATAAGCATAAAAAGGAAAGACTTACTACATTATTACTTCTGCCAATGGCTCACAATAGACCAACAAAGATACAATCATGAAAACCTTTTATGAGCATTACAAATAGCTATTTACTAATGAATATATCAATGACCTCTTAATTCCTGTCCTGGAAGATAGCTTAGTTGATTGTATTCCCCACAAAATTCAACATGATTACAACTCTTATCTAGAACACAATCTCCCCTTAAATGAGATGGAGGAGGTTGTGTACAATTTTACTTTGAAGAAGAGCCTCAAGATGGATGGCTTGCTAGTGAAGTTCTATTGTGTTCTTTGACCCTATATTAGGAAGGACTTTTACAATATTTGTCTTCAAGGCATTGAAACTGGATCTTTGGGAGAAAATATTAATTAGGGTTTTATCAAGCTTATCTCCAAAGGGAAGAAAGAAGACATTATAAATGGCAAGAGATTGCTCGACTAGAACAAAGTGTATTCCTTGGAGATAGATTTATTCTTGACGATTTGGTGCTAGCTTGAGAATGATCGAAATGGGCTCAACAAATGGCTCAAGATGCTTTAATTCTCAAACCTGACTTTGATAAGGCTTATGATAGTATAAGATGGTAATTTATTCTCAAAATTCTTCAATTGTTGGGATTTGGTCCTAATTTTTGTGCTCATGTTCAAATTTTGTTCATGGATGCCAATGTGTGATTAGCTTTCAATGGAGCCCTCTCTCGTCAATTCCCTTTAACAAAAGTCTATTAGCCAAGAATGCCCTCTTGCCTCATTCCTTTATGTTCTCAAATATGATGCTCTCAGTTATCTCCTACATTATGCCCAATTTAACCACCTCATTCATGGCATCTCCCTATAAGGCAACTCTACTGCTCTTAATTCCCACTTTGTTGATGATAACATGGTTTTCATTCAAAATACTATCGATGATGTCTATAATCTACTTGATACCCTTGATTTTTTCTGTGCAATTTCAAGTTCTCAATTAGCTATATACAAAATTGAATTTTGGATGACACATCCCAACCCCTATCCACCTTGGATCACAAAATAATGGAATGAAATCAAGCATGGAATCTGTAGACGTATAAAAATAACCATATTCCTAAATGAATATTTTATGTTCATTTCTCTATTTAATTAAATCCAATTTAATTAAATTATCCACATTCCTCTATTTAATTAAGTAAATTACTCAATTTATTTAAATTAAATTCACTATACCCATTTAATGAATAAATCATTTTATTCAATTAAATCCCCCCTATCCACTTTTAATTAAATTCAAATTTAATTAAATAGTTATCCTAAATTGAATAAATCTAATTTATTTAATTGCAACCAAATTGAATGAAATACTTTATTTCAATTAAATCCTATTATCTCTCCATCCACTTGCAAAATCCCAAACCCCTTTCTAATCCCTTCTAGAATCTTCTAATCGCTTCTAATTAACCTAACCCCTCCTCTAAACTTTGTCACATCCCTAAGCAAAGGGAAGTCACTTCTCAAACCCTCAAAGTCTTTGATAACCATTAAAGGCTTTCAACCTTCAACCACTTAATTCCTCAAAGTCTTTGATAACCATTTAAGGCTTTCAACCTTCAACCACTTAATCCCCCAAAGTCTCCAATAACCATTAATGGTTAACTCAAACCCTCCTACATGGTTAAAACATTTGTTTTGACTCAACCTTCATCCAACCCAAGGGTCTCATTAGGACTTTAATGCTTTGACCATGATTATCTCTTAATCATTTGCACAAAGGTTTATCCTTGGATTAACTCTTAATCCATTGGGTAATCCTAATTTAAGCTTGACCCTTACCCTCTAGATAACCATGAGGTCTTCTCAGGCCTTTAATGCCTCCAACCCCTTCTCTCAACCCAACCCTATGTTGACACTTGTCACCATTTCATTGGTGCAAATTGTGCACATGTATCCCCAACTTTCAAACTCAACCCTTGATTGAATCTTTCAATCCTGGCCATCCATTGCCCTGTTTTTGCTATAAATAGAGCTCTCATTCCTCCATTTTAGATAATCCAAATTTGTAGTATCACACTTATGCTCAAATACATTCAAGCTTTCATATCATATTTATGCTCATCATTTTAGCCTCTTTGAAATCAGGAATTAGTTTAAATATGCATGTTTAAAATACTTTCTTTATCATTTAGCTCAATCATAGACTAAATATATCATGTTAGGATAGTACTCATACTAATCCTGTCATCTTATCATTTAGTTTATTGCATTTCTAAGATCATACATAGCTTAGCATACCTTTCATACTAAAAACTATCAAAACATCCCTCGTTCTTGCATTTGCCATCCCTAAACCATTTTGCTCAGTGATCTAAGAGCAAAAACATTGGTTTGAGGGACATTGTGAGATAGAGAACCATGGGACCCACCTTGGGAAGCTGAGTAATACGTTATTACTCCATAGCTTGCATCAAGAAGTCCTGTGTGTGTGTGTGGACAAGTTATTTAGCAATATTTTCACATATTGAATTCTATCAGCCCACTTTTCTGGCATACATTTCTGGCGCCCACCGTGGGGCTCGAACCCAAATATCAAATCGATTTTTGAAATTAATCACTTTAACAGGTCCGCGGGAAACAGGAATTAGCGCGTGGGAAACATTCCCTAGCGCATCCGGTTAACAGTCTAGCGCATTCCGCTTACTGTTTAGCGCGTGGGGTCTATATTATAGCGCATAAGGACCTTTCCTCAGCGCATGGATCCATCTAATATTTTCCTGTAGGTCTCAGCGCGGAAGAATACCATAGCAGCGCATCTAGTAAATAGCATAGCGCATCTAGCCCACTATTTAGCGCTTGAAGTCAATCATCTAGCGCGTGCCGTGAATAAATTAGCGCGTCAAAACACTAATTTTCGGAAGAGAACCAGAGTAGCGCCTTCGGCGCACAGGGTAGCGGATCCAAAAAACAGTGTAGCGCATTGATCCTTAATTTTAGCGCATCAATAATATATTGTAGCGCATACAGTCTATTCTGTAGCGCATCACATACAGAAGACTAAAATTAAAATTGTAACCAGAATAAAATTTAGACTTGTAGAAGTCCACCAACCTCCAGATTTATCTGACTATTTTATTGGAATTTTGCAGGGCTCTAACAATTTTCTTGCAGGTGAAGCGGGCCATTTTCTTTTAAAGCGATTTCTTTTGCTGACCAAAACGTCGAATTTACTTTGTTGACCAAATTCATTTTCATAGATCAGAAAATCATTGCCTTGCACGGATAAAATAAACACCATGTTTTCATGGAGCAATATCTCCACATAGATTTTAGCAAATCACTGAATTGAAAGGATAAAATAAACCAACTTGATTGCTTTGTCTCGAAAGTGGAAGGAATATGCTCTCCCCTTAACTGGGTGATCAAAAATCCAGACCACTCTTACAACTTTCTTTACTTCAAGCAATAAAACCTTTAGTAGGGCTGCCTTCTCGAGGAGTTGGAATCAACTCTTAAAGCCGTTTACGGCTGGTGTGAAGGGAACGACCTAAGTGGGGAACGACTTTGACGCCAAGAATTCCAACCCACTATAATCAAATGTGGAAAGTGACGAAAGTCCTTTTCAACGGTTGTGCGCAGTGATTAGCCTTCTCCCAGTATCCTTGAGATACGTAAAGCCTTTGTTCTAAAGGTTGGGAAGCCTCCTGAGGGAGTTTATCACTGACGTCCGAACGAGAAGCCTGATTACGAACCATAGAAATAGAAACTTTGAACCGAGTCAGTAACCAGATATTTATAACATCATAGTGCAAGGGTGGGGAAGAATTCGCCCCCAAGATTACTCACCATATATCTCCCAAGATAACTACTCAACTGTGAAGCAATTCACTTTGAGTTAATTTCTGGCAAAAGGCAAAAAAACGGGCGCCCTCTAGGGGGTGACACGGCTGTTTGAGCTGATGGAGTATCGAGACTAGTGGGCTATGATGTTATTTATGACCCTTGACTAAAGAGTCTTTCTGAAGTGTGTTACTTGTATCAAAACCTGTTAAAAACATTGGGGATTTGAACACATCCTCACTAAACATACACTTTTTGTTAGATTAGGCAAAATGGTTGTACTTTTTATGCCATGTTTGCATTTATTACTTCAGAAAATCATCCATAAAACTTGAAAAATTTGCAACAAAAATTCAAAATTCGCAAAAACCAAACCAAAGAAAAAAATTCAGGGCAGTTTAGCGCATAAGAGCAACTTCTTAGCGCGTAGAGTACTTCTGCTAGCGCATCCAAACCGCCAGTTAGCGCGTGGGTTCAAAACAGTAGCGTTTCATCTTAAAAGCAAAAACAGTGTAAAATCCTTTAGCGCATCAGAAAAACAGTTTAGCGCGTGGAAGCAACAACTTAGCGCGTAACATCCAAACATTAGCGCATATAATCCAATAGTTAGTGCGTCGCAGACCCAAGATAGCGCATAGATTTTTCAACACCTAGAAAAACAATTTTAACAGTCCAAAAACTTTACCGCGTGTCTGGGGGCAGCCTAGCGCGTGTGAATGTTATTTTAGCGCATAGAAAAATTTCGGTAGCGCATGTAGACTCTGTTCTAGCGCGTGATCCAAAATAGAAAAACAAAAAGCAAAACCGAGAAATTTTTTGAAATTTTCAAAAATATTTTTAGAAGCATTTTTCATCAGCATCATTTTTCATCAAACCAGAGTGACAAAAACAAACCACTAAACCTATTTCTTGAGCAAAATTTGTGTCAAAACGAACGTTGTCAGAATCTTAAACGAATCGCGCAATCAAGGATGTCTCTCCTATCATAATCTGGAAATCTCATCATCAGTATCAACATAATCCTTTACCATCTTACGGATTTTTATCTCACAAACACCACTTGTTTAAAATTTTCAAATTGTCAAATCAAGTTTCCAGATCGGGAGGCTTTTTATCCATATCATTTGACACACTTTGTCGTGAAGGGGCATCTAAAAACCTTCACTTTGATAGAGTAAGATTTGAAATTTTCAAAAACAAGAACCAAATGAATCCAAACCAATCAAAGGAAACCATTGATCACTCATGCATGACTAATCCCCTTATTCTAAGAAGAAAGAACCTCTATCGTAACATTACGTTGAAGAAACAATAACCTAGTTTTTCCAAATTCATCAAGAGAAATAAGTTTTTATATATCAATTGTCAACTGTTCAAATCTCATCGGGTATTCCTTCATCACGTCAAACAGTATATCCAAAACAAATCTAGCGAATTTGACAAAGAACCTTTGAAAACAAGAGCATACTGTCAAAAGTCCGCTTTTAATCAAATCATAAATCGCGGAGGAAAGATCAATCCAGCATTCTTGCCCGACGAGTGCATCACATATAACACAACTTGACCAGAACCACCAACCCCTGAGCAACACATCAAAGAGGATTTTGTCCCTTTTATCACTGAAAGTTTCTACTAAAATGCCTTTTACTTGCTCTCAAAGAGACAAACAAAGCGAGGCACACGCTGAGTTTAGTATGAATCGAAGATTATCAAATCCTTTTGAAGTTCCACCCATAGAAGAACCTGAAATTACTGAAGCACTTCTTCGGGAATGTCAAGAAAACCCTTCCTTCCAAAAACTAGTAGAAAAGCTCATGGAAAATGACAAAGAAAAATATCTACTCATGCTTACAAGCAAAGGCGTTAAAATTCCTGAAGATTTAGACCCAAACATTTTTCAAACCGGATCTCGACAATATGCATATCAAGAACAATAAGGAGAAGAAGAAACTCACATACCTGAGCAACATATTCCAGAGCAACACATTCTAGAACAACGCATACCAGAAATGCGTATACCTGAGGTAGAAACACCAGAGAAAAATATACCATTTACTACACCTTTTCAGATGTGAACCAATACAAGGCAAGAACTTTTCCCTCGACAAGACAATATACCTTTGGTAGCCCTTACTCAACAAATGCAAATGTTGCAAAGGCAAATACAGGATATGCAACAAGGGACGACAGTGCAGTACTCTTTAAACGAAATCTGTCCTTATCCATTTGACAGAAGATTGAATATGGTGCCTTTTCCTCCAAACTCAGACGTTCCCAAATTTGATAAATATGATGGAAAAAGTGATCCCCGAGATCATGTTCGAGAATTTTGCACACTAAGCCTTGAATTTGCTCATGATGACACCTATTTGATGAGGTTATTCCCTAGAAGCTTGGGAGGGCAAACCATGGAATGGTTATCCAAAATTTCACCACCTGTCAGATCATTTGATGAATTGGTTAACAAATTCATAACCCATTATTCCTACAACATCCAACAGGCCATAACCATGCTAGATGTTTGCAACACCAAACAAAAGAACAACGAAACATTCATGGTGTTCCTTCAACGCTGGCGATGCATGGTATCACGATATCCTCGAGATATTCCCGAAAAGGAGAAAATGGAAATCTTCATTGACAACTTGAATGGTGAAATGAGTTACAGACTAAAACTTCAATGCATACCATCTTTCGCTAAATTGATTGAAAATGGCATTCAAGTAGAAGAAGCATGTGTCAAAAAGGGAACACTCAAATTCTACAAGGAAGGAACAAACTCATCAAACTACAATAACCAGAACAACACCAACCTTGATAAATCTCGATTTTGGACTCGAAACAAAAACGAAGGCAACAATGAATCATATGATCCCAAATCTAAGCAACCAATGCTTGCATTATCCGGAAATCCTCAAAATACAAAAAATCCTAAAAATGCTACTCCTAGTGCTAACACATATGCACCAAACAATGATCACAGACAACTCAACGCAAACAACACCAACGATACTCAAAGCAAGAACATGAATCCGAGACCTAACAACAATTCACGCAACAACACAAACAATTTCCAAAAGCGTATCTTCACACCACTGGGACAATCATTAGAATCCGCATTCAGAGAACTCTTGGCAAACAAGATTCTTTCTTTGCCTCCAATCAGCAACTATGAACCCCCAATCAAACCACCTTGGTGGAATGATTCACACTATTGTGATTTCCATCGTAACAAGGGTCATAGAACAAATGAGTGCATGAGATTGAAACACATAATACAGGACATGATTGATCGAGGTGACTTAACGGTGGAGGGTCTCAAAACAAATGGTGATCACGGAGCCTTCAAAAATCCTCTCCCCAATTACAACAAAGATGGAGCATCAACTTCAGATGATACACGCGGAGCTCACATTAATCACATCTACAACAACACCATCAACCACATCTCAACTGAAGATCATCAAGTCAATGTCATCACCATTCGAGATCGACATGATCATGACTCTGTCAATGTAACAACCCGAACTCAGAAATATATCTTGAAGGGACATACTGCACCTATGACTACCACACCAAAAATCCAATATGACTTGGTTAGCCAACTACGCAAGACTCCAGCTCAGATATCTATCTTGGAATTATTGAAACTATCACCAAAGCACAAGGACATATTGGAGCAAGCGCTATTGGAAACAAATGTACCCCAAAATCTGGATACAGACATATTTCAAGCCATGGTCGCCCATATGACAGGACCTCATAACCTCACCTTCTCAGAGCATGACAATAATTCCTTGAGTCATCCGCATAATACTCCTCTCCATATCGAAGTCATTGTTTGCAAACACCGAGTAAAAAGAGTCTTAATAGATGGAGGAGCCGGACTTAATATATGTACTTTAAAGCTTATCCGTGCATTAGGCTTCTCAGAAGAATCTATTGATCCTTGCAAGAAGATAACCATAAAAGCATATGATGACGAGGAAAGATCCTCTAAAGGAACAGTGATATTACCTATTCAAGTAGGACCAGTACAAAAGGATACTATATGTCAGGTCTTAGATATTGATCTCACTTACAATCTTTTGTTAGGACGACCCTAGATACATGAAATGCAAGCAGTACCTTCCACATATCACCAGTGTGTCAAGTTTCCTTATGATGGACAAGAAATCTCCATATCAGCTGATCACAATCCATTTCAACATTGCAACGCAATGGGGGTAGCCCAAGACAGTTTGGTTCCTCATAGTAGAGAAAAGAAGCGATCTTCAACATCAGATCCACCAACAACAAAATCAAACTCCTTATGGGGAGACTTCAAATAGAAAATGCAAATCAAAGACCAAGGCATGGGAGAATACTCTTTGGAACCATTATGTTTGGCCAAATTGCCAACATCACCTAGATCGCATGGTTTGCCTACTACATCAACACATCTGGCCACTCAGCCCATCACTAAATTTGATGGTACCTTCATCCAATTGGGTACTCTCGCACATGAATCGGAAGACAAAGATGTTCTTAGCTGGTTATACAAAGATGAGGAAGAAGATCATAGAGCAGCCACTCTGGACATTGTTCTACCAACACACCTGTATGGAAAAGGCTACTTAATCATGAAGCAAATGGGATATGGTGGTAAAGGACCTATTGGGAAACGCAAAGAAAGAGTTACTGAACCTATAGATCTTCCTTCACAACCTAGTAGAAACAAAGCAGGATTGGGTTCTAAACTCACATTCCTATTAAAACAGCCGCCACACATGATTACAAAACCTCAATGGAAGGTGAAGAAGAAGTACAAAGAAGAATCCTGGCAGGAAGCACTCTTTGAATCAGCAGAAACAATCCGCAAGGCACAGGAACGTCAAGATCAAAAGTTGCATCAGGGAAAGCTTCTAAGTCATAAGAAGGCCCTATCTGCAGTGGTAGCTCATATTCAAACACCAATGTCTCAAAAACAAATCATGTCATCTCCAGATACCATTATTCCTCCCCGAGGAAACATAGTCTATGAACAAATCCAGAAAGTAGAAGATGGATCTGATACAGAATCAACAAAAACCATCAAAATGGTATCCATTATCAAAGATTTGTTTTCACCATACAACATACTTGTTTGCAGCACAGATAGAATCTGGGACGATGCCTATGAGACAGATTCCAATGAATATGAATGGGGTACCTGCTCCAATGCTACTACTAGATATCCTTGATGATATTGATTCTATATCCCTTTCTCAAGAAGAACATAATGCAGAAGATAGGCCTCTTGAATTTGGACCACAAAATATCTATGACGTCAAGGAAAGCGAACATAAACATTATGAACAAGTCTATGTGGAAGATAATACCATTGAGGACCTCGACGAAATCTTGAACTTCTTTAAAACCAAGGCCCATCACAATGAAAACTCCGTCCTAACACTCACAGTAGCCGAACTTGATCCACCTAACGATTCCTTACCACTTGTCTTTCCTGACCTCATCGACTGGGATGAACCTGAAATCCATGATATACCAATTTTCCCAGATGATGAATCTATTATCCATTACCTATGTACCGTAAATCTGGAAATAGGATCTACCAGTGAACAAAATAATGATGTCTGTCAATCAGGGAGTGCCAAGTCTCTCAGTCACAAAAATGAACCAAATAAAGGATCTGATGCTGAAAACCAATCAATGGCAGCTCTAGATCACAAAAAAGTAAAAATAAAGGACGCATCTGAGGGTGAAAACCTTTTTAAGGCACCTAACGATGGGAGACTTGACACTCTTCCTGAGCACTTTCATGAGCGATCACCCATTTTGATTGAGCCCACTCAATCAATCAACATTGGTACCACAAAAGCAGCCAAAAACATACACCTTGCAGAATCTCTGACAAGGAAGAAAGATCGACATTCATCATCTTCTTTAAAGGATAGCAAATCAACTTTGTTTGGTCATATGCGGATATGCCCGGAGTAGATCCACACTTAATCATGCATCACTTGTCCATTTCTACAGGAGTTAAGCCAGTCAAGCAAAAGCTACGAAAGATGAATCCACAGGTAGCACTCATGGTCAAAACTGAACTAAAGAAACTATTAGATGTCGGATTCATCCGACCCATTGACTATGCAGAATGGATTTCCAACATCGTTCCAGTATCAAAACCAGATGGTATTATCAGAATCTGCACTGACTTCAGAGACGTCAACAAAGCTTGTCCAAATGACGACTTTCCTCTACCCAGTATCGACATAATTGTAGATCTCACAGCAGGCCATGCAATGCTCTCACTAATGGACGGTTTCTCAGGCTATAATCAAATCAAAATAGCTCCTGAAGATCAAGATAAAACAACATTCACCTGTCCTTGGGGAACGTACTGTTGGAATGTTATGCCTTTTGGCTTAAAGAATGTAGGGGCCACTTATCAAAGAGCAATGACAACAATCTTCCATGACATGATGCACACATTTATGGAAGACTATGTGGATGATTTATTAGCTAAATCCTTCACTAGAGCTGAACATCTTGGCATCCTAACAAAATTTTTTGATCGATTAGAGAAATTCCAGGTCAGGCTCAACCCTAAGAAATGTGTCTTCGGGGTAACATCAGGGAAGTTACTAGGTTACATTGTCTCAGCTAAAGGTATTGAAGTAGATCCAGCAAAGGTACAAGCCATTATGGACATGCCACCACCAAAGAATATCAGTCAACTCAGATCTCTACAAGGACGACTTCAATCAATCAGGCGATTCATCGCTCAGGTAGCAGATAAAAGTCTCCCATTTAACCATTTACTACACAAAAATATACCATTCAAATGGGAGGCTAAGTGTGCAGAATCTTTTTACCAAATCAAACAGTACCTGATGAATCCACCAGTTCTGGTACCACCAGTCGCAGGAAAGCCTCTTATCTTATATATCTCAACAACAGATATATCACTGGGGGCACTATTGGCACAAGAAGATCAACAAGGGAAGGAACGTGCCATATATTATATCAATAGGACATTGAATGGCTATGAACTCAACTATACATTCATTGAAAAGGCTTGCCTCACAGTGGTCTTCGCATCTCAGAAGTTCCAACATTATATGCTAGCACATACCATTAAGCTAGTAGCAAAAATTGATCCTCTCAAATATCTACTCAGCAAGGCCGCTCTTACAGGCCGATTGGCTAAATGGGTCATGATTCTCAGTGAATTTGACATCCAATACACAGAAAGACGAGCTATCAAAGGACAAGCAATTGCAGATCAGTTGGCTGAAGCACCACTCCCCGGCAAACACACCATGGAGATTGAATTTCCAGACAGGGACGTTCTTGCTCTTTCTACTAAACAATGGATCCTATACTTTGATGGATCCTATACACAACATGGTTCAGGTGCTGGCATTCTGTTCATCACTCTTGAGGGACACACTATACCAAGATCATATAGGCTTATGTTTCCATGCACAAATAATGTGGCTGAATATGAGGCACTGGTCATAGGCATCAAAATGGCCGTAGAATGGAAAATCACAGAGTTAAAAGTCTATGAAGACTCACAACTAGTCGTCCATCAAATCAACAACGACTATCAGACAAAGGATGACAAGTTACTACCCTACAAGCGAATGGTGGATGATTTCAAACAGTATTTTGTACACATCACCTTCGAGCAAATACCAAGATTGAACAACAAAGCAGCCGATACAATGGCTACAATCGCTTCATTACTACAAATTCCAGAACAACAGAGTCGTTATGAGTTCCTAGTAGAGCAACTGTTCTCCCCCGCCTATGACCACTCTGAATCCCAGGTTATCTATGCCTTGACTGGTTCAGATTCTCCGTTATATGGACCAATATACGACTACCTCAAGCACAATATCTTGCCAATTGACCAATCCCGTAACCAAAAACGTAACTTTATCCGACAAGCTGCCCGTTACACCCTTACTACTGACACTTTGTATCGTCGAGGTCTAGATGGTACTCTTCTTCGTTGCCTTGATCGTAATGATTCCGATTCTTCTTTACACGAGCTTCATGAAGGTATTTGTGGCACACATTCAAGTGGCACTACTCTTGCTAAAAAGCTTCTACAGATGGGCTACTACTGGCCTACAATGGAAAAGGACTCATTTCACTTCGCCAAGAAATGTCCTAAATGCCAAATCCATGGTAATCTCATACATGCACCAGCACAGGAACTACAGCCATTTACAACATCCTGGCCCTTTTGTCAGTGGGGACTAGACTTGGTTGGCAAAATTCATCCTTCATCTTCAAATGGACACAAGTTCATTATAACAGCAACAAAATATTTTACCAAATGGATAGAAGCAGTTCCCATGACCACAGTGACAGGGAAACAAATTGCCTCTTTTATCCTAAACTATCTGATCTGCAGATATGGTATTCCAAGTTCAATCATCACCGATAATGGACGGCCCTTCAAGAATCAAGATGTCCAAGAACTATGTGAAAAATTCAAAATCCAACATAGGTTCTCTACACCATACTACCCATAGGGAAATGGTCAAGCGGAAGCATCTAACAAAACAATCTTGAAAATCCTAAAGAAAACAATGAATGATGTAGGACAAGATTGGCACGTACAACTCAATCCAGCACTTTGGGCATACAGGACCAGCATCCGCACACCTACAGGAGCAACACCATACTGATTGGTATATGGATCAGAAGCTATTTTACCCCTAGAGGTAGAAATCCCATCTCTCAGAGTCTCTTTAAAAGGCTTAATCCCAAATGAAGAGTATCGAGTTAACTGACTGCAAGAACTTGAACTATTAGATGAAAGACGTCAACATGCTTACACTCATCTCAAAGCATATCAACAACGCATGTGCAGGAGCTACAATCACAAGGTCATTCCCCGCAACTTCAAGGTTGGTGACCTAGTCCTCAAAGAAAATCCAAGAAATCAGCAAGATCGAGAAAAGAAAGGGAAGTTTGAACCTAATTGGTTGGGTCCCTATGTTATCATATCAATCTATGGATCAGGTGCCTATCAGCTGACAAATTCTGAAGGAGATGTGCTCGACGAACCAACTAATAACATCCATCTAAAGAGATACTACACTTAAGTGGCCTAGTGCACGGAAAAAGTTAAAATAAACAAAAACATCAAAAAAAAAAAATCCAGAAAAAAAGCAAAAACATAAAGTACAAATAAAAACAAATGGTGAAAACCTAGTCAACAGGCGCTCTTGTGAAAGAACGGCTCCTCTATCTATCTCCATACCATTTTATCCGTGCAAACACTATCGGCCATCGCCCGACACTTAGCACATATCCATTCAGGACATACTTAGCGTAGTCACTATCCTGATTTGTCTATATATATCCCCTTACCACATCCCACCATGGCTTGGAAATCACTATGCATGATCATATCAAGAGGCACACTCAGCTAGGGGCATTAACTTGTTCAAAAACTTGCAAACATTCAAGACATCACAACTATTGCAAGAACTCAGAAGCATAACATCCAACAAACCAAAATTGCGCTTCATCGCAAAACCAAACAAAACAATTCACAAAAATACCAAGGATGGATGATTTTCTGAAGTACTAAATGTTGCATTCTTGCATTAAGTCTTGACTAGTTTTGCATTTTGAACTTTTTCAAAATTTGGATTTTCTTTCTTATCTCACTAAATACTTCACAGCTAGAGGTCAAGGGGAACTTCCAATATTTTCTTAGTCTTCTGTCTGGGAGGCAATCACTTATACTGTGTGAATCCTTGCCTCGAGACGTGATACATCGAATATCACTGAAGGCCTGATTCTACTTCACGCATACAAATGATCAAATCTTGTCTGTTTACGCAATATGCACTCAGGTCATCCTGGTTCAATTATACCTTGACGCTTGTGCTATCTTGCAAAATCAAAAATCATGTAAATTTTTCTCAGGTCATTATGGTTCAATTATACCATTATGCTTGTATAAATTTTCAACATATCCTAAACAACTCAATGCTCAATGATGATATCTACAAAGAAAGCAAACGAATGGCTATATCGGATGGCAAATACAGAATGAGGGATGCTCCAAAAATATTAGTTACATATCATTTTACAATTAGTTGCATATCATTTAAACATGTTTTCATATCATTTTAACATTAGTTGCATATCATTTTACAATTAGTTGCATATCATTTAAATATGTTTTCATATCATTTTAACATTAGTTGTATATCATTTTACAATTAGTTGCATATCATTTAACATGTTTGCATATCATTTCCCCATAGTTGCATATCAAATCATACATCTCATTTTCAAGATACATCTCACAACATATAAAAACATACATCCTGCATCATACATTACATCATATTATAGCGTCCTAAAATTGCGACACTTGCAATTTCGATTGCATTTGGGTCTTCACGATGGCGATGCAACACGAAACTTGAATGGAGACCCCGAAACTTGTTCATGACATCAAAAACTGCATTTTCAGCACCCTGGCCTGATCCTCCTTGCACCCTGCTGTCCCGGGAGGTGGGACCATGGCGCCCAACGCCCTAGTCCCTGACCCTATTTTGGGCCCGGTCTCTTATGGGGCTTCGGGTCTTTAAGTTTGCAAATTGGAAAATAATGTTTCCTGGTCGGCCTAAGGTCGGCAAAATCAGTCTATCAACCCTAATTGACAAGTATATAAACTACATTTCCTCTCCCATTTGGGGAGGTGGAAAAAGAAAAAGGATATATGTGAACAAGACGCGGAAGCGATATTCAAACATTCAAGCATTCAAGCATTCCTTCAAGCAATTGAGCATTCTAAGTCTCCATTCAAGGCTAAGTGTTGCATTCAAGACAAGGATTCAACCATTGAAGAGGAGATCGCATACAACATACTACATTCATTACACCTTCGCATGTAAGAATACAAACATTCTTACAACAAGGTATCAGTACTTGTTTACATTACAAACATTTACATTTACAACATTCTCATTTCTTGGTTAATTCCAAAACTGGGGTTTGACCTAAAGGCAAACCCCTCATCCCTAACCCCCCAATCGTCCTCTCTTTTCTATGTGTAGGTTGCAGGTATGCGGCTGTAATTGAAGATCTGGAATCCTTGTGCAGAGATGAATAGATCCCCCTTCGTTTCGCGGATTTTTCGGAGGACTGTGTGCACGCCGAGCGCCATCGTCCCGTCAACTTTCGCTCAAATTTGCAGAACAGCACCGTCTCAACATTTTGCTGCTAATTCCAGGTCCGCAACTTCATCCCATATCCCCATCTTTGTTTATAAGCGAATCTTTCCTACTTTACATGTATTCCTAGTTCAATCTTTCTATCCACATTTCTTTACAAAAGAGGGTATCCTTGATGTCTTAACCCTTGAAACTCATATAGAATCCAATCTTGCATTGTGTGGGATTGGATCTTGTGGGTTTCAACCCTTCTTTTGAATGTAAAGTCTCTCCTAATTGAAAACCATCAACCCTAGTGACTCTCCCTTCTCTCTCCTTGGAGTTGGGGAGGGGAGAACAACTAGGGTTCAATTTTTCGGCTTTACATTTTGGTGAACCCGACGTGAACATCCTCATTCTGATTATTCATGGTTAGATCTGAAAATTTTGCTTTCCTAAATTTTCATGTTTGATCTTTTGCAAATTTTAGAGGTTGATTGCATAAAAACCCTAAAATTTTCTTTTTAGTAATTAAACTTGTGAAATGTTTAATTGTTAATGCTTGTTTCAGATCTACCCTTCTATTGCAAATTGTCAATTCATATTTGTGCTTTAATTCTGAAAATTAAGTGGTTAAATGTCAAAACCCTAATTTTTAAGACCTCCTTGATTCAACCTTTGACTGATAATTTCACTAATCAAAACACCTCCAAATCGGCTGTAACTTTGGATTCCGCAATAAAATCACAATATCTTTCATCCCTGAAAATTTGGAAAAAAGTTGCGAGGACCGTGTGCACCCCGAGCGCCATCGTCCCTGACATTTTTTCCGAAATTTTGGGAGCTAGATCTTACTGTATTTTTCTGCTAAAATCCAGAATTTTGGCTGATTTTATCAATTTTAACACTTTAAAAATTAAAGTCAAAGTTGGTCTAGCGATTGCTTGGATTGAGGCTTCTAATCATTCAAAAATTGTTGAAATTAAAATTTGTATCAAAATTGTGTTTCTTACAGTCCTAAATCTGAAAAGTGTGTTAGCATTCATTCGAAATTTCAGTGCTTTATTCAAATTTTTGCAGTGTGTGACTTTTGAGATTAAGGGTTTAATTGCAGCAACTTTGATTTCCACTTTCAAAATTTGAATTTTGCATGAAATCGAGTCAACTTTTAAATTTCAAAGACTGCATTGCTTTCAGCATTCCCTCTAAAATCATAAAATTCAAAATTTCAGTTTCCCCCTCTTTTTCAAAATTCAAATTTTACATTTTTCAACAATCTTGGTAGGGTTCAATTTTGAGATTGCAACTTTAATTTGGCCTATCTACAGATCGTAAAATCACTCAATTTTTTCAGATTAGCTTTAAAATCATCATAACTTTCATCCCTGAAAATTTCAAAAAAAGTTGCGATGACCGTGTGCACTCCGTTCGCCACGGTCCCGAACATTTTTTCCGAAATTTCGAGAGATTGTCCTGATTGCATTTAACAGCTTAAATCTAGGAGATTGGCTGATTTTATTGAAATTTGCTACCTCTAAAATTCAAAATCTCTCTCTCTCTCTCTAGTGCATGAGTTTTACAACAATAAGCCCTACTTACACTATTCCCGTTAGACGCAGCCTTAGAATTAAGTCTTTCCAAGGTGTAATTACCAGGGAGATGGAACCTAATTTGAATGGCCTTTTTAACGAGGACATGGGTAATTCCTCTAATCCTCTTAATGATGAAGAAGCTCTCCATGAGGTTTATGTAGAACAACTTTCAAAATTGGATAACCAATTTGATGATTTTCGACAATGGTTGTCTCAAGAATACCCTGATATTGAAGCTCTTTCATTAATTGAGGGTCTAAAATGTATGGTTCAAAGTGATAAGAATGGAATTGATATTTTGCGTGGTATTGCACACATTATGGATTCGAATGTGATGCCTATGAAGAGTTGTGCTGAAACCTTAGGTTACACACAACCTCCTACTCAAGTTAATCATTCTATTCCTTTGACAACTCCTATTGCTAGTATACCTACTTTCACATCAAACATAATGACTACTTCAATACAAGACATTCCTCCTATGATCACTAGTCATGGGGGCAATCCCTCTTCTTCAATCAACCCTCTTCCTTCATTCAATCCAACTTCTTCATTCATTCCTTCAATGAGTGTCCCTATTATATCTCCACAAATGAACATGACGCAAGGGGGCAATTCATTTAACCCTTCCATTCCTCCTTGTAGTGTTCCTCCTTTCCAATCATCTCCTATGACTAACTATCATAGTGTCCCACCACCTTACTCTCTACCTTCTTTCAATAACATAACACCTCCATCACAATCTAACACGTCTAATATGAACTCTTCGACTGAAGCGACCATTAACAATCTTGCACAAACTGTCTCTTCTTTACAGCAACAAATTGCCTCTATGAATCAATCTAAGTTTAGTGTGCCCACATTTGATGTTGCGAGCCCACTTTCTCTTGACATTGTTCGAGCTATCCCCCCTAAACATGTTGAAATTCCGCATTTGGAGCTTTATAATGGTAAGGGTGATCCTTTAACACATGTTAAGACCATTCAAGCAATATGTATTGATTTTGCTTATGACCAAAGGTTGCTTGCGAAACTGTTTACTAGAACATTAAGAGATAAAGCCCTACAATGGTATTGCTCGTTGCCTTCTTATTCTATTACTTCTTTCGAACAACTTGCAAATGCTTTTATTCAACAATTTCAAAACAATATAAGTCCTAAAGTTACTTTGATTGATTTAATGCATTGTAAACAAGGTGTTAAAGGAAAAGTGACTGATTTCATTGGTAGATATAAGCATTTGTATGCTCAAATTTCTTTTCCAGTGCTTGACAATGATATTCAAAGAATCTTTATTTCTAATTTACAAAAAGACATTAGAGAAAAACTCCTGTTTTCTGAGTTTACTTCTTTCCAACAGTTGTGCGCAACTCTTCACAATTATCAACTGACTGTGAGTCAAATGGAACAAGCAAATCCTATGGCTCCGAGTGATAAGGGTGATAGTAGTCAACAACCATTTGGGAAGTTTAAACCGAACAGAGAGTCCATTAAATTCAATGAAAACATCATCAACAACAATGTGAATGCGGCATCAGGTGTGCCTCCTATTTCTAAGTTTTTCAAGAAAGAAAGAAAGTTCACTCCTTTGAATGAATCATTGCATAGTATTATGAATAAATTATTGGAACAAAATGTGCTTACTCTTCCTCCTATAAGGCAAATAGACCCTACAAAGATTAACTCACCCTATTTTGATAACAAATCTTTTTGTCAATTTCATCGTCATCCTGGGCATGATACTGAAAAATGTTTTGCTTTAAAGGGTAAAATTCAAGATTTGATTGATAATAATACTATCTTTGTTTCTGGTGTGAATGATAAAGGCAACACATCTGTAGCTCCTCCTAACCAAAATCTTCAGATTTTAACTGATCCATTACCTTCTCATACCTCTAATGTGATTGATACTAATGATTCCTCTGTCTCACCTGATGATCTTGTGTCTATGACTCCGAATGTGATGAACTTTGTGGAGCAGCAGAAAATCCCTAAAGAACCTTCCATTACATTTGATTCCAGTGAAACTATCGGGGCACCTGATGGTCCTTTATATATAGTTGCAAAAGTCAAAAATACACCTTGTCGTGGAGTGCTTATTGATCCTTCTTGTATGGTTAATATCATTACTGAAGAATTTCTTTTTACTTTGCAATTGAATCAAGTGATCTATGATGAAACAAATGTGGTTGTGAAACTATTTGATGCATTTTCTTCTCCTGCAATTGGTTCTATTACATTACCTATTGAGGTCCATAACAAATCCCTTGATGTGGACTTTGCTATTATTCCATCATCCGAACAATTTCGTGTGAAGCTAGGCTATCCTTGGTTATCTTCCATGAAAGCTATTGCTTCTCCTATTCATAAGTGTTTGAAATTTCCCCATAATGGTGAAGTTGTTACTGTCAATCATAGTCTCTTTAAACTAGCTGAAAGAACTTCTAGCGTTCCTATTGATTACTTTTGGCCTAAACAATTCCAATCTCTTCCTCCGCGAAGTGATCATCTTTTCAAATCTTATCAAAAGTGGAAGAAAGATATGATCCTATCTCTAAGTGAACCTAGAACACCTAAACTTGACATTCCTATCGTTCTTGAGAAGGAAGTTCTTCCTTTGAAAGATAAAACTAATGTCTTTCCTCAAGAAGATTCCCAACCCATCCCTGTGAATGTGATTATGCCTATAAAACTTCCTAAAAGTAGACCTATCCCTCCTCGTCATGATGGACTTGGTCTCCTTCCTAAACCAAATATTCCTCCCTTATATGGAGCAGTTCCTCCTCCTTCCTCTTATGGAGAGAAGATACCTTCCTCTTCTCCTATTATTCAACCTAAGAGACCACAACCTAAACACCCAAGTGATAAGGATGAGAACATTCCTCATCCTCAATCTTCGCAACTTCCTACTAAGACTAGACGGAATCATTCTGCATATGAACGCTGATGAAAGTGTCGTCTTAGAGCTCAGGCAGCTGCTTCTCAAACTTTGCAATCCCCAAAAACACCTTCAGCCGGTATTATTCCATTTTCTCCTTAGCCGACGATTGAGCCGAAATCTCCTAAACATAAGATGCATGATGGTCTTGATCCTGTGTGAGTTAAAGATCCTATTTTTATAAATCTTGATGACGATATAGATGAAAATGTTATTGTTACTCCTGTACATTCTGATAGTGAATATGAATATGTTGATGTTAATAACCATCTATCTAACGAATTTTCTAAAGCACTTATCCTAGCTCCTAGACAAGAACAACGTGGCTCAGAACATGAACATAGCCCTTGTTTGGATCTTGTGATAGCTCCATCTGCTGTGTTGGATGTTCCTCCTCTAGCATGTTTCCTACCTTCCCGAAATATTGATCAGCAAGATCGGGGGGTAGATGACGTGCTAGACTAGTTCATTAGCATAGCAGACTCTCTCCTCCTCTCTTTTGTTACTTCTTCTATGTGTTATTCTCATTCTTCTATTTGTTGTCCTTGGTGTTGTCTACTTGAGGACGATACAAAACATTGAGATCTCTTTTGGCCTCTCTCATGTTGACTCAAAAGACACACGTGTTCCCTTCTTCTAGGTGACATTCCTTGATTGGGGAATGAAGAACAATTATGCATACATACATATGATATACATGAATTATCATACAGCATACTGACCCTGCGGAAAGCGAAGTCACCTTGTGCTTTGTGTTTTGTGTCTATTATCCTTGGGCTTATCTCACACTTGGGGGCTAAATCCTTGTGATAACGTGCTCCTTTCTCATTTCTTATATGTATCACTACCTTAAAGCAATCACCCCTAGTGAGGCATGTGCGATCGCTTTAACGTAGGGGGGCATACATCCTGTCCATATCTTTTCAAGATACTTGAAAATTTCTTGACAAATTTAGCTTTGCCTTGAAAATTTTTGATATCTTTCTTGCATGACTCATAGTGAGGGAACCTTACTACTGACAGTCATGGTTCCCCCTCGTGATCTTCCCTTTTACTTTTTCAATCGAAGTCGTGAGATCCTTAGTCCACTGGGGGCTTGGTGTATCTTGCCTCCTTGATGTGGTGAAAGTCTTTCAATGTTGATTCCTTGTACTTTACCGGAAGTATGAGCGTACGCTTATACTATTAAATTCTGTGAGAAGCAAGAATTGAGCCAGGATCTGATGTCGGTCATAGATCACATGCAACTCCAAGCAACGGATGATCGAAGATCAAAATAGCTGAATGAAGATAAATCTGATATGAGAGAAAAATAGAGATAAAGAAGAGAATTTAGAGAAGACTCTCATCGAGCTATCACTTAACTTGTGAAGGTGAGAGTATATTGCTTATTATATAGAAAAATAATAGCATATACAACCAAGAGGTGCATTAACTCCCACCTCCATAAAAAGTGGGAGGTTTTACCTACTACCCCATAAAAGGTGGGAGGATTTTACCTACTTGGTAAATGCCAAAACATGTGGCATAACCTCCTTACATGAAAACAAAAAAGGAGTTATAAGAGGTGGCACATAAGGCCAAAAGAGGGTGAGAAACCCAACTACCCCATAACCTACTTAGGAAATGACAAAATAGTGGTTATGAGAGGTGGCACAACAAGCCAAAAGAGGGTGTGTAACTCAACTACCCATGTGAGGTGGAGAGTTACACATGTAGCTAATGTATTTCGCCACGTGTCCTCATATTAACCACACCTAATAACCTAAGCAAGCTTAATAATATATGTGTAGGAAAAATAAATACCCCCTAACATAAGGAAAATAAAAAAACCTACACTAACACCCCCCCTTAAGCGTAGCTTAGGTGGGTGAAAAGATGGGTCCCGGCAAATGAGGCCATGTTAGGTACCCATGTACATAAATATCCCCCCCAAAAGAAGAAGCCCCCCATAAGAGGAATAGACCCCCCCAAAATAGAGAGAGAAAGAATGAAGGACTAAGAAGCCCCTCCTGAAGTAGACACCTTTTGCATCCCAAGCAAAGATCGCAAATGAAGGAACTTGCTTTTGGTGAAAGGTTTGGTGAAGATGTCCGCAGTTTGCTCCGATGTAGAACAATACTTAAGATCAATGATGCCTTCCTGAATGAGCTCCCGAATATAGTGCATATGTATCTCAATGTGTTTCGTCCTCTGATGATGAACTGGATTTCTTGAGATCTGTATAACACTCTGATTATCACAAAAGATGATGGTAGGCTTTCTGACTGGAATACCAAACTCAGTAAGAATATTTTGAAGCCAAATAGCCTCAGTGGTGGCATTGACTGCCCCCCGATACTCGGCCTCTGTCGATGAAAGAGCAATTGCAGACTGCTTCTTGCTTGACCAATAAATTGGACCAGAACCAAGTGAGAAGCAATACCCAGAAGTAGACTTGCGATCCTGAGAATCACCTGCCCAATCTGAATCCGTATATCCTACCAAGTCAATATCCACACCTGCTACATACTGAATTCCATAATTGTGAGTACCCTGAATGTAGTGGAGGATCCGCTTAGCTGCTTTCCAATGCAACTCATGTGGCTCCTGCATGAATCTAGAGACCATGCCCACAGCATAAGAAATGTCGGGTCTCGTATGAGTCAAATAAATGAGGCTTCCAACAAGCTGTCGATATAAAGTGCCATCAACCAAGGGTGAAGAGCACTTAGCCTCAAGTTTGACTCTTGACAAAAATGGAGTAGGTGCAGGCTTACAATCAGCCATGTGAAATCTGGAGAGCATATCAAGTGCACACTTGGGTTGTCCAAGGAAGATTCCTGAAGATGATTGAGTGATCTCAATTCCCAAGAAGTAATGCAGAAGACCCAAGTCTGACATCAAAAATCTATCATGTAGAGCAATTTTCACTACTTTGATGGTGGATGAGTGACTCCCTGTGAGTAACAAGTCATCAACATAGAGAACTAGAAATGTGAGAGTTTCATCCTGTTGCAGAATGTATACGTTCGGATCAGAATGGCACCGAGTGAAACCAACTGTCAGAAGGAATGAGTCCATCTTGGCATACCAAGCTCGAGGAGCTTGTTTGAGGCCATAGAGAGACTTTCGAAGTCGACACACAAGTGAAGGATCCTGAACAAACCCCCGTGGTTGCTCCATGTAGATTTCCTCCTGAAGGTCACCATGAAGAAATGCACTCTTCACATCCATCTGATGAACATCCCAATGATGGGCTGCAGCTATAGCAAGAACACGTCGGATGGAATTCATCTTAGCAACTGGAGCAAAAGTCTCAGAGTAATCAACCCCTGGAACTTGGGAAAAACCTTTTGCTACCAAGCGAGCCTTATACTTATCAACCGACCCATCCGCTGCAAATTTTGTTCGATAGATCCACTTGCATCGAACAAGTTTCCTTCCCTTAGGAAGAGGAACTAAATCCCATGTGTGATTCCTTTCCAAGGAATTGAACTCTTCTTGCATTGCAGCATCCCACTCAGGAACACCTAAAGCTTCTCGAAAGGACTGTGGATCAGAAGCTGAAGCAATGAAGAGATGTGGAGCTTGCTGAAATTGTGACCTTGTTCTTCTAGTATCTAATGGATCACCAAGCCAATCTCCTGCTGACTCAAATGTTTGTCGAGCCCAAAGAGGCACTGAGGCTGGAGAGTCTGGGGGAGAATCATCAGCCTCTGAATGATGAATATGAGAGGAATGTGAATCCTCATCATCACTGTCACCATCTGAAGTAGAGGAAGAAGACTCCTCATCAAGATTAGGAGGATTAAGATCCTCTGAAGAACTGTCATCATAATGCAATTTCTCCAATGTGATAGTGGATGGAGAAGTGGTATGAGAAGAACTAGAAGAACTCTTCTCAAAACGAACACTCCTCTCAAAGAACAACTCATGAGTAGTGGGATGGAGAAGCCTATACCCTTTGACATCATCTGGATATCCAACAAATATGCAAGGCTTACTCTGCGGATCCATAGCCTTGCGTTTTTCAGTTGGAATGTGGGCCCATGCAAGAGAACCAAACACTCTAAAGTGTTTAACTGTGGGTTTTCGACCAGTCCAAGCTTGAAAGGGAGTTACCCCCTTCACAGCTTTATGAGGAACTCGATTCTGGATGTAACACGCACAGTTGATGGCCTCTGCCCAATACTGAGGTGCCAAAGACTTGGAGTGAATCATACAATTAGCCATCTCCTTCAAGGACCTATTCTTTCGTTCTGCTACACCATTTTGTTGAGGACTGTATGGAACTGTGTGCTGCATGTTGATACCTTCTGAAGCACAAAACTGTTCAAACTGATTATTAACATATTCACCCCCATTATCTGTACGCAGAATCTTGATGAACTTCCCAGATTGTTTCTCTGCAAAAGCTTTGAAATCTAGAAAATTTTCAAAGACTTCAGACTTTTGTTTGAGAAAGTAAACCCATGTATATCTGGAAAAGTCATCAATAAATGTCAAGACATATCTAGCCTTGCTGAAAGATGGTTGTGGAAATGGTCCTGCCAAGTCACTATGTACCAACTCCAATAGTTGTGTAGCTCTCCAAGCTTTACCTTTATCATACTTCTCCTCTGGATGCTTACCAAGAATGCACCCCTGGAAAACTCCATCAGAAAATCGAATAGAAGGCAACCCTGAAACCATTTCTTGTTGACTGAGTTGTTGCAAGTAACGGTAGTTCAAGTGGCCAAACCGTTGATGCCACAAACAACTCACCTCATCTGCATGAGTGAGTAAAACTGTCGAAGGAGAGTCAGGAACAAAGTGAGAAAACTGATATAATCTAGAATGATGATCTGCTTTTCCCATAGCAACAGTAGACCCATTATGCATTTCGCTGATTACCACTGCATCTGGTGTGAACTCAACTCGCTTGCCAGAACCAGTGTGACTGATCTGATAAACAGATATGAGATTAGTTGATAAAGATGGAACACAAAGGACATCTTGAAATGTTCCTTCACCCACATCAACAGACCCTCTCCCATGCACTTCAACAGGAGTGTCATCACCCATTAGGATGGAAGGCATAGAACATGGCTCTAAAGATGTGAAATCATCTTCTGAAGAAGCCATGTGGTGTGAAGCACCTGAGTCAATTATCCAAGAATTTGGTTGTGAAGCAATAGCAACTAGGGCCTTACCCTTTCCTTTCCCCTTACTCTTATCTATGTCCTTAGAAGATCCTTCTGATGAACTTTGTTTGACTGAATCAGGAACCTTGATATTATTCTTTTCAAGAAGATTTGAAAGGTGATCAATTTGTTTCTTTAAACACTTATGTTCATCATGACCAGACCTCTTACAATAAGAACACTTGACCTTCTCCTTCTTAGGTTGTTCACCTTTTGATGAAGAGGTCTCATTGTCTGCTTTTGAAGTAGCAGATTTCTGATCTTTCTTCTTCTCTCCTTGGTTCTTTTGTTTCTTATCTTGCTTACTAGACCCTTTATGTTCTTTTGTGCCTTGATTTACAACTAAAGCATGTGACTTAGAGGGCTTTATTGTACCCATTTGAACCAATTTGTCCTGCTCCCTAGTGAGTTCTGCAGCAAAATCATCTAAAGAAGGCATTTTGAATGTGGTACCTAGGGCACATTTGGTAGCATAGAATGTAGAAACAAACACTGAATAGTTAGGACCAAGCTTAGAAAGAATACTCAAGATCAGTTGCTTATCATCTTTCTTAGTTCCACATCGTTCCAACTGCAATCTTATAGACTTAAGTTTAGTGAAGAAGTCTTGTATAGTATCAAAATTGGTTGGATTCAACCCTATGAGTTCATTCTCCAATTGATGACCTCTTAGTTCATCTTGCTTACCAAAGAGGTTTCCCAAAGTAGTCCATACTGCATTTGGTGTAGTAGCAGATTCAATGTGAAAAAGAAGGTTAGGAGAGACTGACATGCACAATGTACCAAAAGCTTCATCACATTTATTAAACCATTTAATCTTTTCTGCAGCATCTTGAGGTTCAGTTTCAAGTCCCATAGTAACACGATGATATCCATGTCTTTTCAGATATATTATCATCTTAGATTTCCATTCAAAGTAATTATATGGTGTTAAAAGTGGAACTGTAGATGCATCCATGATAGCAGAAAAGAAGATTGCAAAGAGTCAAGAAGAGTGCAAGAAAGAAGACACAAGAGACACCCCCCCTTTTCACTAGTCTTTGAAATCACCCCCCCCCCCCAAATATTACAAGGTTGGCACTTTATAATTAGTGCATTTACAAGGCTTTTATCAGATTACAATACTTTCTAAGGCTTTAATGGCCAAAATAGAAAGTTTAAATACATATAAATTTAACACAAAATCTGAAAAAATTAGCCTTATAGCTGCTCAATGTATCTTAATACCTTTCCAACAACTATTCATTTTTGTAAAATAGAGTTGTGAGAAGAAAGATATGATCTATAGAAGGGAAAAAAAAATGCAGCTGAATCAACCTGCAATATCTAAAAAAGAAGGGTAGAGACCTGCAATTATGAAGAGTGCTCATTTCCAGCTTTCCGTCAAGTACTCTGATTTTTTTTTTACTGTGTTCTCCAAACTCAGAATTTGGTGAAATAAAAGTCACTTATGATTTTCACAAGCCTTCTGGACACTCTGGAAATGCTAAAGAAGCCTCCAATATTACCAAAAAATGCTGCAATCACCCAGATCTCAAAGAACACATATATAAAACCAGATTTAACTAGAAGCTTATTTTCCTTTAAACTGTTCTGATTCTCCAGATCACACGAAAATGCAGGAGAAGAGCATACTTGGTTTTTAAGAAAAATATTAGCTATCTAACAATCTCAAATCTCTCAAATAAATCAGAAAACCAATGAGCTATACCAGACAACACGGCTCTGATACCATGTTAAATTCTGTGAGAAGCAAGAATTGAGTCAAGATCTGATGTCGGTCATAGATCACATGCAACTCCAAGCAACGGATGATCGAAGATCAAAATAGCTGAATGAAGATAAATCTGATATGAGAGAAAAATAGAGATAAAGAAGAGAATTTAGAGAAGAGTCTCACCGAGCTATCACTTAACTTGTGAAGGTGAGAGTATATTGCTTATTATATAGAAAAATAATAGCATATACAACCAAGAGGTGCATTAACTCCCACCTCCATAAAAAGTGGGAGGTTTTACCTACTACCCCATAAAAGGTGGGAGGATTTTACCTACTTGGTAAATGCCAAAACATGTGGCATAACCTCCTTACATGAAAACAAAAAAGGAGTTATAAGAGGTGGCACATAAGGCCAAAAGAGGGTGAGAAACCCAACTACCCCATAACCTATTTAGGAAATGACAAAATAGTGGTTATGAGAGGTGGCACAACAAGCCAAAAGAGGGTGTGTAACTCAACTACCCATGTGAGGTGGAGAGTTACACATGTAGCTAATGTATTTCGCCACGTGTCCTCATATTAACCACACCTAATAACCTAAGCAAGCTTAATAATATATGTGTAGGAAAAATAAATACCCCCTAACATAAGGAAAATAAAAAAACCTACACTAACATATACTCCCGCTAAAGTGGGGGCTAAATGTAGCGTCCTAAAATTGCGACACTTGCAATTTCGGCTGCATTTGGGTCTTCACGATGGCGATGCAACACGAAACCTGAATGGAGACCCTGAAACTTGTTCATGACATCAAAAACTGCATTTTCAGCACCCTGGCCTGATCCTCCTTGCACCCTGCTGTCCTGGGAGGTGGGACCATGGCGCCCAACGCCCTAGTCCTTTAGGACTAGGGCGCCCAGCGCCCTGGTCCCTGGCCCTATTTTGGGCCCGGTCTCTTATGGGGCTTCGGGTCTTTAAGTTTGCAAATTGGAAAATAATGATTCCTGGTCAGCCTAAGGTCAGCAAAATCAGTCTATCAACCCTAATTGACAAGTATATAAACTACATTTCCTCTCCCATTTAGGGAGGTGGAAAAAGAAAAAGGATATATGTGAACAAGACGCGGAAGCGATATTCAAACATTCAAACATTCAAGCATTCAAGCATTCCTTCAAGCAATTGAGCATTCTAAGTCTCCATTCAAGGCTAAGTGTTGCATTCAAGACAAGGATTCAACCATTGAAGAGGAGATCACATACAACATACTACATTCATTACACCTTCGCATGTAAGAATACAAACATTCTTACAACAAGGTATCAGTACTTGTTTACATTACAAACATTTACATTTACAGCATTCTCATTTCTTGGTTAATTCCAAAACCGGGGTTTGACCTAAAGGCAAACCCCTCATCCCTAACCCCCCAATCATCCTCTCTTTTCTATGTGTAGGTTGCAGGTACGCGGCTGTAATTGAAGATCTGGAATCCTTGTGCAGAGATGAATAGATCCCCCTTCGTTTCGCGGATTTTTCGGAGGACCGTGTGCACGCCGAGCGCCATCGTCCCGTCAACTTTCGCTCAAATTTGCAGAACAACACCGTCTCGACATTTTACTGCTAATTCTAGGTCCGCAGCTTCATCTCATATCCCCATCTCTGTTTATAAGCGAATCTTTCCTACTTTACATGTATTCCTAGTTCAATCTTTCTATCCACATTTCTTTACAAAAGAGGGTATCCTTGATGTCTTAACCCTTGAAACTCATATAGAATCCAATCTTGCATTGTGTGGGATTGGATCTTGTGGGTTTCAACCCCTCTTTTGAATGTAAAGTCTCTCCTAATTGAAAACCATCAACCCTAGTGACTCTCCCTTCTCTCTCCTTGGAGTTGGGGAGGGGAGAACAACTAGGGTTTGATTTTTCCGCTTTACACATATATTTAAACATTGCATCATCATAAAATAACGAAATCGCCCACATAACATGCATCCATATAAACACATCACATGATCAAAGCAAATGGTGCCGTATATATATATATATATATATATATATATATATATATATATATATATATATATATATATATATATATATATATATATATATATATATATATATATATATATATATATATATATATATATCTCAAAAATGATCCAAATGTACAAAATGTGTCAAAACACTGTGTCCAGTACAAAGAATACAATGCTGCAAAATACAACCGAGACCATGTCTCTCAAGTATGACTATCCCCTGACGGAGATGGTCTCGCTCCAGATGCACCCGCCCTTGGATCCCCAGGAGGGTCCTATCTCGGTGGCCCCGTAACACCTCGACTCTCAGATCGCGACCCAGTAGCTCGAGATCGACTATATCTCGACTGTGCAAAACTCTGTACTCGCCGGTCCCTGGGTACTGCAGCCTCATAGTGTCACCGATAATACTCTGCCTCCTAGGCTCTCAGCGTCAACTCTCTTAGGGTGTCTCTCATCGGACCACCCGTTGCTGCTCTCTGCATGCTGGACATCACCTCCTCCACTCATCCCCGCCGCTCTATCTCGGTATCTCGCTCAGTGGTCAACTGAGAAATCTGCCACTGATAGGTCAAAATTTGTGCCTGCAGCTGCTGTACAGTAATCTGTAGAGTCCGTATCTGAGCATCCTCCATATGACCTGGGACCCGAACCCGTAGTGGTACCTGTGTTGGAGGAACCCCTCCCACTCGGCCTGTCCTCGATGCTGGAGGTGGGAGTACATTTGTCCTCCTCCTCTGCACTGGTCGCATAGCCTCCTCTGTACCACCCACTGTAGCTAACACCTCCCCCATTCTCCCCTCTCGACTGGCTCCGATCGCCAATCCACCTCTCCCTCTATCTATCCTACCCTGTTGCACTACTCTCTCCACACCCCTATCTCCTCTCCTCACTCTACCTCCCCGCCTCCCTCTAACTCCTCTCCCTCGTCCATCTCCTCCATCCTCCCCATCATCTCCGTCGTCTTCGTCGTCTCCCTCCTCCTTATCTGAATCAAAGGTTGGCCTCATCTCCTCAGGATCAGATATCCTGGCCACCGCCCGCGCAACAAATAATCGAGCAAACTCATCCGTCATGCCCGCATCCTGAATCTCCGGGGCATAATCCCATATCTGCCTTGCCAAGCCCACAAACTCCTCCACCGCCACTGCACTATCAATGGTCGGCCCCCAATCCGCTACATCCTGCTGCCGTCGTGCATATAGGCACGCTCCTTGAGGAATACCCTGCTGGTGCCCAAACTGCCTCAAAACTCGGGTCACCACAAACCGCTCAATCACGAATGGGGTCCTCCCAATCAGGTACCTGGTCATAAATACAAAGGGCATCTCCAGCCCATCCTCAGCCCACACCTCACATCTTGTGTACGGTCGCCAGGTGACCGTATCTATGTCATCCAACACTCTCCTCCAATGCTCTAGTTTGCCCAGCTTACGCTGGACAACTAGACCCCTGTATCCATAGGCATATGCACATCCTACGGGCCTGTCCATGTCTGCTAGTGGCCTCGCTGCTGGGATGTGCTCCCAGCACCATACCTGTAATAATGTCACGCCAGCTGACAAACTGTCGTAACCGAGGTATACTACCTCATGTAGACCCCTGTATAAATGGGCCAGCATAGCTGACCCCCATGCAAACCTCCGGCCCTCAGTGACCATCTCCTCCAAAACCAGCCCCCATCCCACTGAGAATCTCTTTGACCTGCGATCAGGACAAAGGAATCCACCAATGAACCCTGCTAGTACGGATGGCAGCGGTGCATAATCTAGGTCCAAAAACTCCTGCCATGGGATCTCATAGCCACAGACGGTATTATCCTAAAAAATATGGTGTAGTGCTTCTGTGCCACCCTCCTCCGACTGCTCATATGGTAGTAGTGCCCCTACTACAGGGATGCGCAGAATCCGGTAACAGTCCTCTGGTGTGACTGTCATCTCTCCAGTGGCAAAATGGAAGGTGTTCGTATCACTGTGCCACCTCTCCGCAAGTGCTATCAATAGCCCTTGGTTCACAGTGAACCGAGGCATATCTAAGAGGGAAGTCAACCCACATCTCTCGATAATATCGAGATCAGCCTGCAACAACCGCGGTATCAATGTCCACGGTCTGGGAAATCTCTCCCGCGACTGAACCACGCCCAATCGCTCCTGTCAACAAGCAAAACAAATCCAATATCAGCTCCACATCAAAACAAAGATATCAAAATCAAACTCACATCAACAACATGAAACAATTTGCTCATCTACATCAAAGTTCACAATCCTATCATTTCATATCAACTTGTAACACAACTCAAGTTCTCAAAAACCATATCAAAACTTGTAATACAACTCAAGTCTCCACAATCACATAAACTTGTAAAACAACTCAAGTTTCCCACCCATATCAGCTTGTAACACAACTCAAGTTTCCAACCCATATCGGCTTGTAACACAACTCAGGCTTCACACATTGAACTTGAAACAAAACACGCAAATAAATCATATTTTGATGAACACAACACATTGCTATCTATACATAACTTGGAAAATCGCAAATCAAAACAAGTTATATCAACACTCATATTGGACAAAAACATAAAATCATGACAGACGGACCAAAACAAATTTTCAAATCGGCTCATCTCGCAAAAATTTTCCTGATGCGCTAAAACAGATACCCAATGCGCTAAAAAACCCCCACGCGCTAGGCTGTTTTTCCTATGCGCTAATCTATTTACCCTATGCACTAGACTGACTCTACGCGCTAAAATTTTCCCCCCATGCGCCACCTAACCTACCCTATGCGCTAGACTGACTCTGCGCGCTAATCTACACCTCCTAGGCGCTACCCATTTGGCCCTATGCGCTAGGTTATCCCTACGTGCTAAACCCCCTTACCTATGCGAACCCCTGCAACCCCTATGCGCTAGGTCTACCCTACGCGCTAACTAGTTGACCTGACGCGCTACCCAACGATTTCCATGCGCTATTCTACCTATATGCGCTAACCTATTTCTTTTATGCGCTATCCTATCTATTTCGGACGCGACCCCTAAAATTTGACTCGATGCACTACTTCAAACTTCGTATGCGCTACTCGATGCCCTAGACACGCTAAACTGTTAAACCCGAACTTTGAAAATCAAAACACGACTAAAAATGACCAAATAAAAAATCACAAGAGGGTCAAAAATGTTGACTTACTGGTGGTCCACGCGTTGCAGGTCTCCGGTACCTCCGAACGCGCTCGAAACGGTGTCTATGATACGGAATAAACATTTTCTCTGCAGACCAAATTCTCTTTCTCCAAAGTCAACAAAGCACAAATGAATCTAATTCAAGCCCTTTTCCCCTTTTATAAGAGGAAAATGAAATTAGGGTTAGCCAAATGGACCTGTAATATGGTCGCGGTCTCCCCTATACCATAACATTCATAACTTATCGGGAGATGAATCAATTTGCACACATTACACATGCACGAAATCATACACATCATACGCAACTCATCAAATTAAATCAAAAAAATTTCAAAATATTGATTCATCTCCCGAGGGGGCATCACCATCAAACATCGAATCTGGGGCATCACACATCAAATCAAATCTAGGGCACGACTGGCAAATCATAAGAGCGACACAAAAATTGCATTCTATCATAAATCACAAAAACACATCATTTTCTTTGAAATAACATGTGCACACACGTCACTTCAAAGAGGGGCAAAATGTAGACGTATAAAAATGACCATATTCCTAAATGAATATTTTATGTTCATTTCTCTATTTAATTAAATCCAATTTAATTAAATTATCCACATTCCTCTATTTAATTAAGTAAATTACTCAATTTATTTAAATTAAATTCACTATACCCATTTAATGAATAAATCATTTTATTCAATTAAATCCCCCCTATCCACTTTTTATTAAATTCAAATTTAATTAAATAGTTATCCTAAATTGAATAAATCTAATTTATTTAATTGCAACCAAATTGAATGAAATATTTTATTTCAATTAAATCCTATTATCCCTCCATCCACTTGCAAAATCCCAAACCCCTTTCTAATCCCTTCTAGAATCTTCTAATCGCTTCTAATTAACCTAACCCCTCCTCTAAACTTTGTCACATCCCTAAGCAAAGGGAAGTCACTTCTCAAACCCTCAAAGTCTTTGATAACCATTAAAGGCTTTCAACCTTCAACCACTTAATTCCTCAAAGTCTTTGATAACCATTTAAGGCTTTCAACCTTCAACCACTTAATCCTCCAAAGTCTCCAACAACCATTAATGGTTAACTCAAACCCTCCTACATGGTTAAAACATTTGTTTTGACTCAACCTTCATCCAACCCAAGGGTCTCATCAAGACTTTAATGCTTTGACCATGATTATCTCTTAATCATTTGCACAAAGGTTTATCCTTGGATTAACTCTTAATCCATTGGGTAATCCTAATTTAAGCTTGACCCTTACCCTCTAGATAACCATGAGGTATTCTCAGGCCTTTAATGCCTCCAACCCCTTCTCTCAACCCAACCCTATGTTGACACTTGTCACCATTTCATTGGTGCAAATTGTGCACATGGATCCCCAACTTTCAAACACAACCCTTGATTGAATCTTTCAATCCTGGCCATCCATTGCCCTGTTTTTGCTATAAATAGAGCTCTTATTCCTCCATTTTAGATAGTCCAAATTTGTAGTATCACACTTATGCTCAAATACATTCAAGCTTTCATATCATTTTTATGCTCATCGTTTTAGCCTCTTTGAAATCAGGAATTAGTTTAAATATGCATGTTTAAAATACTTTCTTTATCATTTAGCTCAATCATAGACTAAATATATCATGTTAGGATAGTACTCATACTAATCCTATCATCTTATCATTTAGTTTATTGCATTTCTAAGATCATACATAGCTTAGCATACCTTTCATACTAAAAACTATCAAAACATCCCTCGTTCTTGCATTTGCCATCCCTAAACCATTTTGCTCAGTGATCTGAGAGCAAAAACATTGGTTTGAGGGACATTGTGAGATAGAGAACCATGGGACCCACCTTGGGAAGCTGAGTAATACGTTATTACTCCATAGCTTGCATCAAGAAGTCCTATGTGTGTGTGTGGACAAGTTATTTAGCAATATTTTCACATATTGAATTCTATCAGCCCACTTTTCCCGCATACAGAATCATAACCAAGTACCTTGGTATTCCTTTTCGAATCAAAGTTTCATTAAAAGCTATGTGGAGGTGGTTCTTAAACAAGTTCAAATCCAATTTTTTATCACAGACAAATTGATTTTTGTCTATGGCTAGGCATATACAAGTGTCTAATAAAATCCTCTTGGCTAGTCAAATCTAGATTTCGTCTTGTTGGCTTCCCTCTAAAACTTGCTACAATCAACTAACACAACACATACAAAGCTTTATTTGGTCCAAATGGGGAAATAGAAAAGGCATGTTGGCTATATCTTAGTCACATTGTATTCTTCCAAAGGAGAAGGGTGGGTTGGGCATTATTGATCCTCACACACAAGGTGTTTGTCTTTCAGTAAAATGGACTAGCAGATTTTTGCAAGGAGACTCACCCTAGAAACTCCTAATTTGGTACCTTATTCAAACAACTACTGCTGGTAAAACATAGACTATTGTTAATTGGAATGGCAAGGTCCTTATAGCCCCATATTTCAAGATCCATGGATCATTTCCTCTCAGTTGCATATGAAAATCTTAGCAATTGGTTTCCTATAGGTTGTCCTAGTTTGATCAATCCTTTAGCCATGGATGAAGCTTTGCAACTTCTTCAATTTAGTGAAATTTGATCCAAGGAAATAACAACCCGCTAGCCATGATTCCAAGATAGAAAGCTAAAAGCCTCTTCAAGAAAGGCATTCAAACTTTTAGTGATCTTTGGGATCCCTCACACTTCGCTTGTGAATATTGGGGGCATCTCAAGCTAAATTTTCATTCAAATAACAGAGATAAGGATGTTATGATGGAAATCCAAAAAATTGTGCCCCCAACTTAACTATTTTGATCTCCTCCAATTGTCATTCTTGTTTTCTCAAGAACTAGGGGTGGCCTAATGGATGTAGCCTTAGAACGTTTCCTCTCAAAGTTATCTATAAACAAATTGTGTCACAACGCCAAATTTAATAATATTATTATTAATAATTGGACATAATTTGGATGCTTAAAATAATAACTTTTTTGTTGACCCTTGACTTTTTAAATATTTAGAGAATGATTTATGCATTTATTTATCATTATGTTTTATTTAGAATACATGTATAATTTGATGAAGAATGTGCATTTTATATGATGACCTACTGATGCAAACTTGAGTTCAAGAGTGCTTAATAGGTGTGAAGACAAGAATGTGATCCATGTAGAGGCTACCTAGCCTTCTAGCAGTGGATGGTGTGATGGGAATTGCATACACACATACCTAGTTGATGTTAACACATATCATAATGTTTGGCTAATGAGATGTTGACTTCTTATGAATTCCATTCTTACTTAGACAAAATATTATTTTTAAATATGCATCTTAGGGAAAAATGCATCCATAGATTGCAACTACATAAATTTATTTATTTCATCAAGATTAAGTTATTGTTTTAAAACAATGCTATTAATAGAGAAGATCAATATGTTATTCCTCGTTATTGCTTTTGAATTAAAAGAAAAGAAAATAGTGATAAAATTAATAATTATTTTTATTTTAACTGATGCTTTTATAAGAAGAGTGAAACGTTTTATTTCTATTTCTAAGTATCTTATTTTAGGTGGCTACATCATAATATATATATATATATATATATATATATATATATATATATATATATATATATATATATATATATATATATATATATATAGTACATATACATATACAATACATATACATATGCATATGCATATACATATACATATACATATATGTACACACACACATATACATACAAACATACATAAATATATAATTTATTTTTGTAAGTAGTTGTTAAAAAGGAAATGTTCTTGTTTATTGTTGTTCACCAAACATATGAGAAAATTTTGAGTTACAAGGTACATGATATAGTAAATGTTGTTGCTAATGTAAGGTTACTCTTACATGAATGCTCTTAAACTATTCTCGTAATGGCTGGGACGAATTCAACAAGCTATTGGATGATTGTAAATGATTTAAGAACTTATATGTATAGGTAACCTTCAAATATTGATTCGGAAGACTTCATTTGCAAGTTGATTGACAAAAATTAGATTTTGAAATTAGATCAACTTGAAACAAGTAAAAATCTATTTTTTCCTTTTTTATAAAAATAGAGAGGAGTACTTTGATCACAACCATGACTTTAATCAAATTAAGAAGATAAATAAGAATTTAATCTAGGGGAAGCGTACCAGTAGTGGTTATAGCTAACTTTGTGCACCCACAAATCTTAAAAGACCTACATTGGATTTTGATAATTTTTGTTGTTGTTGTCTTCGTAGGCAACTTAACTACTTATAGCTATTCTTTTGCCTTCTAGGTAGTAATGACACACGTTGTGTAATCAATTATGTGCATAAGGGTCAAAAAGTACACATTTCAAAGTGTTGCCTGATACCTACTTAAAGATGTTCCAATAACCGTCCACTCAAAATTGCCATTACTTATGGACAAATGTCCCAGTAGTTGTGCACAAATGTCCTAGTAGTGGTGCACAAATGAACCAATTAGAAACAAAAAAAGCTGAAAAGTGATCGACTATTGATACATGTGAAATTTATTAATGAACTTTTCATTATCATATTTTTCTACACTTTTAAAATTAATAATTAAGAGGTTGGATGCACAAAGAATGCACCGCTAGAGAACAGACTTGTGTTCTTCCCTAGATCCAATCACCAAGGATTAAAGCAATTAAAAAAAGATGGACAAGGAATGGAAAAGGAATGGGTTAGATCAACCCACCGAAGAATGGGACGGCGAAATATCCATGAAAAATGTGATCGATATCGTTTGGTAGGTATGTGATTTTAAACGATATAGGTAATGCATCCCATGTTTCACGTTGTAAACGGCGTATATGAATGAGAGATGTCCACGTGGCCTGAACCCACAGAGGTCGGCAGTACATTTATTTCATTTCATCGACCAAATAGAACACCTCCATATCATAAAGCCCTTCAAATTGGGGTTACTTTGTGTTGCTTCATTCATTCCAATTTTTCTGCATCAAGGTCCAGAGAAAGCAGAATTATGGCGAAATACCTGGAAATCTTGGATCTGGGCGTTAGGATCGCTGCACGCTTCCATTCTCACTGTCCGCAGACAGCTCGAATGTATTATCATCCTCCCACTCAGAGTTCCAATCCCAAAATTGAGACGTCGTCTGATGACAGAAATGCCAATACTGCAACAGCAACCGCAGAGAGATTTGGGATGCTCTACTTATTTTAAGCAAGGAAATTCATTCTATTCTCTATTGGTAACGCTTTGCATGGCTTCACTTAATTAAATTTTAGCAGAGGGCAGGGCACCGGAACCGTCCCTGAAACCCTAATTCATTTTGTATTTTTGTTTCTGCAGAAATTTAATACTCTTACCTGTCTGGAGTGCCTTATTTATAAGGCTTTTATTTTCTAATCTTGAGTTTGTTGCATGTGTGTATCAGCATGGCCTTTACGGCTGCGGAAACCTGCCGATGAATTCTTTACTGCTAATTGGGATGAGGTCGTATGGCCGTATTCATGCATTTTCCTGTAACAATAAAAAAAATTGTGCAGACTGTCAAAAATTCTTAGAAGAAATATAATTCAAGATATAAGGGTTTTTATTATGAAGAATATAAAATATATTTTTTTAATAAAAAGTGAGGTAATTGATTTTTATTTTTTTGGATCGGTTAATGTTGTTTTTGTAGTAATAGAAAGTAAAATTACATCCATGGACTATTCTAATATCTCTTCGCCAAACCAAAAATAGATAGTATCATGTAACTTAACGTCTATCTATGATATCCACCTTCCCCACAATATATTACAACCCAATTAGTTTTTACAGTTTTTACATATTTGATTATCAAACAGAAATAACAACTACGAAAAAACAAAACAATATTCAATTCGCTACGAGCTCCTTGCCTTTCCCTTCGTTGTTTTGGTTACCATCTTGTGGTTCCTCGGGGTCGTCCAAGTCATCATTGTCCTTCAGAGGGAAGCCAATACACACACTGCGCTTTGTCGATCTCTTGCTCGAGCCCCTTGGTTGACCTCACTTTCGTTGAGAGGATGAAGCAGAGCCTTCGTCTGCAGATTTCTGGTCATGAGCAGGGAAAACTTTAAGAAATCCCCCCCTCGAACAAGGTGTAAAAACCTAGCGAAAGGTGAATAACTGCCAAGAAAAATATTAATTTTACTAGCGAAATTTTGCAGTTTATAGAGAAAAAATAATAATCTCCATTGGCAAATCATTTGTGATCGCTCAAAGTTTGTGAAAAATTGTGGCGAATTGTAATGTTTTTAAAACCAGAGAAAATATTTGCATTGGCAATTTCAACCTATTTTCAAACCATTAAAAAAAATAATTGGCGATTTCAACCTATTTTCAAACCATAAAAAAAAATATTGGCGATTTCAACCTATTTTCAAATCATAAATAAAATATATTGGCGATTTCAACCTTTTTCCAAAATGTAAAAAAAAAATATTGGCACCTCAACAGTCCCCATCAAGTCATTAAAACACATGGCACATAGTCGTCAGCCCTCTGCCTGAAAGACTGCTTATTAGAAAATCTCGCGACCTAGCGACAAGCCCTTACAACTCTATGTCCATCTCGCAAGCTGAAAATGCTAAGCCTTCATAACCTTGAGAGCTAGCGACTGAGGACAACTGAACCGCCACTCGCCAATTCTCGACCTCAAAATGTTAAGTCCTCGTCACCGCAATGACCTGAAAATAGTGGCAACTTTAACCCTTGTCGCGTACTCGCCAACATAAAATTGTTTATCTCTTAACCATTAGCACTTCACTCTCAAGCTCGCGGCTTGATCACGTCTTTGGACATTTAACTTCGCGAGTTGACGATAACCATAAAACTTAACCACAAACTGTCTAGTCGCTAGCTCACGACCTAAAAATGCTAACATTAAACAAACATGAGAGCTAGTGACAACTGTGGTGGCAAGCTAATATGTACGAGGAATTTTTAAGGCTTGGATGTCGACTCATTCCTGAGGGACTAGTTTGAAGGTTTATCCTGAGTCGAGGTTGATTAGACAAGCAAGGACGATGGTTTCAGAGGCATAAAAAGATTGGATAGCTTTTGAGTTAGAGATGGGAGATCACAGATTTCTCTGAGAAATTAGAGGTTGCTTGTTGTCAGGGATTCTGAAGCAGAATTTGTAGAATCAAGTAAGAATAAAATCAGAGCAAAATCATTCACATAAGATGAGCCTTAGCAGGATGCAGTGGATTTGATATGCATGACTTCTAGAGTCCATAACTGGTAGGGTGAGTTGAAAAGCACCAAAATGATGATTTTTCACGTGAATGAACATCACCAGATGAAGTGTTAAAAATTTATAAATACAATGGGGTGGCGACTTAATTGGTAGAAGAGAAAAGAAACCTTTTTCATTTTCTGAGAGTGGTTTTTTCCTCAAAAAGGAAGATGATGTTTGAGCGGGATCGTGCATGGAGTTGTTGTGTGCTTTGTGATACCGATGGGTGTTTTTTTTTCTCCTGTGTGAGTTTGCTTGTTGTCAAAGGGGTTGTGAAAGTGAGAAGGATTGCTAGAGGGGGTGTGAAAGCCTTTTCTTATCAAGAAAGGCCACGCATGGCACATCCTCTGCTTCTACTTTGCCACTGGATGGCAGGGGGTTCGAAGAAGGAGCCCGTGGAGAAATGAAAGAAGGATTTGTTTTGGTGGGGAGTGGCAGCCAATCATCTCTATGGCGGCATGGAAGCTACGACCCCTCCCCAACATATTATGTTTTCCCTAAAGCTCCTCTTTCCACTTTCTTTGATCCTAGGCATGAAGGCTAAAGCTCGTCCTCTATTTTAGGGACGATTTTACTTCTTGCCAGGACCCAGTATCCCTTCCGAAAAGGGAAACGCTCTATTGGACATAACGTAACATCTCACACTCCATCTGAAGGCATCAGGGTGATAATGGCACAACTCAATCTGTTTTGCTTCTACCAATTTTCAGTTGAAAATTTTGATTCACAGGGGCCAGCGCATGGATAAAGAATATTTTTGTAACAGAATTGCATATGGCCTTTTAGGCCTAATTGCTAACATGTGTCTCTTGGCTTGAAGCTTGTTGCTCCCTTTTCTTCTATAAAAAGGGAAATCAAGGCCATTAGGAGGGTTCCTTTATGGGGGGTCTCTTGAGGGTTCTGAAATTTTGGTGCCTTTGGGGTTCCTTTTTTGGTTCTAGTAGTGAGTCTAGGTGAAGGGAGCAAGTTGTAAAGTCATTTACAGAGCAAATGAAACGCATTTAGTGTCAATATTTGTGCAGGTTCTTGAAGGAGTTACATGTAAATTTATTTTGTGACAAAAATAGTAATTTTATTCAATAGAAATAAAATTCTAATCTATTTCTCTTCGGTGTATAATTCTATCATCTTTCAAATGAACAGAATCAACAGTTTTTTCATTTGTTGCATTGTTATGGTGTATGTAATTTTTCATTTTATGCTTCGATCTAAGGGGTCGATTAAATGCTTGAGTGGAATTACAGAGTAGTGGGGCTTATGCAAGGATTTAGATAAGTAGTTCAAGTTGGGATTGTAGATGAGATATATTGTACGACAATATTGTCTTAGATCTTATACTATTAGATAAAATTCTATCACATTTTCACTTTACACCTTGTAACTTCAGGTACCCAATGGAGTAAGGCACTAATCACAGCTTATAATTGTCTTTAAATATCAATTTTGTTTTCAATTTCACTGACAAATCACTATAATTTGTTGAATATCAGAATACATTTCTTTTCATGTATGTTCTACCTGTCTCATGCTCCGATTAGGTTGAGGATCACTGGAGGACTTGCCATTCTTGAGCATTCTCCCTGTCGTTGAGCCCGTATATGAGGTCATTTGCCTTGTTTTAGTGAAAATTTGAGTGTGGTGCAGAGATCATAAAATTCGCTAAAGGGATCACCTTCCCGGGTTGTGCAAAGCCCAAAGTGTAGAAGGATTTGCAGAATATTTGTTAGTTGGTCCAAGTTCTTGAGGATTTTAATAGTTCGAGTTGGCTTCTCCATAGATATTTGAAGAATCAGCTTGGTTTATACCTCTTGCAATGTAACCCCATTTGAGAACCAACAATTGGAAGGTCACTTCTTTTGTGACATCTCCATATTGATGCAAGTATCATGGTATACTAGACTATATATGTGATCTCTTATTGAGACAATGATCATATAAAAAATCAAACATTCTCATCCACAATGAATCAACTATTATATCAATTGAAGGATCACTTCTATTGTGACATCTCCCTATTTTTATTACTGATGGAGGTTGTACTTATTCACAACTCATTGATTTGACACAAAGGAGATAAATAAGTTGCAAATCATATTTGTGTTGATATTATATAATCATTTTCATCATACAATTTTCAGACATTCAAAATTTGCAACTCAAAGACTCGAAGAACACTATTCAGACTTCTATATTTCTCTATAAAATTATAAATGGTTACAGAATACTCATGTTACCATGTATCTTTCCTATCAATGACTGAGACCTATGACTCAATAAACCTGGACTTTACAAAATTTCTCAGCCCCTTCCTAGGTGATCATGGTATTCCTTTTATAACCAAGGAATGCAAACAAGCTATCAATCACTTAGGAAACTGGAAACTGGAGCAACAACTAAAACTTTGACTTGGTACCTTTGTCTATGGGTATTCAGGTAACGTCTTTAACTAAATCAAGGTTGTCTGCAGTTGTCACGGTGAAATCAAGATGCCTTTTCAAACACTTATTCTCCCTGTTAGCATCGCTTAGGTGCCAAGTCATTCTACTCCTCAGAACAGACAAAAACAAAATAATCATTCAAATTTCAATTTGGGCCTTTTTGCCCTTGTTCATAATTATTTCCCATCTAGTTACTTCCTTATCTATAGGCAAGGAAAACTTCTTAACCTCCTCTAATTGTCCAATGACCTCATTCCACCGAGCATCAATTACAGCTCGTGCATCAGCAACAAACTTTAAAAAATCCACCTCAACCTTGTATAGTGCGTCCAACACTTCATTAAAACCAGGAATATCTATGTCATTGCCTAGGTGGAGTAAAGTCTCTGTATTTTCGCCTATCATCTCCAATCCATATTTCCAAACATCCAATTGCTTCAAATTTCCCTCCTTTGTCATTTATGGCAGGAACGAAAACACTATAGCCATCAACAAATTTATGCAGTTTTCCCTTTATTAGTTGGTCCTTGCCCTTGAAAAATGAAAACAAAGAGTTCACAGTGCCTACAATCTCCTTGGTGTCAGTTATTTTATCTGGTAGGTCATCCTTGTAAACTATAGCAACTTCCAATTTATCCATTAATTTGTTCCTTCCTGACCACACATTGAATAATGGTTCCAAAAATGAAATGGTAGAAAAACACACATCACCATCTTCCTTCAGAGAAATGTGAAAGTTATGAAGATCTTTAATTTGACCTTTTAACATATCAAATCTATGTTGGAGAACCTCCAAAAGAGCAAACACCCCTTTCTCCTTTATGGTTAACTCCAACATCTCTATCCTCCCAGCATACTCCTCAAGTTGAATCTTGATATGGTCAGGAAAAGCAACCTCAGTAGAAACATGAACAAACTCCTCAAGTACATTGGTGGCAGCATCCACCATCTCTGCAGTATGGCCATGGGATGTACTTTGCATATTGGCTAATTTTTTAGTCAGCTCCTTGATTTGATCCTCCATCACTGCACTCTTCATTATCTCTTCTTCATACTTCTTTGCAATTACAATTAGCTCCTTATATGTTTCAACATTTCTTTTCTGCAAGTCCAATGTTTTAGCTTTACTCGTATAGAAGACACGTGTCATTAAATCTGCAATTTCATTATCCCTAGTGTCTTGTAGATTCCAAATTAATCTGTCTCCCCTTCTCTCCCCTTGAATATTCATGAGATGGGGCTACTGTGTGGTAGGGGAAAGTGACCAGATTGCAAGTCTCTTGGATTTGGGATCAAATCCTAATCCTCTTATAAAATCTCCTACATCAACCTCTGATTTGAAAAGAGGATCTGATTGCCTTCTGGTTTGATCAATAATTAAGGTGGAGTGAATGTCCCACCAATGTAGCAACAAAATTCCACTATTTTCTACAAGGAATCTTGCTTGTTCCACCATTAAATCCTCACTATCGGGATCATACAGCTGGAGGGCTTGAACAATTTGTTCATTTTTCTCTTTACCTCCCTCTCCCAAATCAAATTCTTTTCTCAATTCATTTTGCTTAAGTTTGAATAGGAAATTTTTGAACTCATATGTTCTTATGAAAGAACCATCTTCCATAAAATACTTTGATAGCATAATCCTTTCATCCATGTGAGTAGCCAGAGGTAAATCCACTTACCCCACTTCTTCTCCAACTGGCTTCTCCCTAAGCCTTTGTCTGATAGCTTGCAAGTATTTACCTTTCTCAACAATCACTGCCTTAGCAAGGTCCTTCCTTACCAATGCTCCCTGTTGCTCAACCTTCTATCTTTTCACTGGTGGTTCCCTCACAGATTCCTCCTCATCACCACTCTCAACAATGTCAACATCCATTACTAGCTGATCAACATGTGTATTGCTTTGAGAGGACAATTCATCTTCTGGTTATTGTGGCTCCTTTTGTCCTGGCATTTGAGCCATTAAGTCATCATAAGCATTGAGCATCTTCTCCATTCTTTCAAAATAACCCTCTTGATGATAAAAGCCAACGAAAGTGGGGTCACTCTCTTTGGATTCTTATTCTAACCTCATCAAATTACCCCATTTCCTTATTCTCTCTTGCGCTATAGTCATTTCCATCAAATTCCTGACTACAACCTCTTCATCAAGAGGCTCATGATGTTTCACTTGTGCCCAAGGTGTCATTCTCTTTAGTACAAGTTTCATAAACTGCTCAGGGTCACAAAACCTAGAATAAGTAGTTACCATTATGTATTGTTTTAACCAATTATTAATTTCATCTAAGGCTCTTTTGCCAATGGTAAAGTCAGGAACTACCCACAACCTAGGCAAAAAAGTGCCCTTTCTATGAGTTAATAAATATTCTTTATCAACTAAAGTGAGCTCCCAAATGAATTCAATTATGGCTAATCTCAATGGAACAAATTTTGGTAAAATGTGTGGGGGTTGAGGACACCCATATACCCTCATGACAGTAAAATTATGAAAGAAATAAAAATCCCCCAAGTTATGAGTAGTAGGCCAATTAGGGACAAACTGTTGTGGCCTCAAAAGCCTCCTCACACCTAGAATAAGTCTTTATTTCTTTGTTCCTAACATATTTGTGATAGGTAAAACAATCCAATTTTGAAAATAAAGAAAAGAGGAATCGTAAGTGATACTATTCCACACCTATGTCCACTTTTGTACTGGCATAGGCATGTCGAACTCCACTCTTTCCAGTACCAATTCTTTGTCCATCTTGTCCACATTGTAGTACAAAATCACGTGCATCAATATGGAATAATGTTTTAAATTAATGACAGAAGTATTCTTCTGGATGTCCACCAAAGCGTCATGGATGTGTTGCACCAAATATCCCACGTAATCATAATCTATATTGACTTATCGGTGTTGGATGTTCATTGCCATCATCAGAAGCTCAGTTGGCACCATACCGCTCCCATCCATCCCCAACACCTTACATTATCCATAAATTATGCACTTCATATAGAAATGGAAAGTACTCAAATCAAACAGCTCCTACACATTCTAAGGAAATGGAATCAGAGACTAACTGCCAGACCTAGGCATGCATTGGGGAATTGCGTGCTTCTTCAGAACATTCTTATGATTCTCCTAATCCTGATTTTCTCTATCTAGGTCTATATCTATGCAAGTTGCACCAGAGATATGGGAACCTTCAACAAAACTGACCCTATTCATGGTAACTAGGGCAGATTTATCCTTCTTTCAAATTACCCTAGTTATAGGGCAATATGCCTTCGCCAGCTCTCTAACCAGGTCCACATCCATGTATACATCAGGTACAACCATTTTAGCCATGTTCAAGTCCCAAGGATTAGACATGGGCACTCCCTTTACCCTACTGTTCCAGAAGTACAAAAACATATAAGCACCAAAAATATCAGGGTTCTCTGGGTTTCTACATTGGCTACATGTGTCTTTCTAGGCATACTCATTCATGGACAACCCATTAGATGTCCCTAGCAAGAATTCAATAAATTCTTCTGAATACTGCGTCTCCCCGGTTGATTTCCTCCCTGATGCCTAAGAACTGCTAATACTTGTTGCTCTACTTATCTTCTTAAAGAACACAACTTCAAATTTTGCACAATTACAACTATACCAAAGAAATTGATACCTTCACAACCCTAGGCCCTACAGCTTGAACTTGCAGAGAGAAAGCTACCACTCACATGGTCAACACTCGGACCAAGGCTCATAAATCATTGCGAGTGTGCAAAATCCTTAACACAATCGTCCCTTTATAATTTTTTGGCCTTGAAAGAACTGGCCGTCATCGCAGCCATTAATTCTCATGCATTCAACCATTAAAAATTTAAAACTGCAAACTAGCCGTAAAAAGAATAACGTCGTAATGAGTTGTATGCAAAATTCTCGACCTCAAAATGTTAAGTCCTCGTCACCGCAACGACCTGGAGATAGTGGTAACTTTAACCCTTGTCGCATACTCACCAACATAAAACTGTTTATCTCTTAACCACTAGCACTTCACTCGCAAGCTCACAGCTTGATCACGTCTTCAGACATTTAACCTCGCAAGCTAGCGATAACCATAAAACTTAACCACAAACTGTCTAGTAGCTAGCTCGCGACCTAAAAATACTAACATTAAACAAACATGAGAGTTAGTGACAACTGTATGAAATGAGTTACTTGCTAACTCTCAAGGCTATAATGCATGACATCATACTGGATTGGAAACCTCGCGACCAAAGCAATTTCATTAACAATCTCTAGCTCGCTAACATAAAACACTAACACCCAAAAAGCTAGAGGCCTCGTGATCTAAACCCAAACCAACTTATCACCAGCTCGCGGCTTGATCACCTCTTCAGACATTTACCCTCGCAAATTGGCGATAACCATAAAACTTAACCACAAACTGTTTAGTCACTAGCTCGCGACCTAAAAATGCTAACATTAAACAAACATGAGAGCTAGCGACAACTGTATGAAATGATTTACTCACTAAATCTCGTGGCTATAATGCATGACATCAGACCAACTCGGGACCAAAGAAATTTCATTAACAATATCCAACTCGCTAACATAAAACGTTAACACCTAGAAAGCTATAGACCTCGAGATTTAAACCCAAACCAACTTATTGCCAACTCGCGGCTTGATCACGTCTTCAAACATTTAACCTCGCGAGCTGGCGATAACCATAAAACTTAACCACAAATTGTCTAGTCGCTAGCTGGCGACCTAAAAATGCTAACATTAAACAAACATGAGAGCTAGCGATAACTGTATGAAATGAGATACTTGCTAACTCTCACGGCTATAATGCATGACATTGGACCAACTCGAGACCTTGCGACCAAAGCAATTTCATTAACAATCTCGAGCTCGCTAACATAAAATGCTAACACCCAAAAAGCTAGAGACCTCGCGATGTAAACCCAAACCAACTTGTCGCCAGCTCGCGGCTTGATCACCTCTTTAGACATTTAACCTCGCGAGCTGGCGATAACCATAAAACTTAACCACAAACTATCTAGTCACTAGCTCACAACCTAAAAATGCTAACATTAAACAAACATGAGAGATAGCGACAACTGTATGAAATGACTTACTCACTAACTCTCGCGGCTATTATGCATGACATCAGACCAACTCGAGACCTCGGGACCAAAGCAATTTCATTAACAATATTTAGCTTGCCAACATAAAACGCTAACACCCAAAAAGCTAGAGACCTCGCGATTCGAACCCAAACCAACACTCGCTAACTCACCACTTAAAATTTTAAACATGAAATTTATCCACGAGTTAGAGATGAAACAGAAAACATGTATGCCCGACCGTTTGACCACCCTTGACGTTGACATGGACAAATAAAGAGAGGACAACTCAGATTTTCAATGCACGACAACTAGCCAATGAACGCAAAAAATAAACACAAAAACCTAATTGCCATGAACATGACCACACCTCGGGAAAAGACACTTCCATAAAACCAGAGGATAAACCCATGACATGAATCGAAGCTCGACATGGCTTAGCCAAAAAAAGTGCAGTTCTAATAGCTGTGACCCTTGAAGTCAAACAAACTTTGTCTGGTCTTCTCGATATGAACGGTATTGGGGATTTTTAAATTTGGACAAATTTGAAAAAGGGAATATATCATATCTTAAGACGAAGATTATGATCATAGAGGACATTTTGAGCCTTGGAGTTGGCATTTTCGAAAAATGGAAAAAATGTTGTTATAACATCATGTTAAGCATTTAATGTAGAAAGGTTCTAACAGTTATACAATATAAATAATTTTATAGATCTTGTGACACAAATTGTTGCATTTCATGTTAAGCATAATGTGGAACCAATTTACCAAAGATACTATATATTCAAGAATCAAACTTCATGCAGAACTAAATATATTCTCTTAGCTCTAAGAGTCAAGACTCTAAATTTCTTAAACTAGAACTAAAATATATAGTAACAGTCAACATGCAGTTGCAAATAACTATCAGAAATTAAATTCTAATTGTTTACTAATAATTCAAATTCATAATTAAAAATATGAAATAAGTATCCGTCCTGATTGACAATTTCAAGGAATACAATATACAAAATCATCAACAACAACTATAGTATTGCTACTTGTAAATTGTAATAACTAATATGACTCAAGAAGTTCAGTATAAATGCATAAAAACTGACTGCTAATTCACTTCAGTGACTCAGTCTGGAATGAGGGACTCTGAGGCTTCTATGTCCCAAATTGACTCAAGATCCTGAACCTAACTAGTACTAACAGGTCCATCTTCATTCTGAGTCGGGTATTCAAAAATTTCTTCGTCTTCAATTTCATGCTGACTCTGAGACCCATCATTTGTCTCAGCACTAGCAATAGCACCACCAACTTTTGAAGTGTTGTGCAACCCTTGTCTTTCACGCATGTAATTCCAGATTGTCAGTGCCCTATCATAAGGAAAATCTATGACATTATACTAAGTTACAAACAACCTCAAGCAAGTTTCCAAATTTTTGTCTAGTTTGTTTCTGATCTTTGATTTCAAAAGCCCTAATGCACGGAAAACTCTCTCATCTTCCACCAACCTCAATATCATTGTTTGACATAAATCAGCAAGTTTGAAATATTCTGGTATTGAAGTATGCAATACTTCACTATGATGTATCTTTTTCCAAAGCCTTGTTATTGATCTAGGTTCAAATGGATTCTCGAAGTTTTCCAACTGTTGTTTCATACACAATGCAAAGCATTTACATTATTTTTTAAGATGATCTGAATTTAAAATTCCTTCTATTGGTTGTCCATTGCAATATGCATCTTTTGAAAATGTCAATATCAATTCCTCTATTCTTTTATGAAACACCTTTGCGTCATTTGGATTATCTCCAAATGAATGACAAAATTGAGGATACACACAACCCATGGCTTCAAGTATTTCTTCTCAAGGGAATATTTCACGAATCTCAGTTGAAAGTTCATATGCAATAGACTTCAAATAATCACTAACAGATTTAACAATCCTGTCAAAATCTTCCTTTTTAACTGGTAGTGCTTTGCCTTGCTTGCCCGTCTTATATTGGTGCATTGGTATTTGAAATTCTTTTACAAAGACACATAACTCGTTTTTTGCATTGAAATGTAAAAAAATTTCAACATGATTCAAATCTGTAATTATCTGCCACCTAAATAAATTTGGGCTATGCCCTGTTAGATCTGAATATAGGCCATCCAGGGCCGAGCATGTCATTTCACGTAGAATGTTATACTCATTGATATACATAGTTATGTCTTGGGCTTTCTTAACAAGTTTGTTCATTGAATCTAGCATGGGGAGAAGACTAGCTAAAGTTAACAATCTCTATATCACTTAATTTGTGTAAGAGATCAGGAGCTTCATCTACTGGGAGGCGTTGCTCGTACATTAGTACGATCAAGGATTGATATTTTGTTAGAAATTGTTCCGTTGGTCCATGCAAAGAGATCCATCTGGTCTCAACATCCCTGAGAAGCTTGTTTCCTATTGTTACTCCCTTAGCAAAAATCTGAAATTCTGCAAAACGTTTAGGACTTCGACAGAAGTATGAGTGGAGCTCGTGGACCAAATCTTCAACTTTTGACACTGTAGGGAAATTACTTACAATTCTACATGCTAAATTCATTCGATGGGCCATGTAGTGAATGTCAAGCATGTATGGTGCAATACTAGTTTGTAATCTTGCGTAAAGACCGATCCTTTGACCTTGCATTACTGCAACTCCATCAGCTCCAACACACACCAACTTCTTGGCAATTGTCAAGTCATCCATACCAGCAATTTCATTCAAAGCTTTCTTAACTTCCAAAAATAAATTGTATGTTGTTGAATTGCCCCCAATTTTACGAACACAGAGTGGATGAGCTCGATGGATGTGTTCTTTTACGGTATACACATGCATACAGACCCAAGCAGTGTTATCTACCGCAATAACTTCTTCTATGGATAATGAAATGAATTTTGACTCTTTTACACTCTCCTATAATTTTTGCGTTTTCACCAATGTGACATAGGATAGTGAGAAACATTCAAAAAAGATAATAAATTACTATATTTTGGGAAATTTTTCATAGGATGCCCTCTCGACAGAATATGAAAAATAACACTCATATGAATAGTCTTTGCCAGGTTTGCATCTTTCCCTGCATGTTCAAGCCTAGCCTTGATTGTATTTCCACTATTACCAATCAGTGTCATTTTGTGGTTATGCTCTTCGTATTTCGCAACATACTTAACATGAAGACATTCTTCTTTTGATTTCCATCTTACTACTGGTGTTTCCTTTCTGGTCTATGATCTGTTTTTCATAAACCTAACCAATATGCTTTTCTATGGTGTCAAGCTTTAGTTGCAACTTCTTATCTCTTTTAGTTTTTCAGCTACAAATCTTACACATGCATTTTGTTGGTTGTTCATCATTGTTTGGGACTAGTTCAATGAATGGGTACTTTTCTACCTAATCAAGCTTAAAGCTCCTTGTCATTTCCCACTCCCGTCCCACTTTTACTTTTCTTTTTCTTTTCTTCCTACCAACATCATCTTTAGTGCTAACATTTTCATCCAAGTGAATTATCTCATTGTGGGTATCCCTTACAACATCTTCTCCCGTGTCGGTATTGTCATCCTCATTTGATGCATTTAACTCAATGACAATCTCACCTTGTGGTGGTGGTGAGCTACTGTGAATGGCTTTTGCAATTACAGAAGTTGATGGACCAGAAACTTTGCCAATTCCAAAGTAAGACTTTATGGTAGTATCTCTAAGTTTTGGGCGCTTTGATGGCCTCCCAATCCCTTCACCGCCCGAAGGAGTCTTACCCTTGTCTGGCCTCCCAATCCCTTTACTGCCCCGAGGAGTCTTACCTTTGTCTGGCCTCCCAATTCCTTCACCGCCCCAAGGAGTCTCACCCTTGTCTGACATCTCAATCCCTTCACTACCCTGAGGAGTCTCACCGTTTTCTGACATCTTCACCTCTCACTACGAATTAAAACTAATACTATATGAAGTATGAAGAAATGATTACTAACCTTTACACTTTCTCAATTCTCTGAATCAGGAATTAGGTATTCATGGGCCTGTGTTGTAGGATTGCAACTATGGCCCTCCGCCCTACAATCAACTTCAAGGTTCCAACTCAAATTGCGTAATCGAATTGAGAGCTCCCAAATTTACTAATCAAACACGAAAAAATTGTAAGGAAGATTGTTTCAAACTTTCAATTGTATTTATATCAATCCATGATTCCATTTTTGGCGAATTCCGCGGGCTTTTCAAAATGCATCTTATTGGCCCTTCGATTTGTATGTAGGTGTCATACTCTATATGTATTGGAAATTTGAAATTTGGCCAAATGGGTCCTCAAATTCTTATAATATTTTATTGGCCCTCCGATTTGTATGTAGGTGTCATGCTCTATATGCATTGGAATTTGGCGAAATGGGTCCTCGAATGCTTATAATATTTAAATTGTTATTGGCGAATTGGGTCTCATTATGCTTAACGTAAAATTTAACAATTGGTGAAATGGGTTGACGCGTACAATGAAGATTTAATTAACCGTTGGCGAAACAGGTCCTAGGTACAGTGTCGTGTTACTATTTTTGGCGAATAAGGGAGGTGATCTAATACCCACGTCCGAGTGATTCCAGGTGAATATAACGAGAATCCACGTGAAACTGTATGTGGTCAATGGCGAATCTAAAATACATTGACCGTTAACACCGAAATTCTGGGCGATTTAGCCACCGTGTTATCCAATACTATTCACCAATTTCAGGAAAATTGAATCACAGAATTGAGAATTCGCCAAAAGGCAAAGATTTGCCACTAAAAAACACTTTGGTCATGAGGACCCCATTTCTCCAACTAACATCTAATATCTTGTCTCTCCCATGTCTTCAAATACTTTGTTATCCCGTGCATGCCAATTTGTGTCGATGCATAATGTACCTCCTTAAATTCGTTCACAAGGAGCCAAACACTATCCGGGCAGATGAAGCCTAGTCCATCGTGGGACATTTGCATGAAGCTCTTGAAACCACTATGCCACTCCTCCTTCACACAGCTCAGCACAATCCACCTCACCTTCTCCTTGCTCACCAATTCAAAACACTAGGTCGTAAACATAGAAGCTAAGTCGACGTTCGTGCGGTATTTATACTGCAATCTTAGATATTCGTCTCCCAATACGATCTTCACCTTGGTAAGGAACTCCCTCTCTTTGAATCAGAAGACATTCGAAAGTCTTTCATCAGATATTTGGCCCCAGAAGGCCACCATCAGTCTAGATGCCTACAATGAAAAATTGGGCTCCATGATCTGCAGGTCACAAAGGTCGCTACTTGCTCTTAGAGTTGAAATCTCCTTGAGTCTCAGTCACAGCCAACACTTCATCCACCTTGATTAGCTCTGAGCACTTAGCTTGTATAATAAGCTATAAAAGATACAAGTATTTGGATAGCCTCATATGTCATTAATGAAGCTTGGTTTGCAAAGGTTGTCAACATGTGTGAGAAGTAACCCACCATTAATACTCCTATGTCTGGTACAATGTGATAGGGGGTTGCCGCTTCCTTTCTCAAAACAAAATGCGGCCACCCTCAGAAAACATACTCGCCCAAATATTATAGAAGATTTCTTTGAGATGTGTGGCTCCTAGGTCGCACCGTCGTACTCCAGCTGCCAGAGCATTTAAGACTCATTATGTTGTCCAACTTATCACCCCATACGCAAATAACGGGCAAGATCTGCCTCAATTTCAAACTTTGACTTTGGAGCTCTATCGTTCAATTTATATTAGAGTTGTTATTTAGGTCGCTTTGAAAATTGACTTCGCTAAATTGTAATTCAAAACCCTAGCTTACACATGGATCAACTTCCTTGTTTCCCTCCCTTAGGAAACCGGAAATCTTGAAGCTTTGGAAGGTAGTTAAGAGTTCTCTTATGTCTTGAATTTCCATGTCTATCTTCTTATTCTGTGTTTCACCCCAAACAATGACATGAGTAATGATTTGAGAGTCTCCTTCTAAGTGTATTTTTGTCATCCCAATCTTTCTCGCAAATTGGACCGCCATCAAAGACGCTTTTACTTGGACTTCATTATTTTTTCCTAAGGGAAGATGTGGCTTGCCTTTTGCAAGGACTTTACTATTACAGTACTTAGCCACACAATTCATGCTACGGGGACCTGGATTACCACTTGCAACTCCATGAAACTTTATTTTGATCCAACCAAGTTCTAGGGGAAGCCAAGTAAATATCTTTTCCTGAGAATTCTTAGGATTAACCCTAATAGATCCATTAACGAGCTAGGTAATTGATTTTCTTATTTACTATTTTTTATAATAAATATAACCTTAGAGTTCTTGAGAGTATAATTGATCTTTAAAAAAATGTTTGTTCCTTAAAATCACTCACAAGCTCATTTGTTTCTCATTGATTTCATCCACTCCCATTCATTTCATTAAATAGGTACTCCCTATCATAGGAAATGAAGAGAATATGTAGCTTTTCATCTTCTCTTGAGAGAAAAGGAAAAATGGTGTGTTTATTTCTCTTCAATGCTTTTGCTTTATCTTATGGAGGCTAGAATTTTTTCATATAGATTAGAAAATAGGTACCTCTTTTTTAGATTATTTAAAAAAAAAAACGTTTCTAAATATGTAAAAACATTTAATTTTAGGTGTCGTCAAAAAATTATTTATAAATCTATAATACACTTGTGCTCTTCAAGTTGTAGTCACTTCTAATGGAATTGTGAATCAATATTGGATTCATTTTCAGATCACACTTGTCCAATATAGAAGCTTTAAGTCACCAAAAATAGTTCAAAGACTAAGACATGAGTGAAGACCTCTCAATGGATGACATGATTGCCACTTCACTTTGTACCACTCTAAACAAGACCATTAAAAAACCCTTGTCTCTATTTATAGAATTTGAACATGAACAAACTCAATCAACATTTTTTAACCAAATGATGAGATAATATTATAGAATTTGAAAATGAACAAACTTAATCGATATTTTTTATCACCGCCTTCGAAGGAATAAATCAATGTTTCCAATCAATACCTTGCTATTGTATAAAATCCCCATGTCTACATTATGACTTAGTAACTAGCACTCAATTACTGTTGTGCATTGGCATATTAGGCTTAAGACTATTCACTTGAGGCACACGAGTCCTAGTACCTTTGAATAGACATGCACTTTTGCTCTAACTTTAACAAGATATTCATGAACATACATGCACAAGATATTAAAGTATTGAATATACCAAAACTAGTAGATTTACGTTCTATTATTTTTGTTTTAAGATCTTTACAATCAAGGGATTTATATAGAGTTTTTTCCTATCATTAACTTAAGTTATATTTGGATTGCTTTAAATCTCACCTAGGTTTCAAGTTATATTTGAATTGCTTTAAATCTTGTTTAGGTTTCCTATATCCTAAAATAATGTATAAGCTCTATTTCAGGATCATAACTAAGTTGCTTCTCAAATACATAATAATTATATATGGCATGAAATATCAAATTTACAAAATTGGCTCCAAAATTCTCTTTTTGCAATTCTATAATTTTTGTCCTTAAAATGCTCAAAATATACATAAAAATAAAACTAAACCCCTACAGGAAAATATTTGGAAACCTTAGGTGTGATGTTGATAATCCATATAGTTAAAACACATTTCCAACATGCTCACACACTAGTATTATGTGCTCAATATCATGCATGACTTTTGCAATAAGCGCACATGCATCCTCCTCATCATGCTTTATCTTGACTAGATGGTTATCTAAACTCTTAATTCAAACATAAACTTTTTCATGCCATTGCATGTTGCAAGCTAAGACCTTCCTTACATGCATGATATTGCCATGAAATTTTTAACTCAACTCACTAATGAGAGTGAGTTTCTTAAGATTACTTAGATTATCCCACATGTTGAGGTGGCCTATGATGGACTTGAAAAGCACTAAGAGGGGGGGCGGGGTGAATCAGTGACTCCAAAACTAACACTACTTTAAACACTGACCGATAGATAAATTTAACCAAGTAGTTAAACAAAATACATGTTATCCAAAATGAAATAACAACATCCACATAAAGTAGAACATCCACCATAACACAAGTGTTTATACGTGGAAAACCCAAATAGGTAAAAACCACGGTGAGATGGAACTCACAAGTTGACTATCTGCAATAATAGAAAACTGACCGATTAAGGCCTTACAAAGAGCTCTTCTAGGAGCGAATCTTGTTAGAGATTCCAAGCTTGATTAGAAGCTTATACCCTGTTAAGAGTACTACCCTGTTAAGAGTAACCTCGCTGGAGGATTTGAGAATCCAAACTAATGGATCACCTTGTTAGAAGATTTGTACAATGAAGCTTGTTAGAGCTTACCCGGTTAAGGGATTTGCACCCGTTGTAAAGATTAGAAAACAACAAGAGTAGCTTGATCTTTTCTGAGTAGCACAAGACTTGCTTGATCAGATTCTTCTAAGTACAATTAATATTGCTTTGCATCTTAGCTTTATCACTTCTCAAAAAAAAGCTTTTTCACTCTTTTTACAAAACAACTCTCTATTTGTTATCATCATCGTCAAAATAACTCTCTACGATGTCTTTAAATAGACATACAATCCTTATGTCGATCATAGAAACACAATTTACTAGGTGCAGTGAATCTAGACATATAATCATAACTCATCAGAAAAAAATGACCGGCAAACAAACGGTGTTGGTAACTCATCACATAATTAGATACCGATTACAACAGTTTAATACCAGTTGAAATAAAAGTAGTGAATTATTGTTATGAGATCTTCCACTTGATCTTCTTCTATGTCTTCATTCTGATTTTGATGCCGACTTAGTGTTAACTCAGGTAATCTCAAAGCCACATACCGATTGTCACAAGATACCGGTTAAAGATAGATCTTAAACATACTGGTTGATAGTGTAAACCAATTGAAGTTACACCGGTAGTCAATGTTATCAAATATGTGTGTGAGAGTGTTTCATCAATGACAACAAGTGATGAATACATTACAATCATCATCAAGCCAACAATCTCCCCCTTTGGCATTGATGGCAACACTTAGAAAATTTACAATACAGCTAAGTGTGCATACACAACATATCTACATATATATGCTCAAGATCCCTTAGAATGTAACACTGTAATACTCCCCCTTAATGCATGCATAAATACAAAAAAATTAGAAAATAAACACACATACATACATATTATTACTCCCTCTTTGACAACAATGCCAAAAGGATAAAGCAAAATATATATGCATAGAAAATTTGTATCAAAAACTTCAGTATATATGACTTTTGAAAACAAAGTCATTCATTAGGAATTCTCATGAAAATATTGTTGAAGTTTTGTTTCATCTGAGATAGAGCATTCTGCCATGATTCTAGTATGTGATTCGTATACTTCGATGTAGACAGCAGCTGAGAATAGAATTCTTCCATTAAATCAAGTGAGCACATTTCCGGAGTAGCAAGAATAGCTTCTGCACGAGAGTAGGCTCTCTGAAGAATGTCAAGCTATGAAGTGAGATGACTCTTGAGCTCTCTGAGAGATTGGAATCCCTTAGCTCTCTCATTATCATTCCTGATCAATCTATCATGCAGTTCATTTATAGACCGATTAAAGACATGAATAGAGTCCTGGAGTGGGACATATACCTTACATAACCTTTCTATTCCCTGCTCAGTTTCAACTTGATTTTTAGAAATATCAGAATAAAAGAAAGTAACATTGGAGGTAGAGGCAAGATACTTTCCTCCAGATTCAATAGCTTTCTTCAACAAACTGCCATTATGAGATAAAGCCATTTTGCTATTCTCAATGTGCTTTGCGAGCTTATCTCCATATGCCTTTTTATGGCTCTTCTCAACAGACATTTGAGCAGCATCTTCAAGTGTTTTGATTTGATCAGATGCATTTGCAACTAACTGACCAAGTTTGCTGATAGGAGTAGGAAGATGTGCGACAAAGGTTTCTGATAGTAATCTAGACAAGATGTCTACACCATTCTGAATTGTCTCTACCTGAATTCTTTGTTCTTTCATCCTTTTCTTATGTGCATGAGTTTCCATCATACGCGCAAACTTCATCATTTCAGAAGCACTTAGGGTATTCATATCAATAGGTCCTGAAATACTTAAAGAGTCATCATCATCATCATCATCATCAAGCAGTTTTTGCTTTCCCTTTTCAGAGGATATACACTTAATGATGGCTCTTTTTGTATTTGCTTCTATTTTATCTTCTTCTTTCTGAGTAACAACTTCCTCAGTGGTTTCTTTTTTAGTGATCTCAATAACTGGTGGAGATTGGGGTTTCTCCAGTTGTTCAATTGTCGGTTGGGGTTTCTCTTGTTGTTCAGTTGTCGGTTGGGGTTTCTCCAGTTGAGTAGTTGTAGGTATACTGACTTCCTTTGGTTGAGTAGCCGATTGATCACCTATTGTATTTTGTACTTCTATGATTGAAGGAAGATCCATATCAGGTGCAGTAATTTCTTCAAATAGGTCTATTGAATCCTCAATGTCCTCATCAATATGAATAACTGATTCATCCTTCTTCTTGGTTGAGAAGACTATATTAGTTGGGACAATTTCCTCTATGTCCATTTCTGGTAGAGAAACATCATCTGAGGTTTCATCCTTATCAATAGATTGGACACTATCTATCCTTTGTTTGATTTGACAAGCTACTTTGTGAGTTTCTGCCTCAATAAATGCCCTTTTTCCATTAAGAAGCTTCAATCTCCTTATTTTAAAATCAAAATATACTTTTTATTCCTCAATCAAAGCACTAATTCCTTCTGATGATAATGTGGGAAAATACTATACAAATATTTCATCAATAATTTCCTTATCTAACTGAGTGGCTTCTTCCCATTTTTCTAACAAAGTATTATACAAGGATACTAAAATATCTTTCTTCAATTCATACGGATATCTACAGTAATGATTCAACAAGGTTATTACCTGTTGGTGTATTTGCTTCTGCTCATCTACAGTGAAAGAATCATAATGTTCTTTAACATTTTCAAACCTGTTTCTTTCCAATGATTTCACTGTTCTTTCAAATGTTGTAGTAGGTTTGTAGGAGGCAATATCTAGTGGTGTATTTGCCTTTGGCACCACCTTTGCATTCTTAGATGTTTTGTCGGTTGCCTTCTCCTTCTTAGGTTCTTTATTAGACTTTGATCCCTCAGACTCTGGTTGCAAAATTAATTTCTTGTTCCTTCTCTCCTTTGGTACACTCTCCTTTTTCTCAATTATTTTGGGTGCTTGTTCCTTCTTGCTTAGGACACTTCGAGTCACCCTTGTAGTCTTCTTCTCAAGAGTTTTTTCTTCATTTTTCTTTTTCTTTCCTTTAGCTTTAGCTACATATTCAGTATTGGTTTCAGCAGGTGCAGCTTGGATTGCAAGAATATCCAATTTCGCCTTCTTTTTGTCTACAGGCGATGCTAACAAAGTATTAGGATAGCCAACCAGTAAGTCATCATTGACCTTGTAGCTCATTTCTTCCATCTCTTCCTCTCTACGTTCTCTTGCTTGCATTAAGCAAAAATCAGTAGTAACTGTGAAGATTATGTCTTTTTCAAAGTGTCTTACTACATCTTCAGGTAACCTCATTCTCATACTCATTTTCTTTTGAAATTCATTAAAATACTTGTTGGTGGCAGCCGAAAAGGTATTCTTTACAGCCTTAATGTTGTTTCTAATCTGAGCATTGACCTGTTGTTCTTTGGATCATTCAATGTCACCTATACCAAGTAGAAAATTTTGAAAGTAGAAAAATAACCCAGCTAGCAGCTGACCAAATTTGAACTTCTAGGTATTGTCATTTTTGATAGACTTTAAATTTAGAAATAGCTGGACTCTGATAATTTCACAGATATCATAGTCTTCATTTCCAACGATCATACTATGTGTTGTATGAATTGCTGCGGATGGAACACTATTAAGTCTACTAGAGTAAAATACTTTGTAGCCTATCACCATTGTTGCAAGTTTCACCGCAGGATCTCTGATATTGTTAACAGAGAAAGCACACCCATCAAAGGTGGAACCGGTTAGCTTGAAGACTGTGTCTTTTGTGATTTTCCTCAACTTAGGAAATTTACCGGTTGAGAAATAACCTGTTACAGCCCTAATGGCTTCCTTGGTAATTGTGTGAGTCCTTTCCAGATACATATTCTCTCCATGTAATCAACTCAGAATTATTCTTATGTGCTCTTCTTCAAAATATTCAATAGGGTAGGCAGCATTATGAAATCCTTTCTCAAAAACCCTAGAATATTTAGCTTCAATCTTTCCTTCCTCGTCACAGAGTGATTTCAGCTGAGTATAGATGTGAAGAGTTCCCATATCTTCAATTTGCAGTCTATATAGCTGGACAATTCACTTTGGATAACGACTCCACTTGGGACTTGAGATAATGCATTGTAAGACATAATTTTCTCTGCCTTTATAGCTTCCTTAGGCTCAGCAGTGATCATCAACCGCCCTACAAATTTAGAAGTAGATCCCATTCTAGACAAACAAGTTTCAATGCAGTAAGCAAGGAAATACCTAGAATTTAGCACGTCGCTTTGATTCCCGGTTGGATTGTTCAAATGCACTCCCGTTCTCTTCTCTGTGGTTACCAATTCAACTTGATTTCTCTTAATCACAAAGCAATTTGCTAATTCGTACCAAAACTACCTTGCTCTGCTCTGCAATCGCTTCAATTCTTTTTCGAAAGGATTAGGGTAAAAATGATAAGGTAAAACTTATTTTTATCCTTTTTATTGATCGTAATAAATGCTCGTACTTTTAGGTTAAAACCCCTAATTTCGCTGCTTAAGTGACATACTAGTTGATTGACACGTTAGCACAAAAAAAAATCACCAAAATTCAAAATTCAAAATTCAAAAAGATTCTTTCTCGCTTATTCTACAAAGGGGTCCAAAATATGTTTTACCGTTACACTCCCCTTAGCCGTTTTAAACAGGCTTAAGTCATCGGTGTCAGACTCTCTTCACTAGGTGAAGGAGTGATTTCTTCTAGAAGCACTTCTTCCTACTTCTTTTTCCATGTCCAATTCATGTCTTCTCTTGTTTCCTCAACATCAACTTTTTGCTTGCCTTTTTAATCCTTAGTAGAGTTGACCGGTTTGTTGTTTCTGGTTCTGCAAAACTTTGCCAGGTGTCCCGGTTTGTTGCAGTGATAGCAGACCATACCAGATGATCTCTAGGGTCCTACATTTCCTCTTCTTTTTCTGCAATTCATAGCCACATGACCACTTTTATTACAAAAGGTACACAGAACAATTGTTTCCTTTTCTAGACTAAACCGATTGACATAGGATCTTTGCCAGTTCTTGTTCATCCGGTTATCAAAATTCCTTGTTCGGTCACCATATGGTCTAGGATGCATGTGTGGTACAGGATTGTTTTCACCATATCTGCACTCAATATATTTATGCCCATACATTCCACAAGTGTAGCAATGTCCTTCAAACTTTCTAGATACATACCTAGCATTGGTATTATAACTTGCATTTCTGATAGGTTTGTTCCTACAAACATTTGCAGTATGACCAGGCTTATGATAAACAAAATAGACAGATTTGAAAGCTTTCTTGCCGGTAGTCTTATTGACTTTAGACACATTTTAATTCTTTGGATAGTTGCTCTTGGTACCGAAGGATTCACCTTTTTCAGTTGTATGAAAGCCAAGTCCAGAGATATCACCCTTCATTCTCTGTGATTGAATTTGTTCTTCCCTTCATTCTCTGTGATTGAATTTGTTCTTCCAGCATGGTAGAACTTTTGACAAACTTTTCCAATTTCTCATTGGCTTCAACAAGCTTAGTGACAAGATCTTCATTAAGCTTAGACAGATTCTCTTTCAGAGATGATGCCAACTCGAGGTCTAACTTTAAGTTCTCCTTTTCTTCCGTTTCAGCTATTAAATCCTCATGCATGGTGTCTCTTTCCTGTTTTATTTTTAGGATCTCTTGATCTTTTGCTTTGATAAGATCTTCAGCAGCTCTTTAGGATTCCAGCTCCTGACTAATGTGAATAGGAAGACCTTCCAGTTCTCTTCTTAGATTCAGTTTCTCACCCTATAGCTTTTCAACTTCTTCTGATAAGACATAAATATTAGCTTCATCTGAAGAACTATTGTCAGATATTTCTAACCGTTTTTCAGATAGCTCTCTCCTCTTGACTTGAGAAGCTTTCAGTTTGCCCCTAAGAGTTTCAACTTCATTTCTACTAGCTTTTAGTTCTCTAACCATCTCAAAGTAGCTTTTGTCCCCCATGGTGGTTTCAAGATTCCCTTCTAAGCGGTTAGGCTTCAAAGAAGTTGGGCTCCGATACCAATTGATGGACTTGAAAAGCACTGAGAGGGGGGGGTGAATTAGTGACTCCAAAACTAACACTACTTTAAACACTGACCGATAGATAAATTTAACCAAGTAGTTAAACAAAACACATGCTATCCAAAATGAAATAACAACATCCACATAAAGTAGAACATCCACCATAACACAAGTGTTTATACATGGAAAACCCAAATAGGTAAAAACCATGGTGAGATGGAACTCACAAGTTAACTATCTGCAGTAATAGAAAACTGACCGATTAAGGCCTTACAAAGAGCTCTGCTAGGAGCGAATCTTGTTAGAGATTCCAAGCTTGATTAGAAGCTTATACCCTGTTAAGAGTAACCTCGCTGGAGGATTTGAGAATCCAAACTAATGGATCGCCTTGTTAGAGGATTTGTATAATGAAGCTTGTTAGAGCTTACCCGATTAAGGGATTTGCACCCGTTGTAATCATTAGAAAACAACAAGAGTAGCTTGATTTGTTCTGTGTAGCACAAGACTTGCTTGATCAAATCCTTCTAAGTACAATTAATACTGCTCTACATCTTAGCTTTATCACTTCTCAATAAAAAGCTTTTTCACTCTTTTTACAAAGCAACTCTCTATCTGTTATCATCATCGTCAAATGATTCTCTACGATGTCTTTAAATAGACATACACTTATGTCGGCCATAGGAACACAATTTCCTAGGTGCAGTGAATCTAAACATATAATCATAACTCATCACAAAAAAAAATGACCGCCAAACAAATGGTGTTGGTAACTCATCACAGAATTAGATACCGGTTAGAGAAGTTTAATACCGGTTGAAATAAAACTAGTGAACTGTTGTTATGAGAACTTCAACTTGATCTTCTTCTCTGTCTTCATTCTGATTCTGATGCCAACTTAGTGTTAACTTAGGTAATCTCAAAGGCACATACCGGTTGTCACAAGATACAGGTTAAAGATAGATCTTAAACATATCGGTTGATAGTGTAAACCAATTGAAGTTACACCGGTAGTCAATGTTATCAAAGATGTGTGTGAGAGTATTTCATCAATGACAACAAGTGATGAATACATTACAATCATCATCAAGCCAACAACCTACCCTATATCCTTCTAATATTTCAAGTGACCTATATTATAATGTCTTGTAAACATTGATTATTGGTCAGTGATTCATGTATCTTCATCATAGTCATCCTTGAGATTTCACTTCATAAATTACAATTCCATTTTAGCATTATTATATGGTTGGATTTATCATTAATAAATGTAAGTAGTTGTGATAGTTGCAACAAAATATGTTTTGTCACATTTGAACTAACACTTCGTATTCCACTATCTCATTGTACATAAAAATGTATATAGCCATCCTTTATAAATATTAGGTGCTATATAGTTAGTGAAGATAGACTTTATACATAAAATACATATAGTGTCAATTTAACAAAAACTACATTGAAATAATTTTTTTATTTTCTTAATAAAATACAACATAAAATACACTAAAATATAAAATACTTCAAAGCACATATCTCATTTTATAATTGTTCAAGCTAAAATATTATATCTATGTTAGTCTTTTCTTTTATAAAAAATGTGACATCGATTTGAACTTCCACCTTGGACCATTAACAAAAGGCCTATTTAGAGGCTGTTAGTGAACATATTTGTCCTTTCTTAAAATGATCAATTTTAAACTCTGTCACCTTCCTTTAAAGACAAGTGTTCAACTAAACAGTTGGGTAAGTGTTATATAAACCACTTCCCTCTGAATTTTCCATAGGTACAGCTCCCTATTTCAGTTATTCAAGGAATAATCTAATTAATTTTATTTGAGTAGTAGCTTTTAACCTGAAAGCATGTAAGACTGCCTAGTTCATTCTTGGATGAGAGGCCAATATTTCACACGTATTTATGAGAAAAACTATCTTTCCAATCTTTTCAATACAAGAGATGGAAGTAACTGAAACAAAGTTCAGAACACCATTTCCACAATTACAATAAGAAATGAACAGATAAGAGAAACCGAATCTGTTCTCAAACACAAATCTTTTCCTAAAAACAAACACTCAAAGGAAGGAGTACTAGAAAAATAATAATTTTCTACAATAGAAAGATCATTACTGTTATTTGATTAGATAAGCATATGCAAAGATATGTGTCTACACAGATTCAAAACCCACAGATTCTCCTTCTCCCAAAAACAGTATGATATATATATATATATATATATATATATATATGCAACAAAGGCACAGTAATACATCTATAAATCCTTTCCAATTTCAGATTTCAAGACCAATCTGATCCTTCCTTCCCACAGGATTTTTACAAAACAGAAGAATCACAAAACCAAAAATTAACTAAAATTCTTTACATAATCTAACCCCTATTCTATCTATCTTCCATTAATTTATAGTTTTTAGAACAGGGGAGGTCTCCCTGAAAACTCGACCTCCCCTAACAGTTATGAAACTAACAAGATATATTTGGAATAAATGTTCCGAAGTCTTTGCATAAACATAAAAATTACATAAACAAAGTCAGAGCCTGAATCAACGCATTATGTCGTTTTCCCATCATCATCTTCTTATCTGCTTTCCTGGGCGTCGTGGGCGGTCGTGAGTTCCTGGATTATAGATTGGTTCAGAACCTTAATCGCATTGAGCTTTGCCTTCGCCGCTTCCTTGTTCCACCGGTGTTTTACCATCTTTTCGGAATGTTTTGGTAACTGATCATTACCAATAAAGGTCATAGACTCAATCCGAGCAACCCGTGTTATATCCTCAGGAGCAAAATTACCCTTGGCTTTGATTTTCTCCATTTATATTCGGAAAACTTTTATCGCATCCTGCGTGTTTAGCCCGCAAATTCCCAACTGCCAATCATGGTCAGGGTTAACCACCTTGTTGTCAATAACAATACTGCATTGGAGATCTTGGAGTTCATACACAGAAGTTTTAGCCTCGGAGATCACAGATTTGAAGGTAAGCACCTGCCACATTATGGTCTTCTTCAGCACGAAGAGCTGGCATTCATCTATCACCAATTTGATTGAATGTTCTATCAGAAATCGAGTAACTCCATACTCTTCTATTTTCGTGAACATCGACAAGACGTTCTCTCATTTGTGTTCCTCTTTCACCCATGGCAAGATCTGATTTTGAACTTCTAAGATGAGGCCCTGTATTTCATCACATAACCTCCGCGAGTCAGTGATATACTTCTCTCCATCCTTGACTATTCCTTCAATCCATCTCTCCACGGCCTCTGCAATACTTTTGGCCTGTTAAACCTAGTTCATTAACTTTTTATTTTCTGGTGAAGTCAGGTCAAAGTTTTCCATAGGATGAGATATAGGGAGTGCCCCAAAACAATCAACGCTGTCAATGAACTGAGCAAGAATATTTATGTGTTGCTTTAGCTCTCTCTTTTCCCGCCCGTCTTTCTCTGATCTAGTGAGCATTTTCTTTGCCGATACTTGGAAGAAATGATTACCTGAGTCCCTACTCATATTTCCCAGCTCCACCTTAGTGATCTCAAAATCATCTGCACTAGCCTCCTTGTTTTCATCCTTAGGTTTGTATGAGGCAATTTCAGCGACCCATTTTCCGGTTCTTTCATCATTATCTAGACGAGCAGCGGTTTTCAACTTTTTCGGCTTTGGCCCCTTCTCAATATACTTCATGACCATCTCTTGAATTGAGATAGTCACGGGAAGGAAACTCCGCTTTTTGTTTACTGAAGTAGTTAACCACTTGGGAGTTACACTGGAACTGGTTGTTCCTTCGATGGCTTTGGAAGGTGGTGTCATAGCTACTGTTACCATATGGGAATCCAGGGCATTTGCAACATTGCTATCCAAGTCTTCAACTTCAAATATTTGAGTATCAAGAATCGTATTCTTCACCTCTGCATCCTTAGCGTGATCCATCCTTCTTTGAGCAGCACTTCATGATCGGGTATGTCGAGGAGTATAGAAATCCAAAGATGAATTAGACTTGTGTCTAACCTGAGGCAGCTTTTTAACTTTACCTACATGAACGGGCATAGAAGCATTATTAGAAAAACGCTTTGGTGAACACAGAGGAACCTCATTACTTCTCGTAGAATTAGACTTGATGCCTAATTTCGCTGCTTTCTTCCTAGCAACCCACATCACAGTTCTCTCCAAAACTCATTTGGTTCTTAGTTGTATATCATCTTTCTCTTCCTCATCTTTGTTAATTGAAGGCATCTCAGTTTCTACACGGGCTAAGTATCCGGGTTCAAATAGTTCCAGATAGTCCTCTTCGAGCCCTTTAATGTCCAGCTTTACCTGAAGTGAAATAACCTGTTCTAATACCATCCTCATGTTTCCCCTTTTGAACACCTCGAGTTCATCAGTACAATCTTCCCATAAATCCTCTAACTGTGGCATTGGGAGATATGGCATTAGACCAAGACTTCGAGAAAAACCCTTATCATCGAAACCTTTTCTTTCGAGATACAAGGAAAAGTTGAAATTCTTGAGATTTGTTCCAATGCTGAAGACATCCGACATTGAACTACAGGACAACACACCTAATTGGATGGGGAAATGACCCTCCCATTTATCCCTGGGTTGCGCCTTTTTAACCACAGAGGTCAGCTGCCTACATATCTCCGCTAAAACAAAGCAATATGAACAATAATGAGGAAGTTTGAAAGGCTCCTCTTCAAACCCACCTATTCTTATATAGCAGAAATGAGGAAACTGAATAAAGAAACTGCCAAACCTCTTTATCAACGTCTGCACATCCTCAGAGATCATTTTGGTTTTCACATTTTTCAATTCATGACACAAATCACCCAGAAAAGCATTGTGTACTCTTCTGAAATCCTGCAAGGCATTATCCTTTTGCAGCATGGGGTAGAAATCATACACGAGAACATCCTCCTCAGTGAGTTGTCTTGGTATTCCAACTAAATCCTTAACACACACCAAACAGTTTACAAGATACGAAGACATGAAGAAATTCTGGTTAAATTGTTTGGCCATACTCAGTTGCTCCCTCATTGAATCAGCAATCAGTTCTGCCCAATCAAGGTACTACTTCCCCTCTAGCACTAGCTGCACATAGCAATAAATCCAATCATCGAAACTATAGGCCTCTACAGAGCCTCTGACTTGGTGCAACAAAAGCATGATATCGTGAATGTGAGGCAGCATGTGGTTCTTATTGGGATTCTTGGGCAACTTGGAGCCACCCCTTTGAGGAACCTTCAACCAATATTTTGCTAAATTATTTCGGTGTCCGGTCCTGTCCGCGTTGAACTCGGTGATTGACTGAGCAAAGGTAAAATTGGAGAACTGGTAATCAGGTATCTTGAAGACAGAGGAAATCACTTCACGATTTATAGCAAGAAGGGTTTCTCCATCATCTCTTTTAATGGTCTCAGAGTCTGGATCATACCTAGCGATACATTCCCTAACCAATTCTGGGCACAGGATAGCTGGGGGAAAAGTTGCTGCCTCTATTAGACCATTACTCAAAATTTCCACACCAAAAGAACCATCAATCCCCTTGAATACCTTTTCTTTTAGAACTTCAAGATTTTCCTCTTTAAGGTCGGTATCCCTAACTATGGGTTTTGTACATGCTAGGCTAAAAACATTCCCGAACAAGTGCAGTGTGGACTTCATAATGCAAAGTGATAAGCCTTATTTTGTGACAACAACCCTACTACGAGAGAAGAAATATAGGAAAAAATTACTAGAGAGAACAAGAAAGGGACTCACCTTCACAGTTGAGCAACCAGACGACTATCGGCGATTAATACTTCTATCTAGGAAAAATAACACCGCAGCAGCAAGGAACAAATTTTTAGAGAATTAACCCTTCATACCTTATAGCGAGGGCAATGATACAAAACTATTAAGTGCAATAATTCCAATTTTTAGTTTGAGTGTGTTAAATTTGTGGATTGGACATCATACGCATGCATTAAATGCATGGCGGAGTTTTTAAAGTAACCACCAGTTCTCGAAATGATTACTTACTTCGAAAAGCCAAGGATTGATGTCACTTAAGACATGGTTCACCTTCCTCATATTTGGCAATGAATGCACCATCAAATCATTTAACCCGCGAGACCCACCAACTTCGAACACATATGAACATCCTAAACAAACTTCATTAGAGTTCAAGTAGTTCAAGGTGTACGCCGCACTCAGGGAAAATCTTTGCCGAGAATATTAATTATGCCAAGCTGCTGACCATTTTTGCTATGTTGAACATGTTGAACATGTTTGAACCTCTTGAACTTGGTTCAATGAGTTCAACGCCCGGAGAGAGGTGATGTAATACATTACCGAACAAGAAACCTTTAAAGAGCCCCTACAAGACACTTAAAGAACATGTTAGTATGGAAACCTCCCTAAACACCTAGGAACCTATGGAACCTAAATGAACCTATTGAACCTAGTTCAAGATGGTTCAACGTGTTCACAGAGTTCAACCAATTACTAAAACTCGACATTTTTGATTGAAAGACGATTTACAAACATACTAATGGCTTGAATCGAGGTATTACAAGAAAGACTAGGACCCCGAAAGGAATTTTATAAGGAATTTGCCCCTATTACGAAGGAAAAATGACGCGGTAACAGAGGCCAATGACCCTTGGAGATGAAATATTGTCATTACCCAGTCGATGATCAATTCACAACATCTTTGATAAGGAACATCTAGATGAGAAAGGCCAAAATAGTTATGGGAAGAGAGGGTATGTGTCTTTTTCATAACTATGATAGCTATAAGAGTTAAACACTTTATTTTGGACTATAAATCTTATGAAGATATTAAAGTCAAGAACATAATTAAATTAACAACTTCTTCTGAAGATTTGTTTAGTTAGGAAATGGTTGAGAGAATGAGAGAGTTCATTACAAAATTGAATGGTAGAAGATCAACAATTCTCAAAGTAAAAATAATGGGTTTTGTTATCCCACAAGCTATCTTTGACTTATGGACATTAAAAATGTCATATTCTAGTCTATTCTATTGGTAATACATTGCATGAATTCACATGATTTATTTTTATCTAAGCAAAGGGAACGAGAATTTCCCCTTGAACCCTAATTTATCTTTGCATAAACAAATGACTGGCATATTTATTACTCAGATATGATGGTTTTTTATGGTCAGACTTCTTTATGATCTTATTATTTTTTTAATCACGAGTGAATTGAAAATCTGCATCAATTTGCCAATGTCAATTCTCTACATAGTTTGTGCTCTCTATTACATGTCATAACATGCGATTATTATAATACTAACATACTTATCTTATAAATGTTAAGTGATATCCTTTCCAAGGCACCTATATATATATATATATATATATATATTGATGTCTTTTACATGGATTTGTCTAAGATAGCTATGCTAGTAGCATATGTAATTGCAACATGTAAGCAATATGATTTTAATAGTAGAAAAAAATTTAAAACGTGAAGTAAAATATACATATTCACTAATGATATTATTGATTCTATAGATAATTTTTTAATATAAGGCATTATATGAATTAATATAATGTTTGTAAATTGTATCCTATACCAATTTCACACTTATGTATTATACTTGGTGCATTTATGACAAAATCTATGATCAATATTTCATGATTACAACCTCATAGGTGACAATGATGAAGTATTAGCAATATGTGGCTTGAATTTTAGGAGAGATTGGTCAGGCGAGAGTGCGACATCCAGATGTCTATGTGACACACAAACATCCTAATAAAATCTAAGATTGAAATGATAAAATCCTATTCAAGTTGCCTCTGACACATGTCCCAAATATCAAACTTTCTTGTAATGGCTACTCTTGCCTATTCAAAGCAACAAAACTGTCATTCTTTCTCAATTTGAGCATTGTGAAGTATCTTTCCCATCTTGTCTTTGTCTTTGGTTGTCTCACAACAAAGCTTTATCAAAATACTTTGAGCTCTTGGACTCTCACAATAGCCAAGACTCCTTTTAGATCTTTTCTATCACGTTTATCATCTCAAGAGGGGAGTCATATTTGTTGGTAACACTCTCTTCTATATCATATTTGATCTCATCTATTTTATCTTTGTCTATCATTTATTATTGTGATAGGGTTTCTCCTCCATAATGAGCTCTATTTATATTATAGATCTATTTTCTTTTATTTCTTTTGATCTTTTCTAGTTGTCCATGGAGGTGGAAACACCAAAGCTAAGGTTTGATTGAGGTAAATCCCTCTACAACCCAAACATTTTTTCCCATCTCCATGTGCAAGTGAATAGGTTTGGCAAATAGAGAACTTCATTTTGGTAGTTTTTGTGTTATTTCAATACATATAAAAACACACTTGCATAGAAATCCTCGTAGTGCACTACCATCCAAGGTTGAGGCTTAACTCATCTAGTATTGAAATTTGTGTTTGATGTACTTTTTTTCTTCCATAGACTAAATTTTTTTACCTTATTGAATTTCTGATTTATTAAGCATTTTCAATTTATATTCATTGTTAAGCATAGTTTAAAGTTCAATTTTGAGAATTCTCTTTTTCAAATCAGTTGATCAATAGTCTTTAAGGTAGCCGAGGGATTTTTTCCTTTCAAGACCACATCATCTCGAAGGTAGCAAATCTCCTCCTCTACATTTTGATGAACCTGACATTAATCTCATGTCAGATATCTTTGTTCAACATTTTAATTCTTTTGATAATGCCTTATCAAAGCAGGATTTTGATATGTTAGAGGATGCCTTGGATGATTTCCTAGAGACATCTCATTTTACTCAAAAACCTGTTATACAAACTCTATCCTTAGAATCTCCTTCCTTGTAGGATGAGAAGTCTATAAACATGATTTTAGCCTTTGCTTCCTCTAGTCAGCCCAAGTGACCAATCATTTATGTGACTCTGTCTTGTCCTTCTCCAAAGATAGATCCCTAAACAAGAATATATGTTGATCCTTGAACAAGAAGAATACCTAAGGTCCATATTATATAATGTATTAATAATTTGCATTGAATATTATTTTAAATGACATGCTCAATGTTCAATGTATGTAATGAACCATTCTATATGCTTTTTAGTCTTCCTATATGTACTATCCTAATGAAATTGAAAGTATGTGGTGCTTTTACTTCATATGATAACTTTGAATCAAAATGCTTTATAATAAATATTTCTTATTCATTAAAGTATTTCTTAATCTTTATACAATTTCAATTAACTAATATTTATTTGTAATAAGAAACAAACTTGAACATCATATATGTATGTATTAAGAAGCAAAAATTCACATACATATAAAATTCATTGCACAATGTTCCCATAACTCATACGATATTGTTTCATGAGTTCCATAAGACCCTACAAGTAGGCTTTTACTATCAATAATTGGTATAAAACTACCAGATATCAACATCTTCAAACTTGCTCAATTATGAAGTGCTAAAAAATGCTTTATATTTCCCTATAGGAAGTCCAAAATTGGACACTGTAGGCACAAGATATGACCTCGCGCAGTAAGGAAAGTAAAATCAACTTCTAGTTGGTATTTTCTATCCAAAATAACAAAATCTAGAAAAACTATTGGAACCACAACCAATACTTAAAAGAGATTTTTGTCAATGTAAGAATGCAAAAATATAATCTCGCCCCCTCCCCCACCAAAAAAAATAAAAGAAAATCAATTATAATAAATAAATAAACAATGCTAATAAAAAAACCAAACTAAAATTTTGTGATTATGTAATGGTAGGTCGATGAAAGGTTGGTTGTCCCCTAGTGGCAACCGGTCAATGTTATTTGTATGGCATGACAAGAGGCTAGTTTGTTGGCACAACAAGTTCCTAAGCCTAGCCTACTATTGGTCCCCGATGTGAGTAGGGAATAATACCAAAAGCACTCTACTAGCTTCATTTTTTAATTTAAATGTAGGCATTTTCCTAGGATTTTTTTTTTTTTTTTTAATTATGTCAATGAGTTGTCTATTGGCTTTGCACAAGCCTAGTACCTATTTTACCATATGTTGTAAACATATTATGTATGATTATATACAAAATATATATGACTATACAAAAAGATTCTTCCAAGATTAATCCATGGCCTGAAAAATGGCCAATTTTTTTGTCAACAAACCCTATAGTGTTTTATATGAAAACATAGGTTTTGAGGCCTTTTGGATTTAATAGTGAGTTTTTTTTGTTTAGGTTGTCTCTAGAAAAATCTCACCCCCAAAAACTTCATAGAAAGAGCATAAATAGAAAACCTACTTGCCAAAGCTCCACAAAACCTCAAATCTACAACAACCCAATTCCACAGACATGCCTATGACTTTAAAAATGTCTTCATTCTATATTCGCAAAGTCATGGATTCAACTGTGCACAAAAGTCTACTACTAGTAAGGTTTAAGAATACTAGGAAGATATCCTCCCATAATCTAACAACTAGGCTTTAATACCGAATGAATGGAAGTTTGCAACCATATAAAAATGTTTCCACATAAATCCATGAGAGAAATATGCAAACAAGTATTTAGAATCAACAATACAAAAAAATAGACAAATGTATCATCAAGATGACACAAGATGTACCCTAGAAAAACCCTCACAAGGTAAAAATATAGCTTCCATGAATATTTCCAAAATATCAAGCTCCCTACTTGCAATCCATGTGAAAAAAGAAAGTGAGAATCATTTAACCACACACCTCAATCCATGTGTTCTCTCCTCACTTATGCAATCTACAAGAGATGGTCAATCTAGCCAAGTAGACAACAAAGCCAAACTAGCCAACCTCAATAACTACTCATGTGCTTGCCTTTATAAAAATATGCTTGCATACACCCACCAAGTGGAATTTCATAAATTATGTGCCTCATTTCATGAGCTTACAAAACCATGCCCCCCTTTATCTACTTTTTGGTACTAAGTTTTTTCAATATTAAATATTTTTCCAATGTGCAAACCCATATTTAATATTTATCCCAATTTTACATACAACTTACAAAGTGGTCTCAAGAATGTCTAACCATATGGTGAAAGCACCACTAGATCCCCTAGATGTGCCACAAATAATATTGTTTTTTACATTATAAACATTATAAAAGGTGAACAATACATGTTTTCCCAACAAAATCAAACCCTAGAACCTTTTCTCAACAAAATCAAACCCTAGACCAATACAATTGAGTTGAGTAATTGATAATATGGCTAGCAAGTACATGCAAAATTAAATGAGTTCTTAAGAATTTAGTGAGTTCTTTCATGATGATGGCAATGGATGTGATGAAACTAGACTGTAGATGTGATCCCTACTATAAAAATCAAACATGAATTGCTACTTTCGAAGTAGAGAATTCTCTAGTCCTTGCATTGTAGCCAGATGGAATCATTTTTGTGATCTTAACACTCTCTCTTATAGTTGCATCCTCCTTATAGTGATCTTGTCTGCCAAAGTCTTTCTCTCTAATGTGGTAGTTGAGTTGAATTCAAGGTAGTGTTAAAAAAACATCTTGGGTCGCTAACTTTGTTAGGATTAAAGTGTTGAAGACTTTGTCGAGCCTAAGTCAAGCCCGTTGTGTGTCAATGTTCACAATTCCTATGAGAAGAATTTGAGTATTAAAATGCAAGATGCATGATGTAATAAATGCTATTGCTAATGAAAGGTTGCTTTGACATGAATGCACGTAAACTACTTTGAAATGCCTAAGATGAATTGAACCAACTATTAGATGATTCCAATTGTCTTAAGAGCTTACCTTTGAAAATACAATCCTAAATATTAATTTGAAAAAAGTTATGAACAAAGCTTATACTTTTGTATTAGATCAACTTCAGAAAAGTAAACCCTTCAGAAGTAGACAAGATTATGCTAATTACAACAATAATTTCGACCGAGTTAAAAAAACAAAAGATTAAGCTAAGTCCAATTAATAAGGACTAAAGCAAAAAAAAAATGATAGAACAAAACTAGTTTAAATCAAGCTAGCTAAACATGGGACCTCTTTCTAACCGTAACAAAATATTTATAAAATATCTATGAATGAAAGGAAAGGAAAGGATCTTTTGTAGTTCACAATGCCAGCCATATATGTATGGGTCTATAGATGGGTTAGAGTCTTATGGGACTACCTCGTACTCCTTGCGAGAGGTACCTAAATGGACTACAAACGAGGCGTGCATACCTTACCCCCTTGTGAAATTTGAACTTGTGACCTCTCTTTCAAGAGCACAAATTCTCTACCACTAAACCAACGAAATTTTTTTAATAAAATCCACAAGACCTAACAATCTAAGAGATCAAGAGACACCCAATTAAATATATGATAGAGAACTTCTGGTGTTTCACGTTGTAAACAGGGTGGACTAATAAGGTCGGCGGTACATTCACTTCATTTCAGCTGCCAACGGTCACACCTCTATATCACAAAGCCCTTTAAGTTGGGGCTTTCTCCAATCTTTTATTTCATTCCAATTTTTGTGCATCGAAGACCAGACAAATCAGAATTATGGCGAAATACCTGGAAATGTTAGATCTCTGCATGAGGATCGCTGCACGCTTCCATTCTCACTGTCCACAGACCGCTCGAATGTATTATCATCCTGCCAACCACAATTCCAATCCCGAAACTGAGAAATCGTCTGATGACAGAAATGCCGATACTGCAACAGCAGCCGCAGACACATTTGAGATACTCTACATACTTTAAGGAAGGAAATTCATTCTATTCTCTATAATTAACGCTTTTCGTTACTTAACATAATTAAATTTTATCAGAGGGCAGGGCACGGGAACCGTCCCTTAAACCCTAAATCATTTGTATTTTGTCTCTGTAGAAACGTAATGCTCTTTAATGGCGTGCCTTCTTTATAAGCTTTTTAATTTTCTAATCTTGAATTTGTTGCAAATATATATCAGTGTGGCATCTAAAGCTGCGGAAACCTGGCGATGAATTCCTCACTGTGAATTAGGGCTGAATTTGAGGTCGTATGGCCGTATTTATGCCATCTTCTACTAAAATGGAATAAAATTCTATAAAAGACTAGGTATCCCAAGAAAAAATTATGCCTGAGTAGTGTAGAAATTCTTAAAGGAATATAATTGTAAATCTATTTAGGTTATAATTAATCTTCAAATTAAGACAGTTAAACTATAGATTAGTTTTTAATATATATATTTAGTGAAGAAATAAAAGGGGTTTAATAAGACAATTATAGATAAAAATGAGTTTTTATATGTAAAATTCAAAATTTAAGAAAATTTCAATAGAACTGAGGTAATTGATCTGTTATATTTTATTTCTAATAATAAATTTAATCTTTGTGCTTTTATGAATACAATGAGATTGAAAGAATGTTTGGTCCTTAAGATCATTTATAAGTTCTCTTCTAACTTCCAATTGAATTCATTCACTCCCATTCATTGTGCTCCTTGTTCCATGAAATGAAGTGTGTGCAACTTTTCATCATTTCTTGATAGAAAAAGACAATGTGAGGTGTTTATTCCTCTTTGATTTCTTCTTGTCGTTCATGTTATGGAAGCCTTAAATTTTGCATACAAACTTGGAAAGAGATGTCCCTTTTGTTCTAAAATTGCACATCTTTCAAAAATGAATCTAAATATCAACTTTGGATTCTATTAAATAATTATTTCTAAAATTGCAATACAAGTTTTTTACAAGTTGTGGTCACCTTGTCATGGATTTATGAGTCAACTTTGAATCCATTTTCATATCACACCTCCTTGGTATAGAGGCTTTTAGCCAACAGAAGTAATCGAGACTCACAAATTGAGTGAAGGCCCCTTGATGAATGACATTTTTGCCACTTTATTTTGTACAACTCTAACCAAGACCCTAAAAACCTTTTATCTCCAATTATTAAAGTGATGTGATAAATGTCATGGAGTTTGAGCATGAAGGAACTTAATCAACATTTTTTATCACCAACTCCAAGGTAATTAAAGATATATTGTATATGCCATTTCAATTTTTCATAAGATAAGGTTAGAGTTTTTTTGTTTTATTGTAGTTGAATGTTGTTAGAAATAAAATGGGGGTACATAGATCGAGGCACTCAACCCCAAGCAATTTATGTGTTGTTTTTATACTCCAGACTCAGTAGTATGAGAGGCTTTAGGAGTTAATTAATATCGTACACATAAACTAGTTAACAAAATGAAATATAAATAGAAAACTATTAGTAATATACTATAATACATATCATATATAACTCCAAATGCTTAACAAAAGCATGGAGAATATCCAATAGTTCCTTATGTACACTTTGGCCATCCTTGGTCTATTTGATTCCATGGGAAATGTGACAAGGTTTGAGGGCTTGGAAAAATAATTGGAGGCCCTATCACCCACTTTAAGCTAGTGAAGTCTAGTATTAATATGGGCACATCTGACAAAATGTTAATATACAATTTTTATTGTTGTCTCATCTCTTCCACTCTCACCTAGAAAGTAATGGAAAAGGGGTTGGTCTTAAGAACTTTGTGGTCTTGTGGAGATATAAGGTAGTATCCTTTTATGCTCACCTTTTGATGCTAACATCAGTAGATGCAAAGAAAATGAGATGTATGTCAGATGGATCTATTCCACCAAACAATTTAGCCAATTGGATGAGTGGAACGACTTTCAAGATTTTAGATCTTATTAATATGAGCCAATGAACATCAATGACTTTATAGAGAAGTATTTAGAAAAACTATGTCTTACAAGTTTGAAGAGGACCCACTTGCCACTCAATCTTGAATTTGATTAGAAAGTGGTCTAACAAAGTGATGTCTTGCAAGAGCTCAACTAGAAGAGAAAAATAACTGGTAAAGAAAAAAAAAACATTATACAAAAGAAAAGAAGAAATAATTTTAACATTCACGAGGTTAAATATAGCCTATTAGACATATATCTTAGCATGGTTGAAACACTTAAAGACTATTAGAATTACCCTAATGCGAAAAAGATTGAATGTGGTGACAATCCAAGTTGAAATCAAAAAGCCCAAATTTATTACGCGTATAATACCATGCCTCTCTTGCCAACTGTCCACCAAAAAGGCAACGTCCCATCCTTCTCAGATCACCTACATCTCAACGATATTAAAGAGACATTCGAAAAATGGAAAACATTTTTTATAAATACTTTGTCCTTGTGTCCCATCAATTCGGACTTAATGCTAAATTACATTATGATTGAGTGGCGTAGAGGGGAAAATATTTGGCAAAAGAGATTAGGTGTGTCTTTGATTTATTATTCCTTGACTATTAGCTATTGTAGCATGTGAACAGGCCTGGAATTTGACAGTCACCCCTACCTGTCATATGAATTTTTGATGACAGTTTAGTCATTTCAATGCCTTTCATTTGACGTTTTAAGAAAAATATTAACTGTCAAAAAATATAAAAGTAGAAGATTGAAGTAATGAAAATCAATGTACATCTTTTTTGGGAAGAAATGAAATCATTATCTTAATGAGAAAATAATGATAAATTAGTAATATATGCAAAGATCTTAAATCTACTAAATAAGTTTCTATTTTTACACTAATATATATTATATATTAACATTAAATGATAATCAATTAATAATTACTAATTTAGTAATAATAAACATTTAAATTTGAAAATTATATATATTATGACAAGTTTCTATAACAATCTTATTAAATATATTTAAAAAATTAAATTGACTAAGTTTCTAAATTCATATATAAAAAAATAAAATATATTGTAAAAATTCATATTAAAATATTACAAAATTAGAAACAACTACATCCTTCCATTTCTAAATCCTTCCATTTCAAAATATTCTAAATAAATTTGTATTTTTATAATAAACATTCTAAACTAATATATATATTACATACTATATTTTTTTACGGTTTATTTATAATTTGAAGTGTCATTTATATGGTTTTAGGAAAAAATAGCATGTCAATGCATACGTTCTACTAATTTTTTAAGCTGTCAAATACGGTTCAAAAGTGAAAAAATGGTCATTTTGCCTGTCAAATTCCAGGCCTGCGTGTGAATGATGATAGAAAAGTTTAAAGTAGATTCAAGTGTCAAGTTTAAAGGCAATGAGTGTTGAGGTAGTTGCGTGACACGTCCGTGCCCCCACGCACCCCGACCTGCGTTAAATATTCAATCCCTTTCCACATTGAAGACCATAACTTTGAAAATAATTTTATTTTTTTGGAGGGCCCCACCCAACCATTACTTCGAAATTATATGATTAAAAATTAATAATATTCTTGTAAGAACCTTCTTGATCCACAAGATATACTAGTATATTCTTCTTCTTCTTCTTTCTTAAAATTGGGAGTTGTCTATGAATGTATTATTTTTATTATTATTTTGCACATGTTAGTGGCAAGATTAAAAATGACATTTTAATTTTAATTTTTTTAAAATTTATAAATTTTGTAAAGAATATGTCTAGTTTTATTTATATTTGTAAATAGTGTACCAACTCAATGTTAGATAGGTTTTATAGTCCTTAATTGGATTTGAATTATACACATGATTGTTGGTTCACCATTTTTAAGAAGAAGCTCACTCATTTTATTTGGTGCATTCTCTACAAAGATCTTGTTGCAGCCTCTGGAACACACCCCTATTCTTCTAAAATTGGTGACTCTTATTTTTCCAATAGCTTTTCAATTTTGATTCGAAGTCCTATAAATTTCATACCTTAATAGTAGTTTATTGAAGCAGTCATCTGTTGTTATACTTAAATTATAACATGAAAAGCATTTCAAAACTGTGTACCGGTAAACCAAAATTAATGCAGTAAATAAGAACGACAACCACAACATGAAAGACACACCATAACACGGTATTTTTAAAGAGGAAACCTCATGTGGGAAAAACCTCGGTGGGATTTGTGACCCACAATATTCGCTTACTGGCCAATAAGAGAATATTACTGTTTACAATAGGGGCCTACACATGTAGGAAGGCCAAGTGCCTAGAGCTCACTACTCAGTTACAAAAGAAGTCTCACTGACTTTCAAAATTGGATTATACAAATCCAATGTCATGTACTACTTCAGATCAACATCTACTATGCCAGATTCAGTACCGGTTTAAGCTCTGCAATATACATAAACCCTTATCCAATATCTGCCTTACAATTCGCATATTAGGTCTGCATTAATCCTTCCATCTATGTCTACTAAATGATCTACAATGATCTCATACTTATATGAGTCATATTACAATCCGCCAAGTCGGCTTACAAAAGGTTTTTACAATTAAATAGAAAATACATTTAAAGAAAATTCCTGTCGGCCAAGGTGCCGGTAATCTTCCTTTTCGGTGTCGGTAATCTTTCTATTTGGTGTAGTGTCTATCGGTGCCGGTGTCTGCTGGTATCACATGATTGTAAGGTTGCCATCAATGACAATACCTTCAATCACCTACAATTTCTCATTGGAGTGTGCATTTGCCAACACAATAAATATTACAACATAAATAAGTATATATTAACAGGAGGATTTATATCATGGGGAAAATCATTTTAGGAGAAAAACCCAACACTCCAAAAGCACAACCACTTATATCATTTAGTGAGAACCATAGTTAACAATACAATGAGGAGGCTATGCGTCTTACTAAAGTATTACCAACATATAAATCTAGAGTGATTTCAATAGCATGATAATAGTTGGATATATATTAAATCAATTCTAAGAGATTTCCACAATCCATCATATACAAGAGTGTAGTTTCTGGATTCGATTGTGTGTAAGATTTTTGCATCAACGTTTCAGAGTGTGATCTGAAACGTTGATGCAAAAATATTACACACAATTGAATCCAGAAACTACACTGTATATATATTAAATGACAAAAAGTCATACTCCAAGTACAAGCACCAATATACTGGACAAAAAACTTGGAAACCATTAATGATCTAAGAGAACAATTTGCAAAACCACTAGAGGTATGAAAACCCAATCCATGGCTTCAAATTCTATATCTTCAATTGAGTCTTTGTCATCTTGACTATTATTAGCTTATTTCTTACAACATGTCATATATCATAAATGTCATATTTGACTAAACAAACTTGGGCACTCCAATTCAATGCCTTTATTACAAATGCATAAAGATACTCCATGCATACAAATCTATCATAATGTTAATCAATATTATAATACAATCTCCCTTTTATGGTGTAGGCTCACCTCATCAACAGGAAAATCATGGCTCTGAGGATGAAGATTAGGACCCTAATAGTTGTCTTATTGTGTCTTGTGTCTTGTTTCATATATTCAATAAACCCCACCATGTGAACCCATGTCACCAATTAGGCAATTTGATAAGCCAATTGGGACAATGTGGTCAATAGGGGTAGTAGAAGGTTTAGTTTTGTCTTTGATAGGTTTTTGGCATGTTTTAGGGGTGTTTGGTTGATCCAAGTGTGTGGATCCCAACCTTAGAAAGTTTGACAACATTTTGTGCAAAATTGCAACTTTTGAGTGCAAAAGTGCAACTTTTCAAAATGTGGTTGGGGGAAGCCTTTCAACGGCTCCAACCTCCTCCAAATTCAGTTGGAAACCGTTGGAGAGTTGTATAAACCTTGTGGACTTGATTCCCAAGGTTGTTGATGTTGTGGTTTGAAGTTGTGAAGCAATAAAACACTGAAATACTGAAGTTTTTCCATAAATTCTGAGTTTGCAGGGATTGTACGTGCTTGTACGGATTGAATTGAGTCACATCATTCATGGAGTAGATGGAGGAATGAACTAGATTTTATTTGGTGGTAGTCCAAGATTTTGATTGTGTCTGTGGAGTGAGAACCCTCCATTTTTCTAACTGTTACCCGGAAAGTAAGAGTTTGGAGAGGGTTTTGGACAAAAATTGCCATTTCTTGCATTCTAGTCAATTAGAAGTTCCTTCCTTTGGTGGGATGTAGGATTGGCCTATGTAATTTAGGATTTTCATGGTTTTTTTATAGGGGAGACTTGGTTGTGAGGAGAAAGAAGCAAAACTAGGTAGGCATCTCTATGTGACTACCTTAGGCAAATTTAGGACAGTCATCACAAAACATTACAATGGTGGATTCCAGGCGTGCAACCCTAAAATTAGAGGGTACTCATCATTCCCCACATGCTCATAAATTTGGTTTTGCAGTTAGGATAACGGTAAATGGGGTTGCTTTGTACATTAGGTCTCTTGGCCTCTAAAGGGTTCAAACCCTAGAAGTACAGATCTAATAAAACCATGTAGGAGATAAGTGTAACTCCCAAAAGGGTATATGAGATGGTAATTTTTTTGTCTGGGTTTGTGGAACATTTTGGAGTTGAGACCAATTTTATTGCCAAATAGGGCTACTAGCCTGGGGGGGTAGGTTTCTAAAGGAGGTATAAGGAATTGGAGTCTAAGCCCAAATCCAATGCTTGGATCAGTCTCTAATGGCCATAAATGAACCAATTCCAAATCCCTTAGGAATAGGATGTCATGGGATGGTGTATGGAAGATATTGAGGCATTTACGCATCTTGAGTAGACCCAAGCCTAGTGAATTTGTGAGTAGTTTCACCCAAGGTGTGGAGTCCTTCCTTACAGGACCCTTGTGATCATTTGAGGGGTCATAAGTCTAACCTTGTTTGGGCTTATCCTTAGGTGTGTGGGTAGGGCTATGCATCAAGTGGTATTAGAGCGTAGGAGTGTCCTTTTGGATAGAGGGAGAAGACAAGATGTTAGAAGAAGAGGGATCCCAAGATGTACCAACAAGGATGACTAATGTTGAGTTGAATGTCTTGGTGAAGAAGCAGATGGCAGAGAGCAGAGAAATCAGGGTTGAGAATTAGGCCTTGAGAGATGAAATAGACCAATTGAAGGATAGAGTGGAGAGGGGAGAGAGAGACTCTGGAGATGTTGAAGAAGGGGATGAAGAGGAGATCCCTACTTAGGAAGAACTAGAGGGTCTTGCAGACCAGAGACCCCTGATGAGTGTCCTCAAGTCCATGGAAAGAAGAACTATGGATGTGAAATTGGATCCGCCAGTGTTTGCCGGTAAGATGGAACCGGATACAATGATGAAGTGGATTCCTTGGACAATTTCTTTGAGAGTGAAGAGATACCAGAGCACCAAACGGTGAAGATGGCCCAATCCAAAATGAAAGGGGTTGCACTAACTTGGTGGAGTTTCATCCAAGATGAGAGGGTGAAAGAGGGAAAGAGAAAAGTGGCTACATGGAAGAAGATGATGGCTTTGGTGAAGGAAGCCTATGTCCCAATGGACTACAATGTCCAATTGCATAGAAGAAGACAAAACTTGAGGCAAAAGGAGATGGACGTGAGTTCCTATATAGAGGAGTTCATGAAGTTGTGTGTGAGGACCAAGGTGAAAGAGAGTGAAGATGAGAAGGTGGAAAGATATCTCAATGGGTTGAGATTTGCAATCCGAGAAGATTTGAATCTCCACACCCTGGAGATAGTCCAAAAGTGCTTTCAATTGGCACTCAAGGTGGAGAAGTTGAAGAGAAGGCAGGAACAAAATGGCAAAGGTAAACGGAGACAAAAAAGAAGGGGAAGAAGCCCTTTTAGAGGTAGAGGAAATGGTTTTGGATACCAAGGTGACTCTAGCCAAGAAGGCAATAGGGGAGAGAGCGGTTACAATCAAGGAGGGGGATACAATCCAAGAGGGAACTTTAGGGGTAGAAGACCACCCTCTAGAGGAAGATCCCAAGGCAAAGGACCTCCTCGATTCTACAACTGCAACCAAGAAGGGCGCATGACCAATAGGTGTCTGGAGAAGGCTTCAAGCTCCATGGGAGAAAGGAGAAGCCATTTGGTGCAAGAATATGATTGTCAAAGTGTGGCAAGTGCAAACACCTATCAGAGTGTTAATGCTCTTGTTAGCTATGGCTACCCTAAAAGAGGAGAGGCTCTGATGATGAGGAGAGCAGTAACCACCATGAAGGTACCTGACAAGGACCCTACACAAAGGAAATCTCTTTTTAAAATCACTTGCAAGGCAGGAGGGTTCGTATCCAAGGTCTTGATAGACTCCAAATCCATTGAAAATTTTGTATCACTTGAAATGGTAGAAAAGCTTAAACTTAGAAGGTTGCCTCATCCTTACCCCTACAAGGTCTCATGGCTCACCCAAGGTCATCAAGTCGTGGTAGAAGAGAAGGCTTGGGTGGAGTTCCAGATTGGATCATACAAGGATAGATTGCTATTTGATATAGCCAAGATGGATGCATGTCATCTCTTATTTGGGAGACCATGGCAGTATGACTTGAAAGCTCATCATGATGGGGCAAGAAACGCCTATTCAATCACCAAGGATGGTAAGGTGATAGAACTCTTACCTCTGATAGAGGAAGAGATGGAATCAAAAGGGAAATATGCCAAAGTGTTGAGGGTAGAAGGAAAGCAGTTCATGAAGGAGATTGCAGAGGAAGGTGCAGTTGGTATGCTCTCATGCCTAGTCCCAAGTTGACAAAGAAAGAACAGTTTGCAGAAGAGAAAGAAGAAGGACAAAGGCACATAGACCCTGCAGTCAGACAGTTACTTGACAAGTGCAAAGGCATCATCTCTGATGGAATGCCAAGATCCCTCCCACTAGTGAGAGACATCAGTCATTGCATAGATGTGATCCCTGGATCTACCTTACCAAATAAAGAAGCATACAAGCTTACCCCAGATTAGAATGCAGAGATGGCAAGGTAGATTGAAGAGTTGCTTGAATCAGGGCTAATTGGCAAAAGCTTAAGCCCATGTGCAGTACTGGAAATCCTCGCACCCAAGAAAGATGGCACTCGGAGGCTATGTACAGACTCAAGGGCCATCAACAAGATAACTATAAGGTATAGGTTCCCAATCCCTAGGATAGAGGATTTTCTTGATTGCTTGGAGAGTGCTAAGTATTTCACCATAATGGATCTAAAAAGTGGATACCATCATATTAGAATAAGGCCAAGGGATGAATGGAAAACAACTTTTAAAACCAATGAGGGGTTATATGAGTGGAAATTCATGCCATTTGGGTTGTCCAATGCCCCTAGTACCTTTATGAGGTTGATGAATGAGGTCTTGGTGGAATTTATAGGCAAGTTTGTCATAGTATACCTAGATGATATCTTGATCTTTAGTCACACAAGGGGAGAGCACCTCACACACACAGATATGGTTCTCAGGAGGCTACATGAAGAGCAACTAATGATCAATTTGGATAAGTGTTTGTTCATGCAGGAGGAGATCATCTACTTGGGCTTTGTAATCTCAAAAGGTGAGTTGAAAATGGACCAAGAGAAGGTAAGTGCTATACTATCTTGGCCAACACCTAAGACAATGAATGATGTCTGGAGCTTACATGGTTTAGCAACTTTTTATAGGAAGTTCAAGAGAGGATTTAGTCATGTTTGTGCACCCATGATTGACACCATAAAAGGAGGACAAAAGTGCAGGTTTAGTTGGACCAAAGAGGCAGATGATTCATTTGAAACATTGAAGAAGAAGGTTGCAGAACAACCAGTCCTTGCCCTACCAGACTTCAACAAAATATTTCAGGTGGAATGTGATGCAAGCCACATGGCTATTGGGGCAGTGCTCAATTAGGAAGGAAAGCCTATTTCTTTTTTTAGTGAAAAGCTAAATGATGCCAAGAAGAGATACTCATCTTATGACTTAGAGATGTATGCTTTGGTTCAGTCTTTGAAGAAGTGGAGGCACTATTTATTGCCTAAAGAGTTCATAGTTTTTATTGGTAATCAAGCACTCAGTTTCATAAATAACCAAGAGAAGCTAAACCACTGGCACATGAAGTGTGTAAAGACCCTACAAGACTTCACCTTCACCCTCAAACACAAGAAGGGGGTCAAGAACAAAGTTGCAGATGCTTTGAGCAGGAGGGTCTTAACTGTCAACCAAATCAAGATGGAGAGTGTTGGTATTGATTCCTTGAAGAGTATGTATGATGTTGATGAAGACTTTGGAGACATATACAAGGTATGTGAAAGTTTTGGTGAGAGGTATCATATTGAGTTTTCTGAATTTTCTGATACAAGATGGATTGTTATTCAAAGGAGGATAGTTATGTATTCCTAAGTGTTCCATGAGGTTAAATATCATTAGGGAGAAGCATTATGGAGCTATGGCAGGTCATTTTGGCCTTGACAAGACCCTAGACCTTGTGAAGAGACACTATTACTGGCCTAAGTTGTAGACAGATGTAAAGAAGTTTGTGGAAACATGTGTAATATGTCAGAAAGCCAAGGGGAAGTCCACTAATGCAGGTTTGTATCAACCCTTACCCATTCCTTCTAGGCCATGGGAGAGCATAAGTATGGATTTTGTGTTGGGTCTGCCTAGGACAACGAGGGGATTTGACAGTGTCTTTGTAGTGGTGGACAAGTTTAGTAAAATGGCTCATTACTTGTCATGTAAGACTTCTTGTGATGCCTCATATGTTGCAGACCTATTCTTCAAAGAAATAGTCTGGATACATGGATTGCCTCTAAATATTGTTTCAGACAGAGATGTGAAGTTTATAGGTCACTTTTGGAGGAACCTTTGGAAGAAGTTGGGAACTAACCTAGCTTTCTCATCGGCCTACCATCCTCAAACGGATGGGCAAACTGAAGTTGTCAATAGGTCATTGGGAAACCTATTAAGGTGTTTGACAAGACAACATGGAGAAAAATGGGACAATATACTGTCAAAGGCAGAGTTCTCATACAATGACACTATAAATAGGAGCACAGGAAGTCTCCTTTCCAAATTGTGTATGGCATCCACCCAAGGGGTGTATTGGAGTTAAGGGATTTGCCCAAGGAAGAGCCCATTAGTGTAGATGGTGAAGCTTTTGCATCAACCATCAAGGAGGTACATGACCAAGTGAAGTCTCATCTCCAACAATCTGCAGAGAAATACAAGGCCTGTGCTGATAACAAAAAGAGGGATGTGTAGTTTAGTGTTGGGGATTTGGTATGGGTACATTTGAAGAAGGAAAGACTCCCAAAGGGTAAGCACACCAAACTCATGCAGAGAAAGATTGGACCATGTCAGATTTTGAAGAAATATGGATAAAATGCCTATGAAATCCAACTTCCTCTTGATCTTAGATTACCACCCATTTTTAATGTGTGTGATCTTACACTTTTCAAAGGTAGTGCCAATGAAGTGGAGGAACCAATGCAAGTCGCAACAGACAATGACATTCCAAGGCATGAATCACCTCAGTTGACCAAAGTTTTAGACACTAGAGTCACAAAGAAGACAAGGAACAAGGAGTACACTGAGTACTTGGTGGCTTGGGAGGACAAACCAGACTTTGAGGTAGTTTGGATGTCAGATAAACAAATTTCCAACCATGGTGCAGACTTACAAACTCTAATCTCAAGTGGGCCTGAGATCTCTTCTCCCGAGGAGTATGGTGCAGGTGCACCTCATCAACAGGAAAATCATGGCTTTGAGGATGAATATTAGGACCCTAATAGTTGTCTTAGTGTGTCTTGTGTCTTGTTTCATATATTCAATAAACCCCACCATGTGAACCCATGTCACCAATTAGGCAATTTGATAAGCCAATTGGGACAATGTGATCAATAGGGGTAGTAGAAGGTTTAGTTTTGTGTTTGTTAGGTTTTTGGCATATTTTAGGGGTTTTTGGTTGATCCAAGTGTGTGGATCCCAACCTTATAAAGTTTGACAACATTTATTGCAAAATTGCAACTTTTGAGTGCAAAAGTGCAACTTTTCAAAATGTGGTTGGGGGAAGCCTTTCAACGGCTCCAACTTCCTCCAAATTTGGCTGGAAACCATTGGATATTTTTTTAAAACCTTGTGGACATGATTCTCAAGGTTTCTGATGTTGTGTTTTGAAGTTGTGAAGCAATAAAACACTGAAATACTGAAGTTTTCCCAGGAATTCTGAGTTTGCAGGGATTGTACGTGCTTGTATGGATTGAATTGAGTCACACCATTCATGGAGTAGATGGAGGAATGAACTAGATTTTTTTTGGTGGTAGTCTGAGACTTTGATCGTGTCTGTGGAGTGAGAACCCTCCATTTTTATGACTGTTACCCAAAAAGTAAGGGTTTGGAGAGGGTTTTGGACAAAAATGGTCATATCTTGCATTCTAGTCAACTAGAAGTTCCTTCCTTTGGTGGGATGCAGGATTGGCCTATTTACTTTATTATTTTCATGGGTTTTTGCAGGGGAGACTTGGTTGTGAGGAGAAAGAAGCAAAACTAGGTAGGCATCTCTATGTGACTACCTTAGGCAAATTTAGGATAGTCATCACAAAACATTATAGCAGTAGATTCCAAGTGTGCACACCTGGAATTAGAGGGTACTCACTATTCCCCACATGCTCATAAAGTTGGTTTTGCAGTTGGGATACTGATAAAGGGGGTTGCTTTGTAAATTAGGCCTAATTGCCCTCATTAGGTCTCTTGGCCTCTAAAGGGTTCAAACCTTGGAAGTACATATCTGATAAAACTATTTTGGGGATAAGTGTAACTCCCAAAAGGTTATCTGAGATGGTAATTTGTTTGTATGGGTTTTTGGAACATTTTGGAGTTGAGACCAATTTTATTGCCAAATAGGGCTACTAGCCTGGGGGGGTAGGTTTCTAAAGGAGGTATAAGGAATTGGAGTCTAAGCCCAAATCCAATGCTTGGATCAGTCTCTAATGGCCATAAATGAACCAATTCCAAATCTCTTAGGAATAGGATGTCATGGGATGGTGTATGGAAGATATTGAGGCATTTACGCATCTTGAGTAGACCCAAGCCTAGTGAATTTGTGAGTAGTTTCACCCAAGGTGTGGAGTCCTTCCTTGCAGGACCCTTGTGATCATTTGAGGGGTCATAAGTCTAACCTTTTTTGGGCGTATCCTTAGGTGTGTGGGTAGGGCTCTGCATCATTTTACATTTTCTTATGCACTGGATAAGATTTTTTCATATTTGCTCTTCTATTATGATGGCCTTACAACTCCACAAGATGCCAATACATGGACAAAGAATCTCACCTCAAATGGGATGCGATCTTCCAAGTGTGAGGACAATTCCACTAAAGACTAGTTAAAATGCCTACTTCCCACATGAGAAAAATTTACACTAACAAAATAATAAGTCCCTACAAAGTATTAAATAAATGAACATTTAAAATGAAAGGTTGAGACACCTTTTTCATACACATTGAAACCTCTATTCTTGAACTTGTATTTATTGTCTAGACTTTTTGGTCTTTCACAAAGTCTGTCACTAACATTTAAAAACCCATCCACGACTTGACCACTATATGATTGCATGTGATATATCTAAAACCTCAACCATAAAAGAGCATTAATTGTTTACACATGCAAAACACTCATATCTTTGGTGCTTCATTTGTTCTCAATTGTATTTTTTAATTTCATCTTCCTTTTGTATTTCCTCTGTTTCACATGGCCTCTTGTCAAATCAAATGGACCCTTATCAATTTATGGACTATCTATATTCTTTAGGTGGAGAAGGCAATCTAGAGTAGTTTTAGAGTTTATTTAAAGTGATATAATCTCAACCTTCATTACCAAGGTTTATCTGCATTTCTAGGTGCACACTTTAAACCATTTAATTTTAATGTGTTCAATTAAGGTTCAAAATTTGTTATTTTCTTCTTCATGCAAATACATGTCCCACATATATAACCTAACAATACTAGATTTAGTGTTTTGTGTGCAGTTTAAGAATTTTTAGTGTTTATTAAAACTAATATAATCTCATCCTTCACTACAAAGGTTCATCTACATTTACAATTGCACATGTTAAATCATTTATTTTTAAAATGTTCAATTAAGGTTCAAATTTTATTATTTTTCTCTTCATGCAAATACATGCCCTACATTTATAACCTAACAACATTAGAGTTGGGGTTCTGCATAAATTTTAATACCAAATATATAGCAAGTATGATCATAACATAAGTTTTATGTATCTGGATAATCAAGGATGAAAATAGAGCTCAACATGACAAGGGGAACAATACTATTCCCTCCAATTTAGTTGATATTGTAGACACCTAAAATTGTCATGTCTAATTAAATAAATATTTTATTTATTTAATTATCTAAGCTTAATTCTTCTATTAATTAAATAAATCTTTATTTATTTAATTCATTCATTTATCCTCTTCTAGCCTTATTTCTCATTTAAATAAATACATTTATTTATTTAAATTATCATTTTCCTAAATTAAATAAATATTTTATTTATTTAATTGATCCCACTTCTTCCATTAATTAAATAAATCTTTATTTATTTAATTAATTCATTAACCTTTTCTACCTATGACACATGTCATTCATCTCTTAATTCATACACTACCTACCCCTTTCATTATTTTATTATTTCTTTTACCTACCCTCTAATCCTAGCCGACCTCCTTTTACACCTCTCAATCTTATCCTTCCATTTCATATTGTGTCTTCTATATAAGGAGATGCTTCCTTCATTATCAAACCCTAATCATTCTATGCATCCTAATCAAGCATTCTAATGACTTAATGCCCTAATGATTATTTTGACTACACTACGATCCTACTTGCAACCACATTCCGTTCTTTGTTGAGCTCTTGTGCACATAAAATCTGAGAGAAAATATATCAAGCAAGATCAATGGAGATAGGAAGAATGGAGATCAAAACCCTATTGGACATGTGATGGTATAATCTTTGTGATTTTGTTTTATTTACATTGTCTTAGGTAATCTTCATATGTTATGGTGGATCTTTGTTGATTGTTAGGCTAGGGTTTGGTGGTTGAATTCATTTAGCCTTTCAATATTGTTATTATTGTTATCCATTTTCACCATAAACATTTTGGCACGCCCGGTGGAACACTTGTCCCTTTGCATTTAACCTCCTTGTTGCAGATCTTGTGTTTTTTAAGTTGCAGATCGAACATTTTCGGCAGCATTTTTGGTATTTTCGCGTCTGCGCACTTTCGGAACGCGTTTTTGATTTTCAGGCGTGTCTACGACAACGGGATCCGCGTCTGTATTTCATTTTGCAGGTTCTAGGGAGGCGCGTCTGTGTTCCAGAAACGCGTCTGTGTTATTTCTACCCACGTCTGTGTCTAAAAGGAGCGTTTGTGACTTTTAAGCGCGTCTGTGAATCACAGAATCACGTCTGTGTGCTCCAGACACATCTGTGTTGAGGGTAACGGCATCTGTGTATTTACTGTTTCAAAATTTTGAAATTTTAGTGATTCAGTTTTTGGATTTTTGCATTTAGGGTTTCAGAACTGGTTTATTTTTGGACTAACACTTTCAGATCTAGCTAACATTAGTGTAGCTTGCCTTTGGAAGATAAATCGTTTGGTTGAAGGCCCCTATTTTCAAAAAGTCTTTTAAGTTTTAAAATTTACCTAACTTGTGTGTTTGCAGGAAGGGGTGATTATTTCAAACAACCCAAACTACTAACAACTCTTTGTTGCAGGTCCTTGGCTAGGGTTTTGGATTTTTATTGTGTGCCTTGTTTTCATAGACTAGCAAACACTTCAATTGGTGCACTAAAATTGAATCATTGTCTTTTGTGTCTTGAGCAATAGGCTCTTTTTGTTTAATATTTAGAGGGCCTATCTTCCCGTGTGGTCATTAGGACTACTAGTGAGAAGAGAATGACCCAAGTGGTAGCGAGGAAAACCCACCTCATCCAAACCACTATAATCAAATGTATTCATGGTGAAAGCTATGAATAACGTGTGCTGATTAGTTCATACCGACACTATGTCACCCCATAAACCCGTTTGATCAAATTTATTTGATCATTTGTAGGGCGTAACCCCTACCGACTGGGAGCCTTCTGTATTTACAGAGCTGAAAGTGCCGCATGTATGGCCACACGAGCGGATGCCCTTACTAGCACCTTTTTGTTTTAGAAGCCCAAATCCTTCTAGTTGTTGGGGCAGGAGGTCGGACCTCTGGTAGCGGCGCACACACATACGGTTCTTAGTAGAGATATAAAGTTCGCCACGGGGAGTTTTCGTGGGGACTGATGCTTGGCTGACCCGAGAAGTGAGTGCCGAGGGTGGAGCCAGTGAGGTCAAGCATCTAAGTATCCGCTCTGAATAGCGTAGCCTCGGGGGTAAAACCCCATGTGGGATCAACAACTATTGTCTTGGCTAGCCATAAGAATTGTGCTTGACTTATTTTAAACATTCAAAACATTCAAAACCAAATAGCAAAACATTGTGTCTTTTGTGTTTTCAAATGTATGCAAAACATTTTTACATCAAACAACACACTTTTCTTGGAGTCATTTTGGAGTCTAAACACTTGCAAACATTGAGTCCTCATCAACATTGTGTCCTCTTGTCACGAAAAACAGTCAAACAGTCATATTTGGTCACAACAAAAATGACTTCACATATTGGAAAAATTGCACAAAGTTTACAGAAACGCATCTGTGTCTGTTTTAACCGCGTCTGTGTTTTCTAGGCGCGTCTGTGAAGTGCAGAATAGCGTATGTGTTTATAACAGCGTCTGTGTTGAATAGAAACACGTCTGTGTCGGATAATCACGTCTGTGAAGTATACAGTCGCGTCTGTGTCCAGGATTGCAAAAAAATTTCACAGTCCAACAAACATAAACAGGAAAAATCTCATAAGCGCGTCTGTGAAGGGCAGAGTAGCGTCTGGGTCAAGAAACCACGTCTGTGCAGTATACAGGCGCGTCTGTGTTCAAAATAGCAAGAAAAATTTCACAGTCCAGCAAACACAAGAAATCAGTTTCGGAATACTTGAGCTTCCTAGGTTGTTTCTTCAGGTTTCATCTAGCATTCAACCTGTCTTTGGGTCTCACATAGTCCATCATTGCTTCACATCTCATTTTACATTCATACTTGTCTAAACTTGAGTCAAAAGGTCACTTGCTTGTCCTCGTCATACTTTGTCAACATACTACATACAACAACACTTTGCTAAGTGGTCCCTCATCAAGGTTTCTTACCTTTGGGTCTCATTTGGTCTTACTTAGGGTCAAGGTCAGCTTACCTCATCAAGAGAAACTATCCTCTCTTTGGAAGTCACACCTACTCTACTACATACATACTTGGTCTTACACTTGGGACATTACAAGTACACTTCAGACTCATTTACATTCCATTCAACTCTTGGTCTTCCATACTCTTTCCATTTTTCATCTAGTCTCACACATCTTGGTCAATACCTAGTTCATGGTTGAAACCCGTCTTCAAAAATCTAGGAGAGAAACTAAAGAGGCTCAAGAGTCCGCAAACATGAGTTCTTATGAGTATGACAACGATTTATTTTTCAATCCTGAGCACACTACATTACCTGACATGGATGTCTATAGAAACAATCCAAATGTTGAGAACATGGACACTATAAACAACAATGCTACACAAAATGACAATGTGGAAAACTTTTCAGTACATTCAACAGATGTGGAAGAATCCATTATGAATCCCCATTTCAATCGATTGGTTGAGGAAATAATGAGGAGAGATAGACAATACTTCTTACACATGATGGCACAAAGTGGAGCCAAGATACCTCATGATTTTGACATGTCTCAAATAATGGAACATAGACCTTTGCAACAACCTCACTCCAATATGGATCAAAGGAGACCTAATAGTGGAGGAAATAGAGGACCACACATGGTACCTGAATCACCATCAGCTTTGCTTCAAAAACCAGAGGTCCCACATACACATGGTCAAACATATGATACTCACCTTCGCAGACCATTATGGAAGTCTTATGGAGAAAAATATGCTCAATCACATATCAATGCTAAGGATCAACCACCAAAGCAATGGGATATTCCAAGGCATGCTCAAAATTTGGACACAAGGAAACCTCATGTCAAATTTGGGGGCAACACAATGGAACATGACATGCCTGTAGACTATGGTATACATGCGCAAAATAGATATGGGGTTCCTCAACATGAATCTATACCAAGTGGTCCATATACACAGCATCACTATAGACCTCCTCCATATGAACATGTGTATGATCAATATCATCCATATATGCAACATGCACCTCCTCCAATGGGTGCCTCAAGCATGGGGTATGGTCCAAGAAGTCGATCTCCACCTAAGAGCAGTTTGGAACAACAAATCAGGGACTTACAAAAGAAAATGGAGGACATAAATACACCGAAGCCAACATACACAATGAGAGACATATGTCCTTATCCATTTGACAAGAGCATTCCAATGCCTCCATTTCCTACACATTTTGTGACACCTAAATTTGACAAGTATAGAGGAAAAGGGGATCCTAAGGCACACATAAGACAATTTTTCACAGCTTGCATTGAGGTAGCAGCAGAAGAGACATATTTGATGAGATTATTCCCACAAAGCTTAGGTGATCAAGCTATGGAATGGTTCTCCCAGCTTCCACCTGGTATTAAGTCATGGGGTGACCTAGCAGAAGCATTTATTCAACATTTCTCCTACAATATAGAGACAGACATATCAGTCACTACTTTGTGCAACACTAAGCAAAAAGAAGGAGAGTCCTTTGCATCATTTTTGCAAAGATGGAGAAATCTAGCTAGCAGATGCTCTTGTGAAATTCCACAAAAACAAATGATAGAGATGTTCACACAAAATGTTAACAAAGACATTGGCTATGACTTAAGGAAAGCTTGTTTGTCCACCTTCAAGGACGTCATTGAAAAGGGCTTAGCGATAGAAAAGGTCCTAATTGAACAGGGAGTCATTAAAATATTCAAGGAAAACAAAGATGACTTTAAAGGAAAAGACAAGCCAAGATTTTGAAATAAAAACAAGAACACAGTCAATGATGGTGTTGTTGATGCCAACACGGTGCGACCCAAATTCATCTTTTCAGGATCAAGTTCTACAAACAATCAAGTGAATACTCAAACAACTTCCGGATCACGAAGGAAGTACACTCCATTGGGAGAACCACTCGAGTCAGTCTTCAAAAAGCTGGTGGCAAACAAGGTGATCATAGTTCCAGATTTTCCTCCATATGAACCAAAGGTTAAACCAAATTGGTGGAATTATGATGAGTATTGTGAATTTCATAAGAGCAAGGGTCATAAGACAGGAAATTGTCATTGACTGAAGAACATCGTACAAGATCTCATTGATAGAGGTGACATTGAGATTGAGGGACACTCATCCAATCAAGAACATGAGATGTTTAAGGAACCATTCCCAAAACACGACAATGGAAAAGCTAAAGTCACAGATGATCAAGCCAACTATACTAGAGCACCTTACAAGTATGATTCAACTATCAATCATATTTCGATGGACAATCATATCTCTACTATTACCATCAAGAACAAAAACCCTGAGAATCCTCCTCAGCGACCCAAGATTGTCCTAAGAGGTGTTGGATCTTCTTCCGAACCTACCTCTGAATGTCATGTTACAACCCGTCGAGGTAAAATTACTTTGCCAGGAGCTTCAACTAAAAACACCGCTTCTTCATCAACCAAACCTGAATATGACCTTGTGGAATAGTTAGGGAAGACACTCGCACTCATCTCCATACTTGAGCTTTTACGCATATCCCCCGCTCATAAAGCTATTCTTGACACAATCTTAAGAGACACCGCCATTCCTACTGATCTGAACTTGGACCAGTTTCAAGCCATGGTGGGATACCTTTCCATTCCACACTCCCTTACATTCACAGAAGTTGATGATGCCTCCGTAAGTCAGCCACATAATGCACCATTACATATTGAAGCCTTCATACACAAACATCGAATAAAGCGAGTCCTGATAGATGGAGGAGCTGGTCTAAACATTTGTACATTGAGCACCATTAAACAATTGGGATATTCTGATAAAGCTGTGAATTCAACAAATCAAATCACCATCAAGGCATATGATGATGAAGAACGCTCATCCAAGGGCACAGTCACCTTACCTCTAAGAATTGGGCCAGTCACAAAGGATGTGGTGTGTCAGGTTCTAGATCTGGATCTCACTTATAATATATTGTTAGGACATCCTTGGATTCATGAAATGAGGGCAGTCCCATCGACATATCATCAATGCATTAAGTTTCCTCACAACGGAGTCGAGGTAACAGTTAACGGTGATCCTAATCCGTTCATATATTGCAATAACTTGAGATCACATACTGAGACCATCATTCCCAGTAATCGTGAAGCTGTTCCTTCTTCGGCATACATTGATCCTGAGTCATTGAAACCTTCGACATCAAAACAAGGTGAACTTAAAGGCAAATTTCAGGACAAAGGCATGGGAGAATACACTTTAAATCAGACCATGTATTTACGACAAGTCATGAGCTCTCCAAAAGAATACGGAAGGCCACATCCTAACAAGCAAATATCCATCATGGCATTCAAATGGGATCCTACTACCTTTCAAAGATGGGGCGAACTAGAAGAGGAAAGTTTATACAAAATGCTCTACAAAGACATTGAAGATGACACACAAAAATAGATCAATATACCCTATGAGAAATATGGCAAAGGCTTCAAGATTCTACAAAAATTCGGGTATGATGGAAAAATCCCCCTTGGGTTACGCAAAGAAGGTGTTATGGAGCCCTTACAACCTGAATTGACTGTAAAAAGGGAACGCTCGAAGGGACTTGGTTTTCTGACTTCCAAGATCCATACTAAAAGGACAGAAGAAGCCTTACAAATCAAAGCTGCCAAAATTCAACAAGAGAATTGCTATTCCACAGATTCCAACGAATGGGAATGGGGTTCCGACAAGTCTTCCAGTGACTACAAGCTCACCGAGACATTCAGAGAGCCAGATAAACCCACAGAAGAGGAGGAATTTTATAACAAATTCAGAGTTGGTCAAGAAACAACCCATGAGGAGTCTACACAGTCCTTGTCTCAAGGTTCTAGGTTGAAATCACATAGGATGAGAACACCTGTTCCGGAATGCGCTACTAGTGATGATAATTTGGATTCGCTCGTGATCGAGACTGATGAGGAGAGTGCCATCGATGACCTCGATAATTACCTCGACATACCCGAATATAACCACATCTTCACTCTTAACCCCGCAAACTCTGAAAACATTAAAGGCCTTCCCCTTGTTCACCACCAACTCATTGACTGGGATTATGAAGGGCCAGCACAGTTTGACACATTTCAAAATGATGAAGTTGTTATCGACTATCTTGGCATACGAGATGATCTTCCCCTTGGGGACCATAAAGCAGGATACACTATAGAACTCAACAACATGGCATATTTTGGTGAAGGTGTTGGACCTTCCAGTCGCAAAAATGTGAAAATAAGAGAAAATCAAGGATCTTATGGTGAAAACCACACTGTGGCGCTATCTGATCCCAAAAAAGTAAAAAGAAAGGACGTATCTGAGGGCGAAAACCTCTCTGAGGCACCTGAAGATGGAAGGCTCGACATTCTCCCAGCTTCGTATGAGGAAAGTCATCCATGCTGGTAGAGGAGACTATCAAGACAAACATTGGTACGGAAGAGGTTCCACACAACATATTCCTGGCTAAATCATTGATAGAGTTCGAAAGGTCACAGTTCATAAGCTTCTTCAAGGAAAGACAAATCAACTTTGCATGGTCATACGCTGACATGCCTGGATTGGATCCGGATTTGGTAATGCATCATTTGACAGTCAAACCTGGGGCAAAACCAGTAAAACAGAAATTAAGAAAAATGCATCCACAAGTGGCATTACTAGTCAAAGCAGAGCTGGAGAAGTTATTGGATGTCAGATTCATATGCCCAATTGATTATCCTAAATGGATCTCCAATTTAGTACCTGTCAGTAAACCAGATCGCAGCATCAGAATTTGCACAGATTTCAGAGACATCAACAAAGCTTGTCCAAAGGATGACTTCCCATTACCAAACATTGACTTGATTGTTGATCTTACAGCAGGTCATGAAATGCTATCATTAATGGATGGATTCTCTGGCTACAATCAGATTAGAATCGCACCTGAGGATCAACACAAAACATCATTTACTTGTCCGTGGGGAACTTTCTACTGGAACGTCATGCCCTTTGGGCTAAAAAATGCAGGTGCTACATATCAAAGAGCAATGACCAGTATCTTTCATGATCTCATGCACATAACTGTGGAAGATTATGTTGACAATCTCTTGGGTAAATTAGTAGATAGAAATACGCATCTGGACATATTGTTAGTCGTCTTTGATCGGTTGGAAAAATACAAAGTAAGATTAAACCCCAAGAAATGTGTCTTTGGAGTAACCTCCGGGAAGCTCCTAGGATTCATTGTGTCCAAAAGAGGAATCGAAGCCGATCCAGCAAAAGTCAAGGCTATCTTGGACATGCCGCCACCCAGAAATATCAGTCAGCTTCGATCCTTACAAGGAAGACTCCAGTCCATTCAAAGATTCATAGCACAACTGGCAGATAAGTGCAATCCTTTTCAACACCTGCTACATAAAAATATCAAATTTCAATGGGATGATAACTGTCAACAAGCTTTTCAAACGCTCAAAGATTATCTTTTGAATCCGCCAGTTTTGATGCCACCAGTTCCAGATCAACCTTTGCTACTATACATATCAGCTACTCCAACAGCACTGGGGGCACTCCTAGCACAATAGATTGCTGACGGCAAGGAAAAAGCAGTATACTATATCAGTCGCACATTGGTGGGATATGAGCTAAACTACACACCAATCGAGCGTGCATGTCTCGCCGTGGTCTTTGCTTCACAAAAATTACGACATTACATGCTTACTCATAAGACTAAGTTAGTTGCAAGGCTAGATCCATTGAAATACCTCCTCAATAAAGCAACACTTACTGGGCGGCTGGCCAAATGGGTAATGATACTTAGTGAATTCGACATCGAGTATGTGGACAGAAATGCAATAAAAGGACAAGCCATCGCGGATCAATTAGCAGATGCCCCCATGATTGATGATGTTCCTCTAAATTCAGAATTTCCAGATGAATCCATTTTAACAATATCACATGCAAAGCCATGGCAACTATATTTTGACGGCTCATACACACAGCATGGGGCAGGAGCTGGTATTCTCTTTATAACTCCTCAAGGCGATTCTATACCAAAATCATACCGCTTATCATTTCCTTGCACTAACAATATAGCGGAATATGAGGCATTAACAACTGGATTACGAATTGTAGTTCAGTGGAAGATCCAGGAACTTCATGTTTTTGGGGATTCCCAACTTGTCATCCGTCAAGCAACTGATGATTACCAAACAAAAGATGAAAAATTACTGCCTTACAAGAAAATGGTGGACGATTTGAAACAACAATTCACAAAGATAGATTTTGAGCAGATACCAAGAGAGCAGAATCGTGCCGCAGATGCCATGGCTACAATTGCCTCACTGATTGATCTACCTCAAAATGAGACCTGCTATGAGTTCTTGGTGGATAACCTTTTGGTTCCTTCATATGAGATTACTCCTACTGAAATGATATGTGTTGTTGGTCCTGAATCCCAGTTATATGGTTCCATTTTCACATACCTACATGACAATACTTTACCTCCCGATCTATCAAATAACCAATGTCGCACCTTCATTCGCCAATCCTCTTGATATGTCATTTTAGTTGATATCCTATACTGACGAGGTCTAGATGGCACTCTTCTTAGATGTTTAGAAAGCGACGAAGCTCAGATTGCGTTACGTGAAGTGCATGAAGGGATATGTGGTCCACATGCTAGTGGTCCTACCTTGGCCAAGAAACTCATTAGGACTGGATATTACTGGCCCAATATGGAAAAGGACTCATATCAGTTTGTCAAGAAATGTAAGCAATGTCAAATTCATGGAGACCTCATACATGCGCCAACACAAGAATTACAACCACTTGTGTCTCCTTGGCCCTTTTGTCAGTGGGGACTCGATCTCATAGGCAAGATTCACCCTCCTTCTTCCAATGGTCATAAATTCATTATCATAGCCACAGAGTACTTCACAAAATGGATTGAAGTCGTACCTCTCACACAAGTTACTGGAAAACAAATTGCTACATTCATCCTCAACTATATCATTTGCCGATATGGTATTCCTATTTCCATTATTACTGATAACAGGCATCCCTTCAAAAATCAGGATGTTCGTGAACTCTGTGACCGCTTCCATATTTCCCATCGTTTCTCTACACCATATTACCCCAAGGTAATGGCCAAGCTGAGGCGTCTAATAAAACAATTCTTAAAATCCTCAAGAAGACAGTCGACGATGCTGGCCATAATTGGCATATCCAACTCAATCCTGCACTTTGGGCCTACCGGACAAGTGTCCGCACACCTATAGGAGCTACACCCTATTCACTAGTCTATGGTTCTAAAGCCATCTTGCCTATTGAGGTCGAGTTACCTTCTTTACGGGTCTCTTTGCAAAACATCATCGCTGATGAAGACTACAGGGTCTCTCGCTTACAAGAACTAGAACTGTTGGATGAACGGAGACAAACTGCTTTTAATCATCTCAAGGCTTACTAACAACGAGTGAGTCGCAGCTACAACCACAAGGTCAAGCCTCGCACATTTGAGGTAGGTGACTTGGTTCTCAGAGAAAACCCCAAGAATCAGCAAGACAGAGAGAAGAAGGCCAAGTTCGAACCAAACTGGCTTGGTCCTTACATCATCACAGCAGCATATGGATCTGGGGCATATCAGCTCTCAACTACAGAAGGTGAACCTTTGGAGGATCCTATCAATAGCATGCACCTTCGCAGGTTCTCCACATAGCTCTTCAGAGTATCCTAATTCAAAAAATACAAAAAAATAAAAAAAATTCAAAAATACAAAAAAAATCATAAAACAAAAAAATTGTTACTTGGTGAAAACCTGACAAACAGGCGCCTTGTGACACAAAAAACATTGCAAAATTGAAAAAAGTAAAGAGAAATAATTTCGTCCAACGGTGAAAACCACTTCGGTGGTGCCCTGGGCAAGTACCATGGTGAAAACTGGGTCACCAGCGCCATGTGTAGAGACATTGCTCCTCCCTCCTTCAGGATTCACTTTCATCCTTTCACTTTGCACACACTCACAACCTATTCATCCATAATAAACTTACCCAGTCCCATCATGGCTTGTTATTGATCTACCCAAGATTGGTTAGCCATTCATAATAAACCTCCCTTTTCGCCTCCCTTTCCATCCATAATAAATCAGATCCTATCTGTGGCTAAGGCAAAATCCTACGTCTAGTGATGGGTGTGGAACTGAGAACATCACATGTTTCAAGGAGTAAAGCTTCTTCCAGCTTCCTTCAGTCTATCCACGCACAATCCACAATAAAGCAACATTTGCATCACAGATCCGCAATAAAGTTTCATCTTCTCCGCAATAAAGTATCAGTTTCATGGATTCAGTCAGTTTCAGATGAGACACAGCAGCAACAATGGGCTTCAACAAATCAAATCTTTCAACAAACTTAGACAACATTATGGTTCAGTGCTATCTATCCTTTCTGTGAAAGTGAACATTGTGACCACAATCAAATAAAACTTATACAAGAGACAAGAGACACTAAACTTGAGGACTACAGTGGGTGTTGGTGTCGAGTCTTGGTTTTCTTTTGATTTCATCTTTTTTGGTGACATGTCTTTTAGCTTTTCCGGGATGTCTCTGACTAGAGATTCTATCTCCAGGATGTCTTTGACTAGAAAGGTGAGGATGGGGTATCGTCACCTATTTGTATTTGTTGTCTGTGGATTGTCTCTTAGTAATGCTATGACTTGTCCAAGGATATGAGGACACTATGCGTCTAGTGTGAACTGGGGCATTCCTTGTTTGTGACTGTCTTATCTCCATGCAAACAGGTACAATGACTTTCTGGGTCGAACATATGCCTCGATTGTCATAACCTACTTGCCATAATAAAGCTCAATGATGATAACGCACAAGAAGCTCTTTCACTTTCATATCTTCTGTCTTCCATCCCCCTTTCTTGATTGACTTCCATCGTCCTTCTCGAGTCCACATAGCCTGCTATCACATGACTGAGTATAATGACACACCAAAAACATTTGCATTTCATGTAGTTGCACCTGCATTACCACATATAAGTATTTCATACATACATATAGATATCACAATTGCATCACATCCTGCACACAACACCTGTTAGCACAATTTACATTATCATATTCATCTGCATTACTTACATTCACATTTGCATCATACATACATATATAAAATATAAAAGAACAAAATAAATATTGCATTGCATCATATACATATTTGCATCCATATCATAAGCATCACATAGAAACATACATCATTAAAACATCTCATCACATAGGTACACATGCATATAGCTGCCGCAAAGATGAATCATCTCATATATATATAAAGTGTCATGATATAATGATGTCAAAAAAATCATATGGCTACAAAAGCACCCGCAGGTGTCTACAATACAAAATAATGGTACAAAACTAATACAATGGGAGCTCTCTAAGGCTAGGATGAACTCCCTCCCTCGGAGCCGCCTCGCCTCGGTGGAATCTGAGCCCTTGAGGGACCCGCCCCAGGATCACCCTGCCTATCTCCTCTATCTGGTGGTGGTGGAGGACCCATGACCCCACCACTCGATGCCTACCTCCTCTGACTCCCTCCCGTAGCTGTCGCTGTACGCGACGGTCTATGGAAGCTCCTCGCCCGCTGCTCTGTCGACACTGCACCGTAGTAGAGGTCCCTCCAGTACCCTATCTCCTCTCCAGCCCGCAGGACATATGCGTAGCCTGCCCCTGTGTCCTCCGCCGCCTGCCTCCCTGCCCTCAGCGCTATCTCAGCCTCTGTGTAGCGCTGAATCGCCTGGTCTCTCTCCCACTCAGTATCCCTGAGCCTCGTCCTGAGTCAGTCTCTCTCCTGCTCCAGCTCTTGTATCTCATCTGCCTGACCTTGGCAGATCTCCCTGAGCTCAATCAGCTCATCCTCCTCTGGATCCTGCCATACTGCCTGCATACCCTGTCCACAAGCTGCCTCTCTAAAACATAGGGCGTCCGCCCAATCAAATACCTGCTCCGGAAGGTGTATGGTAGCTCCACGACGTCATCCTCCCACTCCTCGCATCCTAGATACGGTCTCTAGATGACCGCATCAATATCATCCAGCACTCGCCGCCAATGCTCCAACCTGCCAATCCGCGGCTGCGAGGTGATCATGTCGTATAAGTGAACAAAACTGCGTCCATGTCCCCTGCCTCGGAAGTGTATCGGCCTCATCACTGGCAGATGCTCATAGGCCCAAACCTGCAATAGTGTCACCCCATAGCCCAATCCCACTGACCCATGGTATACAAACTGGTGAAGCTCATAGTACAGGTGGGCCAATACACATGGTCCCTAGGCATATCTGGTATGTTGTGTCATCAGTGTCTCCAGTGCTCCCCCCCAGCCCACAGCCAATCCCCGTGTCGCCCTGTCTGGGCATAGAAATCCACTGATCGCTCCTCTGATTACGGTCGACAATGCTAACCCTGTGGCGGTCATGGTGTCCCATGCCACGTGTCCTGCCCTCATCTCTAGTCTGGGATCTTGGAACACCCGTCTCAATGCCTCCCTGTCTCCGTCATGATCATATGGAATCAACTCTCCATCAATCAGTATCCGCAAAATCCTATAGACATCCTCAAGGGTGACTGTCATCTCACCCATCGGCAAATGGAAAGTGCATGTCTCAGAATGCCATCTCTCGGCAAGTGCAGTCAGCAAACCCATGTTGGCTCGAAACTCAGGCACGTACAATACATATCTCAAGCCCATCTCCTCGATGGCAGCTCTATCCTGAAACGATAGCTCTGGTCGCAATCTCTGTGTCAACGGGAATCTCTCCCGTGACTCCAACATAGGCAAGTACTCCTGCAGTCAAGCAAATCAATCATGTCAGTCATGGTGGCATTCACTGTTTATCACAAAATGCTACTTCTTTATCTAAATGCATATGGTTATCTATCCTAGTGACACTCACTGTTCATCACAAAGTATTGCTTCTATCCTAGTAGTGCTCCCTGTTCATCACAAAGTACTACGTGTGTGACACTCACTGTTCATCACAAAGTGTTACTCACATTTGCACTCCCTGTTCATCACAAAGTGCTGCTCATACTTTGGGTACTCACTGTTCATCACAAAGTACTCTAGCTTGGTACTCACTGTTCATCACAAAGTGCCTTGATCTATCCTAGTCTTCCTAGAGGACCTGCTTGAGTGTATCCTTTCAGCAGCTTATCCAATCGACAGCGTATGTTCATCACAGAACTGTCGATTTGACCTTGAAGACCAAAACTTGCATTTTTTTCAACGCAAACGCGCTTGACTGACACAAACGCGCCTACAGACTGCACAAGCGCGCCTGAAAAACATAGACGTGCCTAAGCTATGCACAAACGCGACTTTACTACGCAGACGCCCCTGCGCATCGCAGACGCCCCTGCACATCGCAGACGTGCCCGCATTCGACATAGGCGCGGTTCCAGACATAAACGTGCCTGGCACCGACACAGACGCGCCTGTCGCTAACGCAGACGCGGTTGCATGTTTTCAAACTTTTTTGTACCCTATTCCTAAGCGCATTTATTGCTCTAACTAGCATGCATTAATGACAAAAATAAATCCGTCAAAGTACGAGGAGGCTTGGTGGTACCTACCGGCTCTCCTGCCTCTGCTGGCCTCTGAAATCGTCGAACGCGGTCGAATTTGTGCACGGAAGCCATCGCTGCTGACTGCTGCTGCTCTTTTCTTGCTCTGCACTTTGATCTCGTGAAGGTGTAGATGACAATGAGGATGTCTTTTGCCCGTGGTCTATCTTATAGCCTACCCTAGCCTTAGCCTTCGTTTCCCGAGTCAGTTTTCCTCATCCCGTGACTTTGTCACTTTATCCAGTCAGTCCATTATATCCCGTCTTTCTTATCGAGAGATTGTCTGCAATCTTTTCAGGCATTTTCATCCAATTTCTCGAGGGGGCATATCATTCCCATTCTGGGGCAACTTTGTATCAGTTCATCTTATCTTCTTTGAAACAACGCGACAAGCCGCATTGTCTCAAAGAGGGGCAAAATGTAGACACCTAAAATTGTCATGTCTAATTAAATAAATATTTTATTTATTTAATTATCTAAGCTTAATTCTTCTATTAATTAAATAAATCTTTATTTATTTAATTCATTCATTTATCCTCTTCTAGCCTTATTTCTCATTTAAATAAATACATTTATTTATTTAAATTATCATTTTCCTAAATTAAATAAATATTTTATTTATTTAATTGATCCCACTTCTTCCATTAATTAAATAAATCTTTATTTATTTAATTAATTCATTAACCTTTTCTACCTATGACACGTGTCATTCATCTCTTAATTCATACACTACCTACCCCTTTCATTATTTTATTATTTCTTTTACCTACCCTCTAATCCTAGCCGACCTCCTTTTACACCTCTCAATCTTATCCCTCCATTTCATATTGTGTCTTCTATATAAGGAGATGCTTCCTTCATTATCAAACCCTAATCATTCTATGCATCCTAATCAAGCATTCTAATGACTTAATGCCCTAATGATCATTTTGACTACACTACGATCCTACTTGCAACCACATTCCGTTCTTTGTTGAGCTCTTGTGCACATAAAATCTGAGAGCAAATATATCAAGCAAGATCAATGGAGATAGGAAGAATGGAGATCAAAACCCTATTGGACATGTGATGGTATAATCTTTGTGATTTTGTTTTATTTACATTGTCTTAGGTAATCTTCATATGTTATGGTGGATCTTTGTTGATTGTTAGGCTAGGGTTTGGTGGTTGAATTCATTTAGCCTTTCAATATTGTTATTATTGTTATCCATTTTCACCATAAACAGATATGATAAATATGTGACAAGAGATGTGATCATGTAAGTGAAATATATAGGATCAAAATATACTCTAATGTAGAAAAAATAAATGATAATACATGTGATCTAATAAAATAAGCTCAATGTAAATGGGATTGGGATTTTTCATAAGATACAAAAAATTTGCAAGCTAAGTAGAGAAGGGGAAAATAGTATGATACCCATAGTGTAACAAAATATTATACATGAGTCTCAACTATCAATTTAAGATTAAGATGTGTATGCTCTATAAGGGAATATACAACAAGATAGGATAATCATAATAAATGCATTAACATGTAGCAAGATATAATATTTTAAGGTCAAGTGAATAGTATAAGATCAATAAAAGACATGGAAATATATAATACAATTAGAGGCCAAATGTAGGATCAATATAATAATGATATGCGAATGTAATCTCAATAAATAACATGGAAATAGAGTATAAATATAAAAGTTCTCCTAATTTGGCCTAGTGGTGGAGAACTTGTTCTCTTGAAAGAGAGCTCACAAGTTTAAATCCCACAAGGGTGTAAGGTACGTACGCCTCATTTGTAGTGCAGTTAGGTACCTCCCACAAGGAGTACAAGGTACTCCCATAGGGCTCTAACCCATCTGTAGACCCATACATAGATGGTTGGCATCATGGACTATAAAAGACCCTTTCCTTTCCTTTCCTTTCCTTTCTAGGAAGAAAGATAGATAATGATAATCATAGGAGGAGAATATGATTCTCACTAATGTAGTACCAAATAATGTGGTCATGTAATCTAATAGTAAAATATGATTATCTAATATGATAGCTTGACAATCTTGTGTAATGACAAATAATATGATTCATGCATACAGATGTAACCATGAAAGTACATGTAGAAAGTGTTATTCCCCCACATGGATAAAATATCACAATAAAGATCACCAATGAGGATAGAAAGACATAATTCCCCAATAAAATGATAAGGCAATGGAGGCTCAAATGTTAAAGGTTTAAAAGCATAATAATGTAAGATCATAAAATGATGAAATTATAAATATTTATTGCACATGTTATAAATGATACAAAATTAATGAAAAAATGACCATGTATAGTGCAAAGAATATGGTATGGTAAGTGGATAATCCCAATTGCATGTGATTTATGTATCAATGTATATAATGTATATTAATATCCATGTGATTGACTTGATTTTTCAATGTATTTAGTTTCATATGTATATATTTAAAGTGTAAAATATATGGCAACTAATAATATCATATTGTTAACTATGATAATTAGTGAATTATGATAATCTAATGGAAACCTAACAAGATGAATCAATTAAGCATGTACAAGGAACTCAATAATCAAGTTCACAATTTAAAAAAGGGCATGAACCCTCACTAGTGTCTATAGTAGGTGGAATATGGGATTATTTTCCTTTTGGCTTTTATCCTTTCATCTATTGAATGTAATCCCATCATGTTGATGGCATGTATCTTGTTGTTCCTTTTGGCTTCTTAATGCTCAACACTAGTCTATTTTCTCTATATCCTAGCTTTTTCATTAAGTTAGTTTGAGGAAAATAATCTTCAATAAATAATTTCTTAGAGGAAAGTGATAATGGTTTGCTAGATTTATTATTTTCACATTCATTTTCACATGTACATGTCACTTTTATATTCTAGGTACACTTTAGGAATATATATATACACACGCACACACATACATATATATGTTTGTGTGTGTGTGTGTGTGTGTGTGTGTGTGTGTGTATACACATACATATACATATACATATATACACATATACACACATATACATATACATATATACACATACACACACACACACATACACATATACACACATATACATATACATATATACATATATACATATACACATGTACATATACATGTATATGTATACATGTATACATATGTATATGTATACATGTATACATATGTATATGTATACATGTATACATATACATATGTACATATGTATATGTATACATGTATATATGTGTGTGTGTATATACATGCATATATATATATATATATGTATGTATGTATGTATGTATGTATGTATGTATACACGTGTATATATACATAGATATATACATACATATATGTGTGTGTGTGTGTGTCTATATATATATACATGTGTGTGTATATATATATATATATATATACATGTGTATATATATATATACATGTGTATATATATATATACATGTGTATATATATACATACACACACACACACACACACACACACACACACACACACACACACACACACACACACACACACACACACACACACACACACACACACACACACACACACACATATATAAGGATCCATTTATATAGATGAAATAACAAATTCTTTAAGAAACACACAATATTCATCAACCCAAAAAGCTTAAAGTAAGCTATGTTAATTAATGGTTCAAATCAAAGGATAAACCATGAGGAAGAAAATACAATTCTCTATTATCATCTCTAGAATAGAAATTTATTCAATGTAGTCAATAACTAGAGAATTGTTAGTGGGAAATAGCATGTGAGATATATCAAACGAACACGTAAAGCTTTATCCCTTAAATACACTCTATATTCACTAATCAAGATATTATCATCAATAGTAAATTTAAATTATCAAGAAATAATGATTTGACAAGTATTGATTCATATATAGAACCATCATAATCATCATTCAAAAGATCCATGTTATCATTATGTAAAGTAACAAGGTATCATCTATATGATCCTCTAATAAATCACCATCATCAATCCATGAGTAATTGAGGTGAGTGAAAATATAACCATCACAAAGGTTATTGTTATCATCATTATTTACAAAGTTAGGTAATTCATTAAAATCATGAGTATAGAATCTCATGTCATAGAAAAGATGAGATATCATAAGACATGCTTATGCCATGAATGGATAGGAAACATGATGGACCTTTACTAAAAGAATGATGACCTATATCATGAGGTAAAGGATCATCATTGAAAGAGTGGAGAAAAAAAACTAAGTATCTCTAATAGCATAGTATTTGCATTCATTAACACTATATAAGAAGACGAGAAAGGTAAGACATACAAAATAAAACCTCTATAGAGATGAAACTCATGCCCAAAGCATATAATTGCATGAGTGAACCAATGACATAAGTTTCACATAAAACTAATGACAGGAACAGATCAAATCTAAAATGAATGCACGTAAATTAGTCAAAGAAGAACCCTAAAAGGTGTCATGTCTTAATCTAAATTTAGGGTGGAAGGGTGGGAAATATAGGTAATCCAACCCTAAATTTCCTATACATGAAATTGAAGGATAATGGATATTAATATTTATGAAAATTTTGAAAAAAATAGAGTTATACTAGATCTAAAAATATTCCTAAAATATTAAACCGTAGGTCAAGTCAACGTTGGATAGGGTAGGCACAAGGATAGACAACAAATACAATCACCAAACTTAGAAAGAGATAAGTCAATGAAACTCTAAAGCCTAATGAGAACTAAGATCTAGAAGAAAAAATAGAATTTAAATTCTAGAAAGATTTCTAGGTTGTTCAAATGTGCTAAGATGAGTGCGATTAGATATGCTAGATTCCTTGCTTTCTTTCAAAATTTGAATGCAAATGTAAGACGGGGGCTTGTCAACAAAATGTTTGGTTTTGATTTTACATGTAAGTGGATCAAGATCAAGGCTATGAAAGTGACCTTGTAGGAACATGACCCAGGTTAGGTGACTAGGTTAGATTCGTTCTCAGTAAGGTTGGATTGTATACAAAGATTGGGTTAATGATTAGAATTAGACGAATAAACCAATTGGACTAGTATTGCATTCATTCAATCATAGGGATAAACAACGAGCAAGTGGCAAAGTGCAATCACTTGGTTAGCTATTGTATCTAACTATGCAGAAGAAACTACCATTTGTAGCTATATACATTTATCAAGACATCAACCCAACTTAAATACAAAACTAAATGGAAAATGCACCAAAAGATGCATTTTCCACCATTGAAAACTTATATCAAAGAAAATAATAGTTGTTTTAATGGGTTGGTAATGTTTCACATGCTCATGATATTAATAGAGAATTCTCACTAGAATTAAACTACTTTATGTTAAAATTTGAATGATATTTAGTCACATTAAACATAAGAGCAAATAAATAAGATAGAATGACCTCGAAGTTAGTCACAAAGATGTAATACAAACATTATTTTAATAAATTAGAAAAAAAGTCATAATAACAATAATATTTTTTAATGAATATTAAAAAAAATCGCAATCCTTCGTCATCTCCACCTATTTTCAAAAAGAATAATATTAAATATGATATGTAATTCCCACTGGATATCCAATTTCAAATTGATGGTTGCGAGGGGGCCTCCAAAAAAAAATAGTAATTATTTCCAAGAAATGAAACTCCAACACATACATTATTTAAAAAAAAACATGCGCATAGGGATGGAATATTCAACGCAGGCCGCGGCGCGTGGGGGCACCCACGTGTTACGAGGCCACCTACACAGAAATTGACTTTAAATTTGACAGATGAATCTGCTCATCAAACCCAAAAAAGTCAAGGAAGAATAAATCAAATATACACCTAATTTCCATACAGCCTGTCAAATATTTTCCTCTCCACGCCATTCGATCTTCCATTAAATTGATGGGACAAGAATTCATTAAAAATAATTCACCCATTCTCAGTGCCCGTTCCTAAAGTTAAATGCCTTCCGTCACAACCTCCTTTAATTCATTTTTAAAAGCGCCAGTTTTAAATCCTTTTTTCAACATTGGGGCTAATATATTATTAAATTAAACATAATTGTATGAAAAGTAAATGTATTTAGCTTGTTGACCAAAGAATGTATGTTTTTTATGAAGATTTTTGAATCTTGTTGATAATTGATATGAAAATGTGATCTCGAGGGGAAGAGTACCAGTAACCATTATAGCTCACTTTGCACACCCACGGATCTTAAACGATACATTAGATTTTGATGATTTTTTTTATTATTGTTTTCGTATGGAACTTAACTGCTTATAGCTATTGTTCTGGCTTTTGGGTAGTAAAGATAAACATTGTGGGATTTGTTATGCATACAAGGGTCAAAAAATGGTCATTTAGAAGTGTTGCTCAATACCTACTTAAAGATGCCCCAATAACTAGGCACTACAACCACCACAAAATTTGCCAATACTTATGCATAAATGTCGTGGTGGTTGGTAGTCATGCACTATGGGTACCAATAAAGTTGCACAACTCCTCCAATTAAAGTCTACAAATTTTAACTACTGGGATTACATGTGGATGATTATTAGTATATGTGAAATTTATTAATGGACTTTTAGTTACCATTTTTTTGGTTTCTTGATAGTTAGTAACTGCGGGGTTAGGTGAGCAAGGAGTGAACAGTCATTGGAACATGGTCAGTAATTGGGCCCCTTCCCCTATATAAGTGAAGTGCCTCAAACTATATATTAAGCCCACCAATTTGGGTTAGTTCTACAAATATGTTTTTTATCCTTTTCGTCTTGTTTTGATCCTATGCAATGCATGTTTTTGCTCCTTTGTTTACCTTGCTCACCTCTACTTCTACCTTTTTTTATACCTAATCTATTTAGAAATACCTTCGAGGGATTGATCGTAGTGTCCTAAGGAGAAATATTCTCTTAGGTCAACCCCCATAAAACTAAAGCTCAAGATCAAAGATAGTAGGCAAGGGCCCTAAAAAGATGTATGCAAATTCAATACTCCTTTTAGTGCATTGTACCCAAATGTTTTGGTATTGATTATTTATTTAATTCTCTTAAATGCAAGAAGATGTTTGGACTCGAGATGTTAAGTTTGAGATGATAAATGTGTTGAACAACTGGAATATTGAGAGAGAGGGCGGGGGGGTGAATCAATATTCCCTAAATCTTACAACAATCTTATTATTACTTTGCAGATTTTCTTTCATTAAAAGAAAACATAAATGAATGAGTAATTAAATGAACAACAAAAGAAGAGATACCATCCACATCAACATACACCAGATTTTTGCATAATACTAATAATAATAATAAATTAAAAAACTATGCCTTGCAAGTTTGAAGAGGACCCTCTTGCCACTCAATCTTCAATTTGATGGGAAAGTGGTTTGACAAAGTGATGTCTAGCAAGGGCTCAACTAGAAGTGAAAAATAGTTGGTAAAGGAGAAAAACCATTATGCAAATATCTTAGCATGATGATGGCATTTAAAGACTCTATTAGAGCTAGCCAAGAAGATACATCACGTGTCAAAAAGGTTAAGTGTGGTGACGACTCAAGTTGAGATCAAAAGCCCCAATTTATTATGTGTGTAATACCATGTCTCTCTCTCAACAATCGTCCAACGAAAAGACAATGTCCCATCCTTGTCATATGACGTCTCGACCATATTAAAGTCCCCACAAGTGACATTGGCATTGAATCCACAATCCATTGCTAAAGAAGTGATCTCTCAATAACATTAATGGAAGCATTAACATTTATGATTCCAAAAAGATAATTACCATCATTTACGAGGATTGAGATCATACGATTAGTGGGATCAAAACCATGATCAACAAGATGCAAAAGTCACCTAGGCAGGAGAAGGGTGACAACCCCTCCATTACTAGCAACATGATTGGTACAATATGTAATACCAAAAGGCCAAATGACATGACATCCAACAAGAAGCATGAAACCAAAAATCTTTACTAATTATTGTTTGTGATAGATATCTCACATGAAACTTATTGGGAAGGTTTATGAGACCTAAAAAATCCATGAACGAAAATGGAATGTGTCATCACTATTCAATTCCTCCAACATGAAGAATCAAGTCTGCAAAACTACGAAAAAAAAAACCGAACTGAATGTTTTTTTTCGATGAGAAAACATACAGCTATGACTATCTTCCTTATTTAATTCTTTATATTTTATCAATAAAAAAAAAACTAATACCCATACATATTAGATATTAAGTTGAATATCGTTTCAACCCTAAAAAAAAAAAAACGCCTTTGAAATTAAATATACAGTCATAATCTTTATCATAAAAAAACTTATGTAATGTGGAAACAAAGCGAACGAAGTTAAGGAATCAAAACTGTTGTTTCCCTATTTACCCAAATTCGGACTTAATGCTAAATTACATTAAGATTGAATGACGTGGAAGGGAAAATATTTGGCAGGCCGTAACGAGATTAGGTGTATGTTTGATTTATTAATCCTTAGACTATTCGCTGTTCGCTGTCGTAGCGTGTGAACAGGTAAATAATGATAGAGATTTAAAGCAGATTCAACTCTCAAGTTTAAACCCAATCACTTTTGAGGTAGTTGCGTGACACGCGCCGTGACCTGCGTTGAACATTAAATCCCTTTGCACATTGGTAATGAGCGGGCCGAAGACCATAACTCAGAAAATTATTTTATTTTTGGGAGGGCCCCTCCTAATCATGGATGCGTCTATTTTGGTTCCATAACACATAGCTATCACGCTGTATGAAAGTTCTGTTTTGGAGCCAAGATAGCTTCCGTCCCTAACCATCACTTTGAATATGGTATTCTAATATTTTAATTTCTAGTTATATTATATGGGAATGAGTTTTCTACTCTAAAACTTGGCATCCCCATCCCCTACCATTTTGGGGACGGGGGACACCCTTGTCGTCCTTGTTTGACCAAAAATCTCAAGAAATGTTAGGGAACATCTCCAACCATTTGGGGACGTTTTGCCATCCTTGAGACGGCAAGAGGACATCGGATTGGCGTCCCCCTGTCCCCAATATATATATATATATAATTTTATTTTTTATTTTTTATTTTTTAATTTTCTTTGCTTCTATTGGTGTATGGGGCACTCACAAGAACTTCTAAACCACAAAGGAACCCTAAAATGACATAAAGAGTTAAAACGAAACAAAACACTAACCCAACAACTAGGTTGGCTAGATTCATTGCTTGCTTTCAAAATTTGAATGCAAATGTATGATGGTGCTTGTTAATAAAATGTTGGACTTTGATTTTATATTTGAGTGGATCAAGATCAAGGCTATAAGTGACCTTGTAGGAACATCTAGGTTAGATGATTAGGTTAGATTCATTCTCAAAAAGGTTGGATTGTGGAAAAAGACTGGGTTAATGGTTAGAATTAGACGAATACACCAATTGGACTAGTATATGATTGCATACAAGCATAGGAATAAACAATAAGCAAGTGGCAAAGTGCAGTCAAGGTTAGCTATTGCATCTAACAATGCACAAAAAACTACCGTTTGTAGCTATTTACATTTATCAAGACATCAACCCAAATTAAATATGAAACTAAATATAAAATCCTCAAAAGATGCATTTTCCACCATTACAAACTTATATAAAAGAAAATAATAGCTGTTTTAATGGGCTAGTCATGTTTCGCATGATCATGATATTAATAGAGGATTTCCACTAGAATTAAACTACTTTATGTTCAATTTCAATGACATTATTTCACATTAAACATAAGAGCAAATAAATAATATGGAATGATCTCGATGCTAGTCACAAAGATGTAATCTAAACACTTCCAAACTTTAAAATGTGCATGAAAGAAAATATGGACAAAGTCACAAAAATTGTAAAATTTTAAAATCAATAACAAAACATGTGGTAAGTTCAATCAAATTAAGAATGAATCCACGAAACATTAAAACCCCCCAAAAAATTAATTAATTATTTTAATAAATTAAAAAAAATCATAATAACAATAATATATTTTAATGAATATAAAAAACTCCGCAGTCCTTCCTCATCTCCACTTATTTTTAAAAAGAATAATATTAAATATAATATGGAATTCCCACTGGATATCCAATTTCAAATTGATGGTTGCGATGGGGCCTCCAAAAAAATTACAATAATTTCTAATTAAAAAAAAAAAAAAAAAAGCGCATAGGGACGGAATACTCAACATAGGCCACGGCGCGTGGGGGCACCCGCGTGTCATGAGACAAACATTCACGTCAAATTTGACAGATAAATCTGCTCATCAAACCACGCCTTTCACACCTAAAAGTCAAGCAAGAATAAATCAAAACATATACTTAATCTCCATACAGCCTGTCAAATATTTCCCCTCCCCACGCCATTCAATCTTCAATCGAAATTGATGGGACAAGAACTAATTAAAAATAATTCACCCATTCTCAGTGCCAGTTCCTAAAGTTAAATGCCTGCCATCATAATCTTCTTTAATTCATTTTTAAAAGCGCCAGTTTTAAATCCTTTTTTCCATTGGACGAAGCAAGTTTTAAAAATCTCATGTAACAGATGAGCTGTACGTTACCCACAACATGGAATCTGAGTCATTTGATTTTTCACGGCATAGTTAAGGAAACAATAAAAAATTTATATTTTTTATAATTAAGAAAAGCCGTATTCTCCTGTAGTTATGGATGGACGGTGAATGAGCAGGCGGGCGCCCCCACATTTACGTTGTGGGAAGGCATAACAAACTTTTTTCTAAAGCTCAGATTTGTATATAACAGGCAAAGTCATAGATGGATTTGAAGCAAAGTTTCATTTATATTGAGCGCAAGTAAAGAGAAAGAGAGGAGGAAAGATTGTTGGAAGGTTGCTCTGTGAGGAGGATTGGATGGGGAAATACGAGGGGCTCATGAGGATTGCTGCGAGGTTTCATTCTCATTGTCCACAAACTGCGCGCAAGTATTATCATCCTCCCAATCCAAATAATAATAACAAAATTAGGGAGGCCAACAGTAAGGTGTCTTCTGAAGGGAGCAACATTGTGAACGTCCCAACTGAAGCCATGGAGAAGTTTGAGATGGTGTATGCCTGTAATTGAATGAAGATTTGCAGGATTATTTTCTTCATACCTGTTTGTACTATAGATTGTTGATAACACAACAACACTCTTTTGTTTCCTCCTTCATAGAGAGGTTGGATTTTCTAGGTGGCTGGGGGGGCGGAACATTGGTACTATCATGCAGCCTTGGGGAGGGGGGGGAACATTGGTACTATCATGCCTCTGCCATTAAGATGGGCTTTGTAAATTCAGATATTAAAAATAGATTAGTGTTATTTTTATCTGTATTCATGCAACTATTATTTTGTTTAGTTGTTATTCTATTTGTGTGATTTTGCTTTAGTTTTGTGGGCGCTGTCTATGTGACTTTGAGGGGTGACTTTATGTTTCCTTATATTTTTTTTGGATATGTGTATTATATCTTTAAATCAATGAAAACTGATGCACGTATTCATCAATACATATGTGGGTGGTTCTTCATCCTTATGATCTATTGCATCTTCCTTCCAAGGACATGTGTTTGATGATTCTATGATTATTTTGATATTGATTTTTATCTTTATATGATATGTAATAGGATGATTTAGTTTAATTCATGTCAATAAGTATAGATTAACCTAGATTGATAGACAACAACCATGGGTTACTATATTGTACTATTAAGTATAAATGTAATAAAAAATAAATTTACTTATCTTGTTGATCAAAGAATGCATGTTTTTTATAAAGATTTTTTAATCCTTTTGATATTTGATATAAGTGTGATCTCTATATCAATCAAGTGCTTCAAATTCTATATTGAGTCTACCAATTTGGGATAGGTATGTGACCATGTTTTCATCCTTTGCATATTATTTTGATGGATGCCTTTATTTCTTTGTTTACTTGGTTTACCTCTACTTCCACTCTTTTTTTTTTATATATATCTAAGGATTAACATTATACAAAAATACCTTTGAGGATTGTTGGTAGTTTCTTAAGGAGAAACATTCTCTCATGTCAATCCCCTTAAAACTTAGGCACAAGATTAAAAATATTAGGCAAGGCCGCTAGACTGATGTATGCAAATTTTATACTCCTTTAGCGCACCATATCCAAATGTTTTGATATTGATTATCTCTTTAATACTAGAGCTGAAATGTAAGAAGATTTTGAAAGTCAATATGTTAAGTTTGAGATTATATTTATGAATGTAAATTAAAGCCCTTAAATATGAGTACATACAATCAAATTTCATAAAACATTACTCTTTGTTAGATTGTACCTATAAAATAAAAAGTTGTAGAAATAAAATGATAGTACATTTTACTAAAAATAGGATAATGAATATGTTAGAAATGGGTACACATTTTAGAATGCATATGTTCTAAAAAGAAACACATGCACTTGTTCCTTTTTAGAATGCTTGCTTGTTCTAAAGTAGGTACATATTCTATAAATTTTAAAATTTGTAATTCATCCTTTTGGTTCAGTCTTACGTTTGGAAACCCAACCCTCAACCTTGGACTTGCAAATGCAATGCCATATTAATAGCAAGAGCGAAAACTAAATTCAACAATATGTTTGACAACTATTTTTTAGAAAATTTGAACGAAATTTAAACCATTGATGATGTCTAGTTTTTAATATTTTTTTAACTATTAGACATGTTTTCTACTTATTAATTATTTTTTAAGGAAAGTGGTTCGTATATTTTTAGTATATGTAACCTAATTTAGGATCCAAGAATGAAAAAATCTAAAAAGCTATCCATATATCCATCACAAAATAGGTTTAATGAGCATTTAGACAAAGGAATACTATCATCCAAAACCATATTTGGAAACCTACAACCAAAAACCTTTTACATATTACCATCCATATGTCTAAATAATACAATAAAAAGACATTGAGGGCCAAGAAAATTTACATGTAGGCCTCACAACCCCCTAGACAAACTCTTACATTTATCACAGACATATTGACCAAAATTCTTTGAAGCACCAACATCCTCTATCATACCAACATTAAGTCTTCATTACCTTCGTGTCAAAATCCTCTTCATTGTCACAATAATTAGATACCACCAAGATAGCTTCTATAGGAAGAAAAATATTACGAATTTTCACATTTTCATCTATTTTTGTTTTAGGTAGAGTTACATTGTTTAATGGCATGTGCAAATCACACAAGAAACATTCAAAATGAAGCTCTAATTGATGTCAACATTCCTTATTAATGATATTAACATTTCATAATCCATTTAATGTTTCCTATCATTGTTTCTATATTTGATTATTTATGTGCTTTTTGTAGTCCCTATTTTACATGTGTTAGATAAGAGCCCAAAACCATAGATAAAATTGAAGCACGCATAAGAGAGTAAGTTGCATCAAAGGTATACTTGTGCCCACAAGTATAAACAAGATCAAGTAGAATTTTTGCCATAATAGGGTGAATACATATCCTAGGGGTCCATCCATATCCTTTGTTGAGAAACCACATTCTTTCCATCTATAGCTTAAGACCAAAGTTTTCAATTTCTTTATCCAACATTACCATAAAATTTGTCATTGCCTTCTCCCTAGAGACTTATCTCTTTTGTTTATTGGGAGCTATGTCCACCAGCATGCCCTTCCTTTTAGAATTTTCTACCCCTTTCCTACTCGCACCTCCCATGCTAGCCACAAGTACCATTGACAGTCTCCACAACAATGAAACACAAGCCATGCAAAAATGATGAATAAGGTAAGTGCATGAAAATATTATACAAAAAGGGGGTCAAAAGTAGACAAGTTTTTCGAAATCAATTGAACCTGAACTTGGAGTAGTAATTTGTGATTCATGCACTCAAAAGTTGAAGATACAAAAAGAATAAGAACTGAAGTACTTTGAATCTAGTTTCTAAACTACTAAAGCTTTTTAAAAAATAGATAAGATTTTAAGATGATTTTCAATGTATTGCACACACAAATGTGTTGCTATTTTTTTAGTAAAACACAACACAGTGTTTGGTGCGTGTGCACAAATCTTTAATTTTTTGTTGCATTTAGTATTTTGAAAACCTCATTGGTAAAAATATAGTTAAGAGTGAGTATTTGAAGTTGTATATGTTTTTGTAGTTTTTCATCAAGAATAATTTTTTTCATAGATTTTGAAAGTGGATGCATTCTGAAAAACATATAATTGAACATGCACATCACATTATTTGTATTAAAATAATAAAAAATATTTTAAAAAATGTGTAAAGAATGAAGTGTAGAATAATCCTATATTTTTTTCAAATTTTGACAAGTAGACCAAAATTTATAAAGAAAAATGAAAACATATGTATCTAAGAAATATAGAAACATAAGTAAAAGAAAAAGAAAAAATATATGTTAATAATATTTCAAATTAAAAAAAAAAAATGGTTAGAAAGCTTAGAAGATGTGTAAAATTTTCGTGGTAATTTTTAGAGTAAAAGGTATTAGTTTGCTTAATTAATTAAATCATATTGATTTAACAATTAAGTCAGTGGCAAGTCACCTTTTCTCTATTTCACTTAAGCTAAATTTAGGAATATTTTTATAGGAATTATTATTTTAATAATTCCTTTCTTTTATGCATGCATCCTTTAGGGTTGCATTAGGGTTTTTTGATCTCCTTTTGTAAGGATTGATCCCTTTGTAATCCTTAACAATCTGATTATTATTATTTCATATTTTTGCTCTAGGTTTTTCAAAGCAATCTTTGTGTTTTGTGTGAATCTTCCATTGGTGTGACAGGTTATTTGCATACAGGTGTTCATTGGGTTATGTGAGGTTGTATTTCACAACTTTAACATGGTATCAGAGCTTTAGACCTAAGGCTTTCCTGTTCGTTTGATTGGGATATTCTACCTATAGTAGGTCTTCTATGCAATTTGGGTTGATTTGGACCTAACCATTGAATTTGGTATGTGCAGATTAGTCATAATTGACCTCTTGTTTGTCAATTTTTTATTCACGGGGCCAGATTTGTAAGGGTTTGAAGATTCATCATTTTTTTTAATCTAGGGGTCACCTATTTTTTGGAGCAATTTGGGCCAAAAAGGACCTCACAGTTGGATTCAAGAGGCCGATTCCATAAATTTTCATATATAATTCAACTAATTTGGGCGTCAGAGACCTCTCAGGCAATTTTTTTGCTTGTACGGGTCAATTTCGCTGAGGGCACACAAATCAAGGCAAAATATTGGGGTAGCTGAAAAATATAGGCTTTTTGGCACAAAAAAAAGGTCACCATCATGCTTAGAAGGCCCCAAAATCCCAAAATTGCTTGTCAAATCGTTAAAATCAAAGGTCAGAAATTTTTTTGGCACACTTTACGAGGCACATAAATCCATACGACCGTACCACCGACACGTTCGTCAGTACCTATGTCGGAATTTTTTCAAAAAAATATCTAGTAAAAAAAATAATAATCATGCATTAATATTTTTGTTAAAATATTTTGGGGGTGCAATTTTTTTTTTGAAGGAAGGTTATTTTTCTTAATTAAAAAAAAAAAGGGTCAAACCTTCTGCAACAAAAGTACCATGCATTAGCTCTGACATCGGCATGATGCCATGCTGACATTAGCGGTACAAATGGTTTGCATGGTCCCTATGACCCTCTTTATGCCCTAAAAGAGGGTTTTTTTTTTTTGTCATAACTGGGGCATACGATATCGTTTTTTGGTTAAATGAGATATCATTGGAAATATGGTTTCGTCTACTTTCCAGATATGCGGGTTTTGTCACGTGTTTTTACTGTTGGTACATTCTACAACCATTTGAAGTCAGAGGTGCTGTTTTCAGTCCGGAGCTCATAACTTTTCACCAATTTCTCTCTTTTTCATGATTCCAGTGGCGTTGGGACGATGTTTCAGAGCTCTTCACAACCATCCATGCACTTTTTTCAGATTTTACTCCATGTACAATTTATTTAGTTTTTTGTGTTTTCACACTCTGGTGAATTACTTGGACATATGAGCTCGTGGAAACTTCTCGTTTGTGTGAGACGACTCATTTTTTGGTTATTCTTCATGTATTTCTAGTTTTGTGTCTTTTTTTGACATTTTGAACTTTCATTTTAAGCACTTATGATTTTGTAATCACATTGAGATAAAGTGCCTCTATATTGCACATGTATTATGGGATCTTGCACATCAGTTTTGTACCTTATTGTACTCGCACTATGATATAAAGTGCCATGGGGGTTTGATGTTTGCCTTTGTTTGCCTTCATACCTTTTCTCATGTGTGTGTGTCTTGGTTTGCACACCCTTTGTATTTGCTTGTGCTTTCATGTCCGCACTGTCAGATGTTCTTGGTTCTTCTTCATGCACTACATTATGACTTTTAGATTCAATGTACCTGTCATACCTCTTCCTTGTCAGCATTATGGGGAGGTTTCTACTGTTGGTGCTAATGCTTCCTTGGTTTCGTGTTGGAGTGAGCTATGTATTCAGTATTTGTTCCTATGTACTAGGCAGATGCAGTGGATGGTTACCCATGCATTTCGGTGAGATGGAATACTTACCATAAGGACACTCTTGCATTCCTATTTCTGATGGTGACCTTCCATTTTTTCATTTGAGCAGTTCTTTAGACTATTAGTACTTGTGCCATCTGTATCTTTGGGTTCCAGATGTTTTGCCTGTGTTTGCCACTTGATTCGGATTCAAGTAGTGTCATTGAGGGCACTCATGCAAATTCATGTCTTCTTGATCGTGGTCATCTTTTGTTGAGGAGGAGGTTCTTATTTCAGCATCATAGCAGTCTTTCTACGATAGAGTTTGCAGCTTCTTTATGCTTCAGTGATTCGTCATGCTCATCTTTTGTTCCTATCTTTTGGAACATTCTTGTTTGGAGGATTCTTAGTCCTTCACTTGAGCTTTCATCTCTTCTTGGAGAGGAGTTTTGTTCCCATGTGGTTTTCTCCTTTTCTCCACTTTACAGAGATTTCATTGCACTTGGGTACCTCATCCGACCTTGCTGTTGGGACCCATTTTCGCTTTCTAGCATCTAGTCCTTAGTTTTTTTAGCTTCTCCCTAACTTCATCTTAAGGGGGGGTGTTAGAGTAAAAGGTATTAGTTTACTTAATTAATTAAAACATATTTATTTAATAATTAAGTCACCTTTTCTCTATTTCACTTAAGCTAAATTTAGGAAGCTTTTTATAGGAATTTTTTTTTTAATAATTCCTTTCTTTTATGCATGCATCCTTTAGGGTTGCATTAGGATTTTTTGATCTCCTTTTATAAGGATTGATCCCTTTGTAATCCTTAACAATCTGATTATTATTATTGCATATTTTTGCTCTAGGTTTTTCAAAGCAATCTTTGTGTTTTGTGTGAATCTTCCATTGTTGTGACAGGTTATTTGCATACAGGTGTTCACTGGGTTTTGTGAGGTTGTATTTCACAACTTTAATAGTAATTTTATTAAAAATCATTATAGAATGTGTAAACTCGATGATGTGCAAGTTGAGAAATAAGAATGAAGGTAAAAAACACATGAAATGGAGGCAAATAGATAGTTCAATAATATAGGCTTGTTATCCAAACCTATTCCAAATTGCCTAAATGTGCTCACATTTTGATTTTCATAAAACACGAGCATGTTTTGTGAAGCACAAAATGTGCTTGCATGTTGTGCTCCACAAAACATGCCCACGTTTTGTGGTCCACAAAAATGTGAGAATGTTATGAGGAACATGAAACATATTTTACTATCTCCCTCTATTTTTCTCCCTCTCCCTATCTATCACTCCATCTTTTTTGTTTGTCTCTCACTATGTTTTTATGTCACTCTTCCTTAGTCTCTTTTTCTTCCCCCTCTCTTTATCTCTCTCCATGATTTCGCATTTCTCTCCCTATCATTGTCTCCCTTCATTCTTCTATATATCTCTCTCATTCCCATTTATGCATCACTTTAATCTCTTTCTAACTCTGTCTCGCCATTTCTTTATGTTCGCCCCTCTCTTTCTTTACTATCCCACTCCTTATCTATGTCTCTCCCTCTCCCTTTTTATCTCTTTATCTCTCTCTATATCTTATTTTATCTCTTTCCATAACTCTACGTTTCTCCACCTCTCACTCTCTTACACACACTCTCTCTTTCCCTCCCTCACCCTCTCTATCTCTCTTTCCATCACCCTCTATCTTTTTATTTATTTATCCTGCTCTCTCTGTGTCTCTCTCCCTTTTATTTTTTTATTTATCTATCCTTCTCTCTTTATATCTCTCTTTCTCTTTCACTCAAAAAAGCATTATAAGGAAATAATTAAACTTCATGTTTATCTAAACCTCCGTGAGAGTGAATTCCTTTGGGCTCAAGAAGCAAATTAGTAAATTAGCACGTCTATTTTCTGCTTACTTACTACCCCTTTTATGATTGAAACTCAGACATAATTCCAACTAAAAATCTATTTTGCTCCTTTTTTCCACTAAACAATGGAAGAACAACCTTTTCACTAACTCTAATCAACTTCTTAACTCTACAATCTAAAGGTTCCTTACATTTTTCACCATAACAGTATATAGTAAAATAAATTCCATTTAAATAAATGTTAAATACCAATTCTTTTTTTAAAATTAAATATCTCTCACAAAATGATGAGGAATTTCAATACCAAAATCATAAATATAAAATGGAATTACATCTCCTAGGAATTCATATTTAAACTCTTGGCTAAGCCAAAAATGTAACTTGGATTGCTTGGTCACTACCACTTCAAATATATGTTGCAATTGCCTTGAAGATTATATATGTGGATGGTCTAAAATCCCCGAGCTAAGATCACCAAACAATTTAAAATAAATAAGGTTTTATTTTTAACATGTGGCAAACATAGCATCAACCTCATCTCTTTCACTTATATCCTAAATGTAGAAAGTTGAGTGAGCTCCTCTTCACCATAAGACCCATCTCCCACTAGTGAACATTTTTTATTTAATGTAGCATAGGATAATTTCTTATCCAAACATATGAGTTGCATTAAATTTCCATCCCCTTGTTGATACATGTAGCATTCTTTAATTTCCTTCTTACCTTGAGAAGTTGCCAACTCTAGATGTAGATTCTAATGTTTCTCCTATGTATTCCAATCTTTCTCATAATGAGAATAAAAATCAACTTTACCTTTTCACTTGGATTTACTACGATGATCGTGTTTTTCTTTCTTTCCTCTTGTTCTCATTACCAAATTTATCACTACCATTTTGCTTCTCTTTGCCCTATTATTTGTGTTTATAGGAAAATTTCCCTATTTTATCTTTTTTTTTCAAATACTATGCTTGAGGAAACACTTCGATATGTTGGGGTCTATCCAGATGTCAAAACATGTTTCTTTAAGTGACCAACATCTCACCTATGTATTTCATTAAAACTTGACAATCCACAACATCTTTCTTGATTTGGCATATTGTCTTCCTATATTAAGTTACAACATTCAAATGTAACTAAAAAATGCAAGACAAATCTTCAAAACAAGTCTCTTAAATTTACTATCTAAATGATCCTAAAATTGAGCTATTACAAAGTAAATTTGATTCACATTGAATTGTAGCCTCATAGGCATACAAAGCAATCTGAAATTTGATACAGATTTATTGTAAAATCAATCATAAGCAAGAAAGAACTACTAAGAAAATTTAACAATTTTCTTCTTCTTGGTCTTTTGTTACAAAATAGGCATCCTGAATTTGCAACCTGCAAAAGATCTCTACCACCAATACAAGATCTCCATTTAAAGAAACAAAATGAGTTGAAAAACAACTTTGGCTTTCCAAAACCAAGGATAGAATACTTCCCCAAAACCCCATGCCTAAAATGAGAAGTTACAATTTTTAACTTAAAAAATTGTCAATAATGTCAATTTTTAATTGCACATGACTCACCGCCACCCGCAACAAGACTTGGAAGATGTAGCTTCACCAAAAGGTTAGAAATATAAGTTGAAAACAATAACTTAAATATATAAGTTGAAAACAATAACTTAAATATATACACCAAACGGTTAGAAATGGAAGTTGTAGCTTCACCATTTTATGTGAGGAAATAAAATGCTTTCTTTCTTTATTTGTAAATAAGCAAGATCTCTATTTCTATTAAGCCAATAAATCAAATAAGACCTAAAATATAAGAGTTGAGTATTGAATGACTAAGAATCAATAAATGAAATGCTAAATCAAAGATAGAGTTACATGCCTATCTAGTTTTTGGTGTGATGCCAATTTTGACCTTGTTGTCATGCAAGCCAATTGCTAAAGTCTTAACTCAAGACTTTTGTCATGCAAGCCAATGGGATAACTATCATATTTTAGAAAGGCAAGCTTAGGAGTAGGAGAATTAAAGTTTGAAATAGGCAAATGTTGGGTCCTATTGTATTTTTTAGTCCAAGTCCTAATCTACACTATGCAACTTTGTCCCAAATGGAAAAAAATGACTAGTAGAGGGATTTGTATACACCTAAAAATGGTCTGAAGATGGTTAATTAAATACGCAGTTATTTGATTAATTCCCCTTCCCAATTAATTGAATTCACAAGCAATTTAATTAATTTATATATTCATCTACTAATAAATAAATCTACACGATTTATTTATATAGGTCATTTCATATCCCCCTTTGATTAATTAATTCTAAATTAATTAATGTCCCCCCATATAAATCAATTCTTTTGATCAGTAATTAAGATTAACAAATTCAATTTTGTTGAGATTAATTACCTTTTTTCAATTATTTGAATTTCTAAATTCAAATGAGCACATGGCTCCTAACTTTTAACCACCTAACCTAACCATCCCCTAACCTAACCCATTCCATCTAATCTTGGGTCTAACTAACCCTATCCTATCTTGCACATCCTAACCTCCTTAACCTAACCTTCCATGGTGTGGATATTCTCTCTTTGAGACACATGGCACTTTTGCCACATGTCTCATCCCTTGGACACTTGCCCTCTCATGAGCAAGGCTCCTTGACACTTGTCACCACAGAGATGACAAGTGTCCCTTCCTCCAAGCTCTTCTCCAACTTCCTCAATCTTGACCCTTGATATTTTCATATCAGATCAGGACAGTTGATTCCCGCAACCTCAACTTTGGCCTTGGAATTCCTATAAATATGTCCCATTTTGGAGCAATAAGGATCACAACTCATGTCAATTTAGGCATTGTTACTATAGGCATATCCACCCCTTGCATTCATAGCTTTAGCATCATTACTATAGGCAATTTGCATTAGTAATTATCTTTTGGATTAACCATAGCATGTTAATCTAGTTTCTTAAATCATGCATTTCATATCATCTCCATAGTCAATCATGATCAAATAGCTACTCAACTCTTGAGTTGCCACTTTGGAGGTCATTGCTCTGCTGAGAGCCCATCAATCCAACACCTTCAAGGTCCTCAAGAATAGAGGAAAATGAGACATTTCAAGGAAGGCTTATGGTTTGCATTTCTAATTTAGTTTTTAATTAAGCTTTTCAATTACATTGTATTGTCTCATTATATGTGTATGCCTTCTATATACTACATTTTTAGCATCACATTAATTGGCACCTACTGTGGGGCCTAGACCCTTTGATCTTTAACAAGTTTGCTTGTAGGAAATTTCATTGACAGGTTGATTAGCTCTTTTGGAGTGTAGAGTAGCTCTCTTGGGCTCCCAAATAGCATTCTTGGTCTCTATGGTGGCGTTCTGGCACCTCAAATGACGTTTTTAGGAGACTTCTCAACTCTATTTTCATATTTTTTTGTACTTTAGCACTTTCAGTCTGTACTTTAGCATTTTTGGTATGTATTGTGGCGTTGTTGGCACATTTGTCAGCGTTTTCAGTCTGTTTGACAGCGTTTCTAGTGTGCAGAATAGGGTTTCCGGCAGGACAACATTTCTGGTGTGCAGAGCAGCGTTCTTGGCACATATGATGGCATTCTTGGTCAATTTGATGGCGTTTTCAGTTTTTTATTGATTTTGCAAATATTGTATGTTGCATTCCTCATTTTTGCTTTTGGACTGTCACTTTCCCGAACCTAATTTGCACATTGTTGGTGTTGCAGGTACTTATTTTGCTGTGAAAGACGGGAGTCATAAACTATTTCACCGTCAAAGAATGCAATATAAACTACTAACTTTGTTTGCAGCTGCAGGATTTTGCACTTATATTTGTTAAATTAGGCACATAGACTAATTACAATGGAAATGAACAAACATGTCTTGTGTGTTTTGATGATAGGTGAGTATGCTCTAACCTTTCTTAGGTGATCAGAAAGCTAGACTCATCCTTTGCTTTCAATAGTGCATATCCTTAGCGGGCCTACCCTCTCGGGAGCTAATAACTCTTAAATCCCTTAAGGCTGGTGAGAGGGGAACGACCCAAGTGGGAACGGCTAATGTCAAGTACTCCAACCCACTATAAAATAAATATGATTTAATGAAAATCAAATCAACAACAGTGCTCGGGAAGCTCTCCTCCGTACCTTCGGGTATATCAAACCTTGGTTTTCAAGGCTGGGAGACCTCTTAATTGAGTTTATACCCTGACGTGCCAAACAGATCCCTTACTAGTTCCAAGTAAATTAGAAGCTACCCGGTTTACCTCTGAACATTATTAAATTCTTAGTGCATGGAGGGGGAAGAATATATCCTTAATATACTCACCATATGTTCCTCTTGAGCATATGTGTGAACTCCCCTTTTGAGACCTTATTGCTAGGCTTATAATGGGACTCCACTAGCTTTCACAAAGACAAAAACATGAGCGCTCTTTAGGGGGTGACAAGGCTATGTGAGCTGACAGGGTACCAAGTTGTGGGCTAAGAACTAATAATGAAGCCAAACTCCTTAGGATAGACTGATTGATGTGTTTTCAATTGTTCAAAACCCGTGAAAACTTGGGCTTTCTTTAAAGGTTCTTGAACATACACTTTATGTGTCCTTTGGGACAAAAATACAATCTGAATTCTGTGTTTGTAATTCAAGTCAAGTTCTCATCCATTGAAATACAACAAACATTGAAAAATCAAACTTCAAATGGTCAAAGTCACAAGTTTCACAACAGATTAGCTCTTTCAGTCAAAACAGTCGCACCTACGGTCCAAACAGTCGCACCTACAGTCGCATTCATGGTCCAAACATTAGCTCTTTTGGTCCAAACATTAGCTCTATCGGTCCAAATAGTCGCACCTACTGTCCAAATAGTCGCATTCGTAGTCCAAACATTATCTCTTTTGGTCCAAACATTAGCTCTATCAATCCAAACAGTCGCATCTACAGTCCAAACAGTGCGCCTACGGTCCAAACGGTCGCATTTCCAGTCCAAACGTCAACTCTCTTGGTGTGAATGTCAAATTTCTCATATTTCAACATTAACTCTTCAAGGTTGAGCACATTAGAGTTTCTGGTCTAAACAACATAGTTTATAGTCTAAACAGTAGCTCTCTTGGTCTAAAGGTCAGCTCCCTTGGTCTAATCAACAACTCTTGTGAGTTGCATGTCAAATTGCTCTCGTTGCAGCATTAAATCTCCCAGTTGTTACTTGTTAGGTCTAAATATCTGCTCTCTAAGTTTGAAAATCACAAAGTTGGATTAAAATTTCAATCTCCTAAGTTCAAACACTTAATTTGCTAAGTCTACACATCATCATTTGAACTTTAGAGTCACTGTATTGCAGAACAACGTTCCTAGTCTGGCTGTCAGTATTTCTGGTCTGTCTGTCAACATTTCTGATTTGTTTGTCAGTGTTACTGGTCTGTTTGTCAATGTTTTTGGTACATTTGTTAGCGTTTCTGGTCATTATAGAAGCGTTTCTGGTAAGTTTGTCAGCATTTTTGGTCAGTATAACATAGTTCCTGGTCATTTTGTCAGTGTTTCTGGTAAACTACATCAAAATCAGAAAAAAAAAATCAATCCATTTCTCAAACAACCAAACATAGAGACTAGGTCATCTTCTTGGGTCATTCAATTAGGTTGTCTTTTGTCAAAACAGATTCAAGAGCAAGACACACAAAGGTCTCAAGTATTCTCCTCAAACAAGTTAAAGATCAAACACCTTAAAGTGCAACATCACATTTTCTTTGATAAACTAATCATTCAAACATAGTTTCTCATCATGATCCATCATCCTTTAAACACAAAACTACAATGCTTGATCAGAATAACCTCGTTCTTTATCATAGGATATATCATTCTTATTGAACTTGGTCATATCAAAAATCACAAAATCTGCACTCCAAAACTAAGATAAAAAAACTTGCAAACAAGCAAATACTTGAAAGATCATTTCCTCAACAATTGATCACTTATAACGACACATTACTCAAGATTTAAATCTCGTAAAACATTCAAAACACGTGTATACCTATTCTAACCAGGCCTCAGAGATGAAAGATTGCAGAAACAAAAATAGAAATGTTGGAAATAACTGAAGACTACAGAAACATGGAACATGAAGATGAAATACAAGTTGAATAGGAAATAATAGAACAACATGTCAGAGACTTCAAAAAAGATCCTCAATTCGATAAATTTATGCAGAAAATATTGGAGGGAGAAAAAGAAAAATATTTCATAATGTTAGCAAAATTTGGTGCTAAACTCCCCCAAGATTTTGATATGAACAAATTGACACAAAAGAGAAATGACCCCCCCCTTAATAATGAACAATACAAGGATATTTTTGGTCTCAAACTCAATGACACATCAATTCCTAGTAACACCAGAACCAATGAGGAAACTTACATTCCCCCAAGGGATGAATTAGAAATTCTAAATAACGTTCAATCCAATGAGGATACAAGAAGGGGTAGAGATGATACCAGAAGAGATTAAGATCCTCCTAGAAAGCAAAATCATGGTTATGCAAGAACAAATCATGTTGATAATCCTATCACAACTCTCGCACAACAAATACAAACACTGCAAACACAAATTTAAGATATGCAAAGAGGAAATGTTAGAAGATACTCACTTCAAGAAATCTGTCCTTATCCATTCGACAGAAACCTAAACATGAGACCATTTCCTATAGGTTTTGAAACTCCTAGATACGAAAAATATGATGGAAGCACTGACCCCCAAGATCATATATGAGAATTTTGCACAATGAGTGTGGAGTTTGCACACGAGGATACCTTTTTGATGAGATTATTTCCAAAAAGCTTAACGAGACTGGCTATGGAATGGTTCTCCAAACTTACACCTAGAATCAGATCATTCTCATAATTGGTGGATAAGTTTGTTTCACAATACTCTTACAACATACAACGTAAAGTAACAATGCTAGACCTAAGTAACGCCAAACAAAAGAGTGGAGAACCTTTCATGACATTTTTACAATGATGGAGATGGTTAGCTTCGTGGTATCCTCATACAGTGCCAGAGTATGAAAAAATGGACATATTCATCGACAACTTAAATGATCAAATGAGTTAATACTTAAAAATGCAAGGGAATCAAAGCTTTGCAAAAATGATTGATAATGGAATCAGAATGGAGGAAGCCATGATAAAGAAAGGTGAGTTGAAAATATTCAAAGAAGGAGTTCACCCTCCTAGCAACACTAACAACAACAATCACAATGATAAACCAAAGTTTTGGAAGAAATCATAATGTCGTCAATGATGGGATAGTGGATAATAGTAATGTGAAACCAAAACAACTGGGTTTTGATTTATCCAATCACTCAGCAACAGCTCAACAAAACAACAATCACCAAAAAGCAACTATCAAAAATTTCTTTCAAAGACAATTTACAAACATTGGTGAACCTCTTGGATCTGCATTAAAAACACTTATCGCAAACAAATTAATTACTTTACCAGAAGAAAGAAACTTTGAACCCAAGGTAAAACCTGCTTGGTGGAATGACAACCATTATTGTGATTTCCATCAAAACAAAAGACACCAAACAAATGCTTGTCAACGATTAAAACATGTCATCCAAGATTTGATTGATAATGGAATAATAACTGTGGATGGACATACAACAAACGAATCTCACACAACTTTCAAAACTCCTCTTCCTAACTATGAGAAGAGTGAATCATCAACAAGGCAGAATGGTAAAGGTAAAGCAAAGGTAAACTATGCTCATACATATGATAATGTGGTAAATGTGATCGTGTTTAAAGAGAAACAACATCAAGAACCCGCTCATGTTATCACACGAAGCAAAACCAAAGTGGTTTTGTCGGGTCCCACAACTAACACGTCATCCACTACCAAACAATACAATCTAGTGGATCAATTAAAGAAAACACCCGTACAAATATCCATCTTATAACTTTTAAAGCTTTCACCTGCACACACATAAATTCTAGAAAAAGCATTAATCGATACAACAATATCCAAAGATCTTGATATAGATCAATTCCAAACCATGGTGGGACACCTCACAACCCCTCATTGCTTATCATTCACTGAAGAAGGCGACATGTCCTTGCAACATCCCCACAACGCTCCTTTGCATATTGAAGTCCTCATTCACAAAACACGAGTTAAACATGTTCATATAGACAGTGGTGCTGGCCGAAATATTTGTTCATTGAGTCTTGTTCGTGCCTTAGGATATTCAGAAGATGCAATTGATCCCCAGAAAAAGATCACCATAAAAGCCTATGATGAAGAAGAACATTCCTCCAAGGGAATTGTGATATCTACCCATCAGAGTGGGACCTTTGCAGAAAGACACAGCATGCCAAGTTCTAGACTTGGACTTATCATATAATGTACTCCTGGGAAGACCATGGATACATGACTTGCAAGTTGTCCCATCAACATATCATCAGTGTGTCAAATTTCCCTACAATGGACAAGAAATCACAATCTCTGCAAATTCAAATCCATTTCAATACTGCAGCAATCTAAAAATGGCTCAAGAAGTCATTGTTCCTCATAACAGGGAGGCATCATCTTCAAACACACAATCCAAGGAACAATCATTTGCCTCTATTTTATCAAGTATGGAAAAACAAATGCAGCTAAGAGATCAAGGGAACAAAGAATACTCAATATCACAATTACCACTCTCTCCTAAATCCTTTGGAAAACCATCAAACTCTAAACAACAACCAATTGTGAAACATCTTCCGATATTTGATGGAGCATTCATTAGTGCTGGAACCTTATCAGAGGAGACAGAAGACAAAGATGTGCTACAGTGGCTATACAAAGATGAAGAAATTCAATAAAAGGTCAACAATGTCAGAATACCTACAAAAAAATATGGAAAAGGATTCAACATTCTTCAAAGGATGGGATACATTGGAATAGGTCCTATAGGAAAAAGAAAAGAAGGTATCTTAGAATCTATCCAACCTCATACTCAACAGGCCACAGACAAAGCAGGCTTAGGGTATGGACAAGTTACTCTACCAGAAGACACATTCTCTAATCAACACCAAGAGGAATATGAAAATAGACAAGAACAACTTGCAATTAAAAGGGAAGAAGCATATGCAAAGCATCAAGCACAAACAAACATGAAATGGCAAAAGAAACAATCCTCAAATCAACAAGAGAAACAAACCAATGATACCTCGCAAGAAGCATTAACTCTCAATCAAAACAATCATGAACCTAGTACTAATCAAGGAGAGTTGTTAGTAAAGTTGACATAACTCAATCTCAGTCTAGAAGAAGTTGAATATGAAAGAAGAAAAGATATAGCAAGACAAACAAAAGAAACACATCAAAAGCTATATGAACAAATTTGTAGATTGCAAATTGCAAGTGAGACAGATTCTGACGAATGGGAATGGGATTCCTATCAGCTTGAAGAATCAGCTGAAGAAATTTGCTTTAAAGAAGATGTAGGAGTCGATGTAGTTCACACGTATGCAGGGCAAACGTTAGGAACTAGTTCACTTGAATTAGAATCACATTCGACTGACTTGGACTTAATTGAGGACGATCAAGAACTTCTTGTGCAAGGTCATTCTGATGAGGGTACCATTCTAGACATTGACATGCATATCGAAAACTTTGATAACTCAATCATGACCCTAAATACTCTCGAGACATCTCAACCTTATGACCCCTTACCTCTAATCCACCCCGAACTTATTGATTGGAAAAATTAAGGACATACTACCATTGATACCTTTCTGAATGACCATGCAATATCCATATATCTTAATACAATCGAACCCGCAACAACTTCCACCAGGAATTTCAACAACGCATCTTCCAGTCAAGTGGTTGCCAAATATCCTAGTCGCAAAAAGGAAAATAAAGAAAACAATATTAGGTCTAATGTTGAAAACCATTGCTTGGCAACATTAGATCAGGAAAGAGTAAAAAGAAAGGACGCATCTAATGGTGAAAACCTACTTGAGGCGCCGGAAGATGGGGGATTTGACACTTTACCTTAGTACTATCAAGAAAGGTCATCAATTTTGATCGAACCAACAGAGGCAGTTAACATTGGGACAACAGAGCAACCAAAGATCCTACATCCAGCAACTTCTCTGTCAGAAGAAGAAAGGAAACAATATATGGAATTCTTTAAATGACGGCAAATCAATTTCGCCTAGTCATTTGCAGACATGCCAAGATTGGATCCAGAGCTTATTATGCATCACTTAAATGTCAATCCAGGAGCCAAACCAGTCAAACAAAAATTAAGAAAGATGCATCCACATATCGCTCTCCTGGTCAAAGAAGAACTAAAGAAATTACTGGATGTAGGATTCATCATACCTATAGCATATCCTCAATGGGTATCAAACATCGTTCCTATTTCAAAACCAGACAAAAGTATCAGAGTATGCACAGACTTCAGATATCTTAATAATGCATGTCCAAAGGATGACTTTCCTTTGCCTAACATTGACATCATTGTAGATTAAACAACTGGACACTCCATGTTCTCTCTCATGGATGGTTTCTTTGGATACAATCAGATTAAAATAGCACCTAAATATCAAGAAAAGACAACTTTCACATGTCTGTGGGGTACTTTCTGCTAGAACGTCATGCCTTTTAGACTAAAGAACGTAGGTGCCACATATCAGAGAGCTATGACAACAATATTCCATGACATGGTGCATACATTCATGGAAGACTATGTGGATGACATCTTGGCCAAATTGTACAACATAGAAGAACATATAGAGATACTGGAAAAGATCTTTGACCAGTTAGAACAATACAAGCTATGGCTAAATCCTAAGAAATGTTGCTTTAGTGTCACTTCAGGAAAGCTATTGGGATACATTGTTTCAGCTAGAGGTATCGAAGTAGATCCAGCTAAGGTCAAAGCAATCATGGAAATGGCATCTCCCAAGAATATAAGTCAACTCATATCACTCCAAGGAAGACTCCAGTCAATCAGAAGATTTGTTGCTCAACTAGCAGATAAATGCCAACCATTTACTCATCTATTGCATAAAAATGTTCATTTCAAGTGGGACCATCAATGTGAGGACGCATTCAACAAGATCAAGGCATATCTCATGCAACCACCCATTCTAATGTCACCAATTCTGGGAAAGCCATTATTACTCTATGTATCAACCACTGAAGTATCATTAGGAGTTCTTCTTGCACAACAGGATAATGAAGGAAAAGAGCGGGCCCTCTAATACATCAACAGAACACTAGTGGGATACGAGCTCAACTATTCCCCAATAGAAAAAGCATGCTTGGTGGTAGTTTTTGCTTCTCAAAAATTAAGACACTATCTACTATCTCACTCCATCAAGTTGATAGCTAAAATTGATCCATTGAAGTATTTGCTCAGCAAAGCAACATTGACAGGACGACTAGCAAAATGGATCATGATTCTAAGTGAGTTTGATATTGAGTATGTAGACAGAAAAGCTATCAAGGGACAAGTCATTGCAGACCAACTAGTTGAGGCACCACTTCAAGATGATCATCCTTTGTAAATTGAATTTCCCGATGCTGATATCCTAATAGTCACCACAAAAACATGGCAATTATACTTTGATGGTTCATATACACAACATGGATCAGGAGCAGGTATTTTATTAATCACACCACAAGGTCATATAATTTTGAAAGCATACAAATTAAGCTTCCCATGCACCAACAACACAGCAGGATATGAAGCTTTGGTTATAGGTATCAAAATGGCTGTAGAATGGAACATTACACAACTTCAAGTCTTTGGAGACTCTCAGCTCATCATCAATCAAATTAATGATGATTACCAAACAAAGTATGACAAATTAATGCCTTACAAGAAGGTGGTAGATGATTTCAAGAAGTATTTTGTAAAAAAAAATTTTGAGCAAATTCCAAGGAATGACAACAAAGCAGCAAATGCCATGGCAACACTTGCTTCTCTGCTTCAGACACAGGAAAATCAAGAGCGTTATGAATTCATGGTGGAAGAGCTGTTTTACCCTGCTCATAATTGTCCTGATTCCCAAACTACTTGTCACCTTGTTGGGCATGATTCCTCCCGCTATGGCCAAACTTACACCTACCTGAAAGATAACACCCTACCTCCCGATTTATCAAAGAACCAAAAGAGGAACTTTATTCGCCAATCCTCCCATTTTACTCTTGTCGCGGATACCCTATTTAAACAAGGTCTAGACGGTACTCTTTTAAGATGTCTAGAATAAGAAGAATCTGAGAAGTCCTTAAATGAAATCCATAATAGCATTTGTGGCACTCATTCAACTGGTCTTACCCTTTCAAAAAAACTCATATGCTTGGGCTATTATTGGCCAACTATGGAATGAGATTCTTTTCAGATAGCTAGAACATGCAAACAATGTCAGATCCACGGGAAATTTGATTCATGCACTGATACAAGAACTTCATGCTTTGGCAACATCTTGGCCTTTCTGCCAATGGGGTCTTGATCTAGTAGGAAAAATAAATCCTTCTTCATCTAATGGTCACAAATTCATCCTTGTAGCTATAAAATATTTCACAAAATGGATTAAGGCAGTACCTCTCACAAATATCATAGGAAAACAAACTGTTGCATTTATCTTGAACTACATCATATGTCGCTATGGAATATACATGACCATTATCATTGATAATGGGCGACCATTCAAGAATCAGGATGTACAAGAACTATGTGAGAAATTCAAGATCCAACACAGATTTTCCACACCCTACTATCCACAAGGGAATGGGCAAGCAAAAGCATCAAACAAAACTATTTTGAAAATCTTCAAAAAGACAGTGAATGATGCTGGAAAAGATTGGCATATTCAATTAAACCCTGCTCTATGGGCCTACCGTACCAGTATTCGCACACCAACAGGTGCCACACCTATCTCTCTTATTTATGGATCAGAAGCAATACTACCAATAGAAGTAGAGATACCTTCTCTACGAGTATCATTAAAAAGTTTTATTCGAGATGAAGAACAACGAGTATTTAGACTGCATGAGTTAGAATTGATCCATGAACGAAGACAAAATGCCTTTGATCATTTAAAGGTATATCAGCAAAGAATGTGCCGAAGTTATAATCACAAGGTCAAACCACGAATCTTTCAAGTTAGGGAACTAGTACTAAAGGAAAATCCACAAAACCAGTCAGATCGAGAAAAGAAAGGAAAATTTAAACCAAATTGGTTAGGTTTGTTTGTGGTCACAACAATATTTGGGTTAGGAGCATATCAACTATCAACATAAGATGGGGATCAGCTCAAGGAACCCATCAATAGCATGCATCTGAAGAAGTTTTATGTCTGAAAAAGTAGAAAATCCAAAAATAGTGAAAAAACAGAAAATTCAAAAACAGTGAAAAAGCAGAAAATCTAAAAACAGTGAAAAAGCAGAAAATACAAAAACAGTGAAAATAATGAAAAATAAATTAAAAAACAAAATCAAATATGAGAAAAAGTGCAATAAAAACAGATGGTGAAAACCTGGCAAACAGGCGCTATCTGTCAGCTAGCTCTTCCATCTATTGGATCATGCATCCTTCCGCTTTTTTTTTTTTTTTTTCTTTCCTTTAGCACTGTTCATATCCATCATGAATCCTTTGTACATATGCAGACATCCCAGGTGATTTCTCGTCATGGTTTGGATCATTGACTATATCATAATAAAGGTTTGTTTCTAGACTGGGGGCAAAATCCTGAACCTGGCTGGGGGCAAAAAGTTTTGATCATTTTGAGCTTAATCAAACAAGTAGAACAACAGTTAGACAACACTTGTCAAGCGAAAAACTGAAACACATCGAACGTTGAACATAAGATCACATTGTCAACCATTAACGATCACATATCAATCTAAACATGACAAAACACATATCAATGGATGATATATCTTGGCTCGTGATTTTAACACTTTGGCAATAATGGTTCAACTATTTTATTTTGATTTTTGCTATCATGATTTCTGAGTAACTCCAGGATGTCTTTGACTAGAGGAACACGGAAGGAACGTGATATTTTTCCTATCTATTGTCTGTAAATTAATCATTAATATGTGCAAAGTTGTCTCAGGACATGATCATCGAAGTATCATGGATGACATTTCGGACTTGGATATAGAAATGATTAATACTGCCTATTTTACGCAAGCAACACTCAGGTCATCTTGGTTCACTTATACCTCGATGCTTGTGCTAACTTGCAATATCAAAACCTAGGAAAGTAGTGCTCAGGTCATCATGGTTCAATTATACCATTGATGTTTGCACTCACTTCCCACATTTTAAAGGCTCAATGATGAAACAAAGCAATGACTCCATGACCGGTCCGATCACTGCATTTCATTTCATTTTTTTGCATTTGCATTTTAAAGTAGATTTGCATTTCATTCTGCATGGGATCATAATGCTCATCTTTTCCAAGGCCAAATCCTAACATGGTGTTATATCTCTTATTACGCGATTGAGTACATTGGACAATAGCAAAAATAATCAATTTATTCATTCTGCATGATAAGTTAGTTCCTCTCATGTAACCATTGCATACTAAGGCATCATTCATATAAAGCATCAAATCATTCATTCATTTAGTTAGATCATTGCATGGCATTCATCTAATCTCAAATCATAAAAATTAGCACCATTGCATTGCATTGCATCTATTTCATATTAACATGCATGAGAAAATCATAAAAGTATCATAAACATAGAAAGCGTTGCATTGCACATACATCACATAACACTTATCAACATCACCATACATATTTTTTATTTGCATACATCATGTAAATACTACATCATCATGTATCCATCATCTAGAATTCATAAGCATATACAAATTAAAGCATACATCAAGCATACATCATGAAAGTAACTGCACAACATAATCATATATCAATGAGAATGCATCCATCATCTCATAGGTCATGTAGAGCAAATAGGATCGACTGCATATCATATCATCAAAACAAGATCAATGTCCAAGGTACAATGATATCACAAAATATATGAGATACATCACAAATATACATGGCGGGAATCATCAATATCTCATCACAAAAAGGTGTGTGCATGAATGGATCAATGTCCCATATCAGTGTGACCACTAGGATGCGGAGTGGAACTCTGTCCTGATGCAGCAGGTATAGTAGCACTAGCTGCTACCCCTGTACCTGAGTCCCCACCTAAGGGAGCTCTCTGAAGTGGCCCTGTCACTCCTCGACTCTCAATCTGACTCTGTCCCAATCTCCTACTCAGCTATGAAAATTATGGAGCCCTCTAATCAGGAGGAACAACAGTAAAGTATAAGGTCTTGTAATACTTAGCCTCTTGAATCCCCTAACGCATCATCTTCAAGGCAGTCTTCCCTGAAATAGACTCTCTTGACAACTGTACCTGTGCCTCCGCCTATCGACACCTATCCCTAGTTGCATCTCTCTCGACTAGGAGAGAAGCCATCTGAGTCTCTAGATGGGCCATCTGAGAGTCCCTCTCTACTAGTCGACTCTCTAGCTATTGAACCTGAGCCTGTAAGTTCGTAATCTGAGCCCGTTGCTGATGAGACAATAAGGATCCATTGAGGTGCCACTACTTGTGGCTGCTCATCTCATGATACTGTCATAGTTACCTGCTCAACCGGGGGAACCTCCTACTCTGGAACCTGATGCCCCTAATCCCCTGGACCCGATCTCCTGCGTCTGACCACCTGGGCCATCCAATCTGTATATACATCTCTGGCAGACCTAGAACTGCTAGCTCCTGGTGTGCCTATCGCTGCCATTGCCACTGCTCAACCATCTCCCCAATCCCCCCATCATCATCTCCTCCATCATCATCTCCAGCACCGTGATCTCCTGCATCTCCTTCGTATCCATCTCCATCTCTGCTATCATCTCTACATCCACCTCCTCCCCCCCCACCATCCCTCCGTCATCTAGGAGCTCTGTGTCATAGCCTCTCATCATCCTCATCTAAGACTGGCTCTGGCTCATCCAGACGTGTCAGCCTCGAAACCCTGTGTATAGTACAATGCACGACGTACTCATGTGTCATCCCACTATCCATCACACCTGAAAGATAATCCCAATCCAGAGGCCCCAATGATCAATACTCTGCACAAGCCTGATCATATGAAATAGAAGGCCCCCAAGTAGCCACATCCAATCTTCGGTGAGCATAATGAGTTGTAGCCTGTGGTATCCCCTGCATCCTACCATACTGTCTCAACGCCCTCGTACAAAGGAATTGCTCAATGACATTGGGTGTCGATCCAATCAGATATTGCGTCATGAATACATACGACATCTCCACTGCATCCTCGAGCCAAATCTCGCAATCCTTGTATGGCCTCCATATCACAGTATCCAGATCATCCAAGGTCTGTCGCCAATACTCTAATTTGCCCAGCTTTGCTGGACAATGATACCTAGATACCCATCAGCATAAGACCTACCTATAGGTCTCTCTCTGTCAGCCAATGGTCGTGTGATAATTAAATGCTCCCAGGCCCATATCTGAAGCACGGTCACCCCTGCTGATAATGCAATTGATCCCTGGTACACAACTCGGTGCAATTCATGATACAAGTGCACCAACATGCATGACCCCCATGCAAATCAGGTCCCCTCTATCAACATTTGCTCAAGCAGATGACCCCATCCAACAGATAATTCCTTTGACCTGTGATCAGGACAAAGGAAGCCTCCAATAAATCCGGCAAGCACAGTCAGTAATGTGGCATATCCTAGCTTTAGCATCTCCTGCCACGCAATATCGTATCCACCTATCTCATCATCCTCAAACACTTGACAAAGTGCATCTGTCCCACCCCGCTCGTTAAGATCGTAATATACTAGATCACCCATCACAGGGATGCGCAATATCTGGTAGACATCCTCGAGTGTCACTGCCATCTCTCCTGTCGACAAATGAAAATTATTATGCTCGTTATGCCAGTGCTCTGCTAAGGCTGTCAATAATCCTCAGTTTATCAAAGACCGGGGCATGCCAAGAAGGAAAGATAAACCACACCTGCCAATGTGGTCTTGCTCCGCCTGGATAAGGCGGGGTATCTGTAAAGCGGAAAAATTGAACCCTAGTTGTTCTCCCCTCCCCAACTCTAAGGAGAGAGAAGGGAGGTCACTAAGGTTGATGGTTTTCACTTAGGAGAGACTTTACATTCAAAAGAGGGGTTGAAACCCACAAGATCCAATCCCACGCAATGCAAGATTGGATTCTAAATGAGTTTCAAGGGTTGTGACATCAAGGATACCCTCTTTTGTAAAGAATATAGATAGAATGATTGAACTAGGAATGTATGTAAAGTAAGAAAGATTTGCTTGTAAACAGAGATAGGGATATGGGATGAAGCTAGGAATTTGGAATTAGCAGTAAAATGTCGAGACTGTGCTGTTCTGCATGTTTGAGCGAAATTTGACGGGACAATAGCGCCCGGAGTGCACACGGTCCTCCGAAAAATCCGAGAAATGAAGGGGGATCTGTTCGTCTCTGCACAAGGATTCCAGATCTTCAATTACAACCACGTACCTACAACCTTGTTGTAAGAATGTTTGTATTCTTACATGCGAAGGTGTAATGTATGTAGTATGTTGTATGTTGTATGTGATCTCCTCTTCAATGGTTGAATCCTTGTCTTGAATGCAACACTTAGCCTTGAATGGAGACTTAGAATGCTCAATTGCTTGAAGGAATGCTTGAATGCTTGAATGTTTGAATGTTTGAATATTGCTTCCACATCTTACTCTTGCTTATTTCCTTCCTCCCTTTCTAGGAGAGGAAAAGTAGTTTATATACTTGTCAATTAGGGTTGATAGACTGATTTTTCTGACCTTAGGCCGACCAGGAAACATTATTTCCCGAATTGCAAATTTAAAGACCCGATGCCCAAAAGAGACCGGGCCCAAAATAGGGCCAGGGACTAGGGCGCTGGGAACCATGGTCTTGGGGGACCAGGGCATTGGGTGCCATGGTCCCACCTCCCGGGACAACAGGGTGCAAGGAGGGATCAGGCCAGGGTGCAGAAAAATGCAGTTTTTGGTGTTGTAAACAAGTTTCGGGGTCTCCATTCAGGTTCAACGTTGCGTCGCCATCGTGAAGACCCAAATGCAGTCAAAATTGCAAGTGTCACAATTTTAGGATGCTACATTTAGCCCCCACTTTAGCGGGAGTATAAGCATACGCTCATACTTCCGGTAAAGTACAAGGAAACAACATTGAAAAACTTTCACCACGTCAAGGAGGCAAGATACACCAAGCCCCCAGTGGACTAAGGATCTTATGAATTCGATTGACAAAGTAAAAGGGAAGATCACAAGGGAGAACCATGACTGTCAGTAGTAAGGTTCCCTCACTATGAGTCATGCAAGAAAGATATCAAAAATTTTCAAGGCAAAGCTAAATTTGTCAAGAAATTTTCAAGTATCTTGAAAAGATATGAACGGGATGTATGCCCCCCTACGTTAAAGCGATCGCACACACCTCACCGGGGGTGATTTCTTTAAGGTAGTGATACATATAAGAAATGAGAAGGGAAAGGAGCACGTTATCACAAGGATTTAGCCCCCAAGTGTGAGATAAGCCCAAGGATAATAGACACAAAACACAAAGCACAAGGTGACTTCGCTTTCCTTGGGGTTAGTATGCTGTATGATAATTCATGTATATCATATGTATGTATGCATAATTGTTCTTCATTCCCCAATCAAGGAAGGTCACTTAGAAGAAGGGAACACATGTGTCTTTTGAGTCAACATGAGAGAGACCAAAAGAGATCTCAATGCTTTGCATCGTCCTCAAGTAGACAACACTAAGGACAACAAATAGAAGAATGAGAATAACACATAGAAGAAGTAACAAAAGAGATCAAGAGAGGAGGAGAGAGTCTGCTATGCTAATGAAACTAGTCCAGTACGTCATCTACCCCCCGATCTTGCTGATCAATATTTCGGGAAGGCAGGAAACACGCTAAAGGAGGAACATCCAACACAGCAGATGGAGCTATCACAAGATCCAAACAAGGGCTATGTTCATGTTCCGAGCCACGTTGTTCTTGTCTAGGAGCTAGGATAAGTGCTTTAGAAAATTCGTTAGATAGATGGTTATCAACATCAACATATTCATATTCACTATCAGAATGAACAGGAGTAACATTTTCATCATGAATAACATTTTCATCTATATCATCATCAAGATTTATAAAAATAGGATCTTTAACTCGCACTGGATCAAGACCATCATGCATCTTATGTTTAGGAGATTTCGGCTCAATCGTCGACTGAGGAGAAAATGGAATAATACTGGCTGAAGGTGTTTTTGGGGATTGCAAAGTTTGAAAGCAGTTGCTTGAGCTCTAAGACGACGCTTTCGTCAGCGTTCACGTGCAGAACGATTCCGTCTAGTCTTAGTAGGAAGTTGAGGAGATTGAGGAGGAGGAATGTTCTCATCCTTAGCACTTGGGTGTTTAGGTTGTGGTCTCTTAGGTTGAACAATAGGAGAAGAGGAAGGTCTCTTCTCTCCATGAGAGGAAGGAGGAGGAACTGCTCCATATAAGGGAGGAATATTTGGTTTAGGAAGGAGACCAAGCCCATCATGACGAGGAGGTATAGGTCTACTTTTAGGAAGTTTATTCGTCATAGGCATAGTCACATTCATAGGGATGGGTTGGGAATCTTCTTGAGGAAAGACATTAGTTTTATCTTTCAAAGGAAGAACTTCCTTCTCAAGAATAATAGGAATATCAAGTTTGGGTGTTCTAGGTTCACTTAGAGATAGGATCATATCTTTTTTCCACTTTTGATAAGATTTAAAAAGATGATCACTTTGCGGAGGAAGAGATTGGAATTGTTTAGGCCAAAAGTAATCAATAGGAACGCTAGAAGTTCTTTCAGCTGGTTTAAAGAGACTATGATTGACAGTAACAACTTCACCATTATGGGGAAATTTCAAACACTTGTGAATAGGAGAAGCAATAGCTTTCATGGAAGACAGCCAAGGATAGCCTAGCTTCACACGAAATTGTTCAGATGATGGAATAATAGCAAAGTCCACATCAAGGGATTTGTTATGGACCTCAATAGGTAATGTAATAGAACCAATTGCAGGAGAAGAAAATGCATCAAATAGTTTCACAACCACATTTGTTTCGTCATAGATCACTTGATTCGATTGCAAAGTAAAAATAAATTCTTCAGTAATGACATTAACCATACAAGAAGGATCAATAAGCACTCCACGACAAGGTGTATTCTTGACTTTTGCAACTATATATAAAGGACCATCAGGTGCTCTGATAGTTTCACTGGAATCAAATGTGATGGAAGGTTCTTTAGGGATTTTCTGCTGCTCTACAAAGTTAATCGCATTCAGAGTCATAGACACAAGATCATCAGGTGAGACAGAGGATGCATTAGTATCAATCACATTAGAGGTATGAGAAGGTAATGGATCAGTAAAAATCTTAAGATTTTGGTTAGGAGGAGCTATAGATGTGTTGCCTTTATCATTCACACCAGAAACAGAGATAGTGTTATTATCAATCAAATCTTGAATTTTACCCTTTAAAGCAAAACATTTTTCAGTATCATGCCCAGGATGACGATGAAATTGACAAAAAGATTTGTTATCAAAATAGGGTGAGTTAATCTTTGCAGGATCTATTTGCTTTATAGGAGGAAGAGTAAGCACATTTTGTTCCAATAACTTATTCATAATACTATGCAATGATTCATTCAAAGGAGTAAACTTTCTTTCTTTCTTGAAAAACTTAGAAATAGGAGGCACACCTGATGCTGAATTCACATTGTTGTTGATGATGTTTTCATTGAATTTAATGGACTCTATGTTCGGTTTAAACTTCCCAAATGGTTGTTGACTACTATCACCCTTATCACTCGGAGCCATAGGATTTGCTTGTTCCATTTGACTCACAGTCAGTTGATAATTGTGAAGAGTTGCGCACAACTGTTGGAAAGAAGTAAACTCAGAAAACAGAAGTTTTTCTCTAATATCTTTTTGTAAATTAGAAATAAAGATTCTTTGAATGTCATTGTCAGGTACTGGAAAAGAAATTTGAGCATACAAATGCTTATATCTACCAATGAAATCAGTCACTTTTTCTTTAACACCTTGTTTACAATGCATTAAATCAATCAAAGTAACTTTAGGACTTATATTGTTTTGAAATTGTTGAATAAAAGCATTTGCAAGTTGTTCAAAAGAAGTAATAGAATAAGAAGGCAACGAGCAATACCATTGTAGGGTTTTATCTCTTAATGTTCTAGTAAACAGTTTTGCAAGCAACCTTTGGTCATAAGCAAAATCAGTACATATTGTTTGAAAGGTCTTAACATGTGTTAGAGGGTCACCCTTACCATTATAAAGCTCCAAATGCGGAATTTCAACATGTTTAGGGGGAATAGCTCGAACAATGTCAAGAGAAAGTGGGCTCGCGACATCAAATGTGGGCACACTAAACTTAGATTGATTCATAGAGGCAATTTGTTGCTGTAAAGAAGAGACAGTTTGTGCAAGATTGTTAATGGTCGCTTCAGTCGAAGAGTTCATATTAGACATGTTAGATTGTGAAGGAGGTATTATGTTATTGAAAGAAGGTATTGATTGAGAGTAAGGTGGTGGGACACTATGATAGTTAGTCATAGGAGACGATTGGAAAGGAGGAACACTACAAGGAGGAATGGAATGGTTAAATGAATTGCCCCCTTGTGTCATGTTCATTTGTGGAGATATAATAGGAACACTCATTGAAGGAATGAATGAAGAAGTTGGATTGAATGAAGGAAGAGGGTTGATTGAAGAAGAGGGATTGCCCCCATGACTGGTGATCATAGGCGGAATGTCTTGTATTGAAGTAGTCATTATGTTTGATGTAAAAGTAGGTATACTAGCAATAGGAGTTGTCAAAGGAATAGAATGATTGACTTGAGTAGGAGGTTGTGTATAACCTAAAGTTTCGGCACAACTCTTCATAGGCATCACATTTGAATCCACAATGTGTGCAATACCACGCAAAATATCAATTTCATTCTTATCACTTTGAACCATACGCTTTAGATGCTCAATTAATGAAAGAGCTTTACTATCAGGGTATTCTTGAGACATCCATTGTCGAAAATCATCAAATTGGTTATCCAATTTTGAAAGTTGTTCTACAGAAACCTCATGGAGAGATTCTTCATCATTAAGAGGATTAGAGGAATTACCCATGTCCTCGTTAAAAAGGCCATTCAAATTAGGTTCCATCTCCTCAGTAATTAAACCTTGGAAAGACTTAATTCTAAGGCTTCGTCTAACGGGAATAGTGTAAGTAGGGCTTATTGTTGTAAAACTCATGCACTAAAGAGAGAGAGAAGATTTCGAATTTTAGAGGTAGCAAATTTCAATAAAATCAGCCAATCTCCTAGATTTAAGTTGTTAAATGCAATCAGGACAATCTCCCGAAATTTCGGAAAAAATGTCCGGGACCATGGCGAACGGAGTGCACACGGTCCTCGCAACTTTTTTCGAAATTTTCAAGGATGAAAGTTATGATGATTTTAAAGCTAATTTGAAAAAATTGAGTGATTTTACGATCTGTAGATAGGCCAAATTAAAGTTGCAATCTCAAAATTGAACCCTACCAAGATTGTTGAAAAATGCAGAATTTGAATTTTGAAAAAGAGAGGGAAACTGAAATTTTGAATTTTATGATTTTAGAGGGAATACTAAAAGCAATACAAGTTTTGAAATTTAAAAATTGACTCAATTTCACGCAAAATTCAATTTTGAAAGTGGAAATCAAGGTTGTTGCAATTAAACATTTAATTTCAAAAGTCACAAACTGCAAAAATTTGAATAAAGCACTGAAATTTCGAATGAATGCCAACACACTTTTCAGATTTAGGACAGTAAGAAACACAATTTTGATATGAATTTTAATTTCAACAATTTTTGAATGATTAGAAGCCTCAATCCAAGCAATCGCTAGACCAACTTTGACTTTAATTTTGAAAGTGTTAAAATTGATAAAATCAGCCAAAATTCTGGATTTTAGCAGAAAAATACAGTAAGATCTAGCTCCCGAAATTTCGAAAAAAATGTCGGGGACGATGGCGCTGGGGGTGCACACGGTCCTCGCAACTTTTTTCCAAATTTTCAGGGATGAAAGATATTGTGATTTCGTTGCGAAATCCAAAATTACAACCGTTTTGGAGGTGTTTTGATCAGTGAAATTATCAGTCAAAGGTTGAATCAAGAAGGTTTTAAAAATTAGGGTTTTGACATTTAACCACTTAATTTTCAGAATTAAAGCACAAATATGAATTGACACTTTGCAATAGAAGGGTAAATCTGAAACAAGCATTAACAATTAAACATTCCACAAGCTTAATTACTAAAAAGAAAATTTTAGGGTTTTTATGCAATTAGCCTCTAAAATTTGCAAAAGATCAAACATGGAAATGTAATTAAGGAAACAAAATTTTCAAATCTAACCATGAATAATTAGAATGAGGATGTTCGGGTTCACCAAAATGTAAAGCGAAAAAATCGAACCCTAGTTGTTCTCCCCTCCCCAACTCTAAGGAGAGAGAAGGGAGGTCACTAGGGTTGATGGTTTTCACTTAGGAGAGACTTTACATTCAAAAGAGGGGTTGAAACCCACAAGATCCAATCCCACACAATGCAAGATTGGATTCTAAATGAGTTTCAAGGGTTGTGACATCAAGGATACCCTCTTTTGTAAAGAATATAGATAGAATGATTGAATTAGGAATGTATGTAAAGTAAGAAAGATTCACTTGTAAACAGAGATAGGGATATGGGATGAAGCTAGGAACCTGGAATTAGCAGTAAAATGTTGAGACGGTGCTGCTCTGCAAGTTTGAGTGAAAGTTGATGGGACGATGGCGCCCGGAGTGCACACGGTCCTCCGAAAAATCCGCGAAACGAAGGGGGATCTGTTCGTCTCTGCACAAGGATTCCAGATCTTCAATTACAGCCGCGTACCTGCAACCTTGTTGTAAGAATGTTTGTATTCTTACATGCGAAGGTGTAATGTATGTAGTATGTTGTATGTTGTATGTGATCTCCTCTTCAATGGTTGAATCCTTGTCTTGAATGCAACACTTAGCCTTGAATGGAGACTTAGAATGCTCAATTGCTTGAAGGAATGCTTGAATGCTTGAATGTTTGAATGTTTGAATATTGCTTCCGCGTCTTGCTCTTTCTTATTTCCTTCCTCCCTTTATAGGAGAGGAAAAGTAGTTTATATACTTGTCAATTAGGGTTGATAGACTGATTTTTTCGACCTTAGCCCGACCAAGAAACATTATTTCCTGAATTGCAAATTTAAAGACCCGATGCCCAAAAGAGACTGGGCCCAAAATAGGGCCAGGGACCAGGGCGCTGGGCGCCATGGTCCCACCTCCCGGGACAACAGGGTGCAAGGAGGGATCAGGCCAGGGTGCAGAAAAATGCAGTTTTTGGTGTTGTAAACAGGTTTCGGAGTCTCCATTCAGGTTCAACATTGCATCGCCATCATGAAGACCCAAATGCAGTCAAAATTGCAAGTGTCGCAATTTTAGGACACTACAGTATCAACATCCATGTCTTTGGGAAATGTTCCCGAGACTGAAGAACAGTACAGTGCTCCTGCAATCAAATCATCTCATCATATCAGTTTCTTGATTTATCTATCTATCAAATCAATCTATCTATCAGTCTATTTTGTTCAATTGAGATTTTTATCAAATCTCGTTGGGCCCCTATCAATGACGCTCATCTATCATGAGGTCATTATCAATCCTATCTCATATCACGCGTACATCAAGATCATCAGAACTGATCATCAAATTTATCAATCAGGAGCATCTAATTTTATCAATTAGATAGCTAATCAAATCTTACCCTATCAACATCAAAAATCAAATCAAACTCGCAAAAAATAAAAAAATCGTCAAAATCAAATCAAACTCGCAAAAAATCAAAAAATCGCCAAAATCAAATCAAACTTGTCAAAAAATTGAAAAATTGAAAAAAAACAAAAACAAACTACCCCCCCTCCCACGTCGCCCAAGGCGCCTGCGGTGGCACCCGTAGTGCCTCCCGCGGCCACCTCCAGGGCATCACCGCCTCTCTCCCCCAAAATGCAAAAAACACGCGAATAAAAAAAATGTGACATTTAAATAAATAAATAATTTTTTTTGAGATGTGAATTGAAAATCCGGAAAAAGCCATTTCGTAAATCGAAAAACCCATTTCAAAAATATAATTTTTTTCCCAACCCATATGACGAAAGCGCTAAAAATGATTTTTTATGCAAACAACTAAATTTTTTAAAAATCAACTAAAATTCAACAAACCTGGGTTTTCTCGAAGTACGTACCGATGGACCGTATGCCGGAGGATGCTCATATCGTTGAACTCACTCGAACCTATGCTGGTGGTATGGAATCGCCATTTCCTTCCCCCAGAGCAAATTTTATCAAACAACTGAAGTGCACAACTGAGGAGTGGTAAACAAAATTCACCTTTTTAAACTCATAATGGACAATTTAAGTGAGATTTTTATTCCACTGATTTTTAATCACCTAATCAACTAATCAGCCTGGCAGGGCTGCATTTTCAAATTTCTTATCGGGAAATGAATCAGATTGACTCTGAAAATCTCTAAAAATAAAAAAAAAATCGCAAAAAATTCAAAAAAATTCAAAAATTATCCAATTCATCTCCCGAGGGGGCATCCTCGCATCGATATCTATCAATCAAAGTCTGGGGCATCATATCGAGATTTATCACCTCCAAGATCGAAACCACGTCATATCGAGATTTATCATCTCTAAGATCGAAACCACGTCATATCGAGATTTATCATCTCCAAATCAATTCAATATCATATCAAAACCAAATCCACATCAAATCAAGATCAAATCTGCATCCTATCGAAATCAATATCAGTAACATCATTAATCGAGTTTTCTTTGAACCAATACGTCGTCACACATCACTTCAAAGAGGGGCAAAATGTATACACCTAAAAATGGTCTAAAGATAGTTAATTAAATATGCAGTTATTTGATTAATTCCCCTTCCTAATTAATTGAATTCACAAGCAATTTAATTAATTTCTATATTCATCTACTAATAAATAAATCTACATGATTTATTTATATAGGTCTTTTCATATCCCCCTTTGATTAATTAATTCTAAATTAATTAATGTCCCCCCATATAAATCAATTCTTTTAATCCCTAATTAAGATTAACAAACTCAAGTTTGTTGAGATTAATTACCTTTTTCCAATTATTTGAATTTCTAAAATCAAATGAGCACATGGCTCCTAACTTTTAACCACCTAACCTAACCATCCCCTAACCTAACCCATTCCATCTAATCCTTGGTCTAACTAACCGTATCCTATCTTGCACATCCTAACCTCCTTAACCTAACCTTCCATGGTGTGGATATTCTCTCTTTGAGACACATGGCACTTTTGCCACATGTCTCCTCCCTTGGACACTTGCCCTCTCATGAGCAAGGCTCCTTGACACTTGTCACCACAGAGATGATAAGTGTCCCTTCCTCCAACCTCTTCTCCAACTTGCTCAATCTTAACCCTTGATATTTTCAGATCAGATCTGGACCGTTGATTCCTGCCACCTCAGCTTTGGCCTTGGAATTCCTATAAATATCCCCCATTTTGGAGCAATAAGAGTCCCATCTCATATCAATTTAGGCATTGTTACTATAGGCATATCCATCCCTTGCATTCATAGCTTTAGCATCATTACTATAGGCAATTTGCATTTCAATTATCTAGTAATTAGCTTTTGGATTAATCATAGCATGTTAATCTAGTTTCTTAAATCATGCATTTCATATCATTTCCATAGTCAATCATGATGAAATAGCTACTCAACTCTTGAGTTGCCACTTTGGAGGTTATTGCTCCGCTGAGAGCCCATCAATCCAACACCTTCAAGGTCCTCAAGAATAGAGGAAAATGGGACATTTCAAGGAAGGCTTATGGTTTGCATTTCTAATCTAGTTTTTAATTAAGCTTTTCAATTACATTGTATTGTCTCATTATATGTGTATGCCTTCTATATAACACAATTTTAGCATCACAGGATTAATAAACACCAAAATGATCTTTAGTAATAATTGAATAGTATGTTAAGGTGTAAGTGTTAGTTTGTACAAATGAGTTTAGAACTACAACCTTACATTTAACACATTCACATAAAATAGGTAAACTAGGTGTGTTTTCGAAGCCCGAGTTTGGATTACACGAATTAGTCTTAAGAAGACTCAATAAATGAATTAACAAATACTAATACAATCTATAGAAGCAAATGAATAATATATTAAGAAGTAAATGCTAGTTTGTACATATAAATAGAATAATATGACTACATATTTACACACTTATAAAAAAATAAAATCAAAGAAGTAAAAATACTTTTATTCTTTATAATAATAGTTCAATTGACTCAAATAATACAAATATTTAACTTATTACAAATAGGGGAGAGGAGCCAATACGTGCGCAGGGTCCATAACGTGATATAGTTCATGTGCACCCTGGGGTCTATAGTTGAGTGCCTAACCTGCCAAAATGTGTCATAACCATCCCCAAAATATACACATATTCAAATCAATAAACCACCCAATAAAAATGCAACACATTTTAGTAACAAAGTGTTTCCATTATATATTTAAATATAAAACATAGAGTGACTAATGTAATCGGTCAAACAAGTTGGATTGCCAATAACATGACCTTGAATGCCCATGTGCACAATCCAACATGCCAAAAAGTGGGCTGAATTTTAAAAAATTAAGTGTCTTTATAAAAGCATAACCATGGAAAATATGTCACATTTACAGACGTCAACACCGACTAAACGAACAAAAATAACATCATCATATTGCCACCCGTGCACACATGGACCCAAAAGTGGCCCATCAAATAGCACCTAAACAAACATTTAGGTCCATGTGTGCTCCATGAAATGTGACAACATTAACACAGTTGCCAACCCTCCATCCCATCAGTCCAGCCCGAACAATCACGTTGTGGTCACTTCATCGCACACATATTGGTCATGTTACAACTACTCCAACCTGCATCCATGACAAGAAACATTTAAGGCCATCATATTCCATACAAAATCAATTAGGTCAAGCTTAAATGAATTGCCTCAATTTAATGGAGATTCAAATTTCAAAATTGAAACAGTACAGACATTAAAGATGGCAACACAACAAATACATGTTTGTATAAAAAAGACAAGGTCTCATTTCATTGCACTCACAGAGAAAGACACAACAAGAATTGCAGCAAGAGAAAGACACAACAAGCATCGAATAGGAGAAAACAGACACACCAAGCAGAGGAGCTTGACCAAAAAGACACAACACATCGAAGAGGGCCAACAAGACAAAGGAGTAAGCAAACACAGTTTGTTTTCTAGGTATTAATCTTTTTACTGATCTAAATGTTCAAATGAATTGTTTTGGTTATGTTTAAAAAAATATACTATTACAAAGCTTACAAAAAATGTGGAAAAAACCATTGTCATACGCCCGCACACCTTCAATTCTTCAGGACCCCATGGGACCATTCACCTAGAAGTCTTGCAAACTATATTTTGGCTGGGGTGGCCACTGCTCTTCGCCATCTTTCCCACCTGGACCTCCCACCACCTATGTTCCATGCCCATTAGGGCTCGACTCTTTTTCACGCAAAAATTGTTCCAACAATATCCACCCCATGATTACTTCCACTCTCCTTGTCTCCCGGTCCTCCCTAATTCTCCATCTAATAAAGGGGAAGAGGGTAGTAACTCCACCATTGTTGGCCCCATTCTGAAGATCAAAACCAATACCTGGGATTTCCATGAGGAGCAAACCTTGGAGGTGCACTAGAGTCTATCAAGCCATTCCTCCCCCACTCACGCCTTCATCAACCACTCTACCTTGTCTGACCTCTTCCCAATCTCCAGCCACCATGCTAATGGTATCCACATTTGTGCGATACCTGTGATGTGTTTGCATGAATCAATCCCCAAGAAACACCTTCAAAGAAGTCAGAAATTCTTCCTCATGGTAGTTGAATATGGATTTCAACCTTTTGCCACATATGTTGCTGAGAAAAGCTAGTTGTTGCCTCATTGTGTAAAGGGTGAATGTGGCTTCCATTCTTTCTTGCAACTTCCCAATAGCCACCTATCCACTATAGAGACGAAGAAACATACAATATTATCAACAGAATGCCTTCTTCACCCCTTTAAACTCTACCGATAGACAAATTTAATAGCGACTTAAATGCTTTCACTAAATGGCAGCGACCAAAATATATTGTATCTCTTCCGACTCAATGCACACTTCCCATTTTGATTTTCAAAACGCCACCTCATCCCACTACCACATGGAATTAATTGTCATACACATTGTAATTCACAAAAGGACTTTGAATTTTTTATGCTTATTATTCCCTCACTCGATCTTTGTCATTTATGAAGCAATTAATAGCATCCCTTTGTAGTTCCCATGCGTACACAATTAATTCCCATGCGAACATAATTACTTGGCTGCTTCCTGTAGGGGAGAGGAGCCAAAACGTGCGCACCCTAACTTCGGGGGTCCACATGGCTATTACCTTTGACTGCTAGCTAGGTAGACAGCTGAGTTGGCTACCCCTAATGAAAATATTGGGTGCTGACATTATTTATATTTATAAATAGGCTTTCTTTGTGAATTTATACCCTCACTTGGCTAAGTAAAAGGTTGTTGGGTGCATATATGTTATATGTTATATGTATATACAAAATACACACACACACACACACACACACACACACACACAGATATATATATATATATATATATATATATATATATATATATATGAACATGTGTACACACAGGAACTTATTTACATACATGTATGTGCATACACAATTACATATTTGTCTTTACATTTAAGTGAATATACATATATGTATATTTACATTTATGTATGTCTTAAACTTTGTCCTTGAAACACTAAAATACTTCTTTTGAATCCAAGAAACAGTGAAAATGAAAACCTCCACCAAGGAAATTGAAACCCTTAAACCCTTACTTTTTAACACTGGCATACAAATAGTGTATCAAATTGTGATTCAAAACACACCTACATTTATATATACATATATGTATGTATATACAGATTCACATATAATGTATAGTGCCTTAAAATCTAAAATTCACAATCCCTCTAATATTGATTCTTAAACCATTCACCATGGAAATTGAAACATTTAATCAATTTCTGAATCAATATTGTAATTCAAACACTCAAGCTCTTCAATTGACTCCAAGAAACAATGACAATAAAACCCTCAACCAAGGAATTTGAAACCCTTAAACCCTTAATTTCTAACAATGACATGCAAATTGTGCATCAAATTGTGATTCAAAACACACCTACATGTATATACACTAAAACTCTTCATTTGAATCCCTTAAAGTGGTTTAGAATGAGACCCTTCGGGTCATTTAAGATAGTGAAACAAACAGTAAACCAAAACAAATTTTACTTTGTATATACAAATATGGAAATGAATATGTATGCAATACAAGTTTATATAAAATCATGTACATGTATGTATATACATATATGTGCATATCTTTATATACATATATGTATGTAAAGACACAATTTCATATAATATATTTCTTGTTGTTTCTGATTGTATAGGTCCTCATTGTTTGAATTACTCAAAATATTTCATCCTCAGTATCCTTTCATCGTCACCCTCATGCTTATTGTCATGTCCCTGTTTGTAAATGACCACTCATTGTTGTACTATAAAGTAAAGTTTTGAGGTCACATGATATATTTTTAACTAAACCATGATGCAGATAACTATGGACAAGTCAGAATGATACATTCCAAACAATGCACATGGACATAATAGAGCGTGGAAATGTCAAACAAAGATCAACACTATCAGATTGTAAAAAAATATGAAAATGATAGGCTAAACTATTTGAAGACCCATCACAAACTAACAAGTCAAGGTCTTATTGCAACCCTCCCTCTAAATGATGCAGATTATGAAATCCTAAAATATCTCCGCAAATCTTTCCCATCTCCCATTCATCAATTCCACCCAGAGAATTGCTAGTTCACATCCCATTTCTATGCATTCGAGCACAACAAAAGTGGATTGCAAAGAATGATCACACTGCTCACCAACTTTTTGTCTATCCATACCGGGCTGTGATGATCTTATCTTCCCCACAAGATCTTGTTTCTATTCAAAACTATTCAAGCTCAAGCTTGAATCATGGCAAACCAACTATATTTGTAGACGTATAAATCTGACCACTTTCCTGAGTGAATATTTAATATTTATTTTAACCCCATTCCTCTATTTAATTAAATTCTTCACATTCATCTATTTAATTAAATGAATTACTCAATTTATTCAATTAAATTCACCTAAGCCTTTTCTAACCTTTGATTAAATAACTCACTTTATTTAATTAATTCCCCTTTCCCTCTTTTAATTAAATTTACATTTGATTAAATTAATCCTTGCAAATAAAAAAATCTAATTTGCTTATTTAAATCCCCCACTTGTATTTATGCAAGTTGCATCTATTTGATTGAAATAAAGTAATTTTATTTTAATTAAAATCCTTTTTCCTCCATTTGCATTTTCCTACATCTCTCACTTGCCTCCTAAACCCCTTCTAGATTTTTCTAATCAATTCCAATTTAGCCTAATCCATCTCCTAAATATTGTCACAATCCTAAGTAAAGAGAAGTCACTTCTCAAAGCCTCCAAAGTCTTTGAAAACCATTAAAGGATTTATGTCCTCAACAAGTTAACCCTCAAAGTCATCCAAACCATTTAAGACTCTTACATAACCATTAATGGTTAACTCAACCTTCTTGCATTATTAGAGACTTTCTCTCTAACTCAACCCTCATCTAACCCAAGGGTCTCATCAAGCATTGATGGCCTTAACCTTGGTTATTTCTTTAACCCTTGCACAAGAGTTTACCTCTTGGATAAAAGCTTTATCCATTGGATAACCCTAACTTAACCTTAACCCTTACTTCCTAAGGTAACCTTCATGTCTTCTCAAGCATTTAATGCTTCTTTCATCCCCTCTCAAGCAACCTCTTGTTGACAATTGTCACCATTTCATTGGTAAGAATTGTAAACATGGATTGTTTAACTTTGAATCTTGGCCCTTGTTAAGATTATCCAATCTTGACCATCCATTGCTCTATTTTTCCTATAAATAGAGTTTTCATTCTCTCATTTTCAATATCCAAGTCTTTGTGCATCAAATGTATAGTCTAATTACTAAGCATTTTAGCCTCTCTTTGATAAATCATCTTAATAAGCATTTATAAGCATTCTAATATCATAGAATATCCATGTTAGACTAGTATATCATTGCTAGGATAATTAGTTAATCTTATCATCATCTTTATGCTAGCTTAATCATCATAGATTCAATAGCATACATATCTAGGAATGCATTCATGCATAATAATCAAAAATCACTCAATCTTGGAGTTGTCATTCCTAAGTCACTTTTCTCAGTGATCTGAGATCAAGGGCATTGACTTTAGGGATCCTGTGAGACAGAGAATAATGGGACACCCCTTGGGAAGTTGAGCTATTCAATATAGTTCCTATAACTTGCACCAAGAGTCTCATTAGTGTGTGTGGCCTTTTGAATCAGACTTTTATGTTTTTGTTGCCCTCATTTCCCGCACACATTTCTGGTGCCCACCGTGGGGCTCGACCCGAGAAAACATATCGTTTATGATGCAGGAGCAAGATTGCAAGCACGCGGGAAGGTTGTTTTAGCGCGTTGGGACATTTCATTAGCGCATTCAGAGCAAACAATAATGCCCTCGTTTGGCACATTAGACCCATTCCCTAGCGCATTTAAACTCTTTGTTAGCGCATAACAGTCTAGTTTCTTTCCTGCATATTGGAACAACAATGCAACGCATTTGGTAACCAGTGTAGCGCATCAGTAAATTTTTGTGGCGCATTTGTGAAGAAGTCCAGCGCATGACTCTGATAGAGAAAAGACAAAATTGTAACCGAAGTGAATAAAAAATAGGCTTGTGTACGTCCACCATAGATACTATTTTTCACTGACTTTCTTCTTACAGGTCACTGACAATTTCTTGTAGGTTTAGAAGAAGTTAAAGTAGGAATTTAATTCTTTCTAGCTTTTTAAGTTGGATAAAAAGAATTCACTTTCCTTTAAGTTTAAAAAGAATCTCATCTTTTCTTTTGGGTTTAAAATTTACTACATCTTCATTTGGGTTTTAAAAAGAATTCCATTGTCAGATAAAAAGAACTACAAAACAAACTTTTTTATTTTTGCAAGTTAGGCAAAACCACTTCATTTGGGTTTAAAAAGAACAACAGATTTGCTTTTCAGTTTGCAAAAGGTAAAAAGAATCACATTTTCTTTTGGTGCATAAAAACGAACTCAATTTTCATTTTGTAAAGGATAAAAAGAACCTCACTTTTATTTTGTGCAAAGCAAAAGGATTTTTTTTCATTTCTCGATTTATCCTTTTGTTGACCAACATCACGATTTCTTTTGTTGACTAGGATTTCATTTTCTTAGATAAAAAAACATTTTGCTATAAATAGTTAAAAAGAACACCATGCTTTTTGGAGCAATGTCTCCAAATAAAAGTTAGAAAATCATTGCTTTGAAGGTTAAAAAGAACACTTGTTTGCTTTGTCTTGAAAGTGGAAGGTATATGCTCTCCCCTTAACTGGGTAACCAAAAAGCCAAACCACTCTTAAAAGCTTTCTTTACTTCAAACATTTTAAATCCTTTAGTAGGCCTACCCCCCCGACCCCCCCCCCCCCCCCGACCCCCCCCCCCCCCCGAGTTGCTCTTAGAGTGTCATTAATGGTCGGTGAGAGGGGAACGACCTAAGTGGGAAACGACTTTATCGCCAAGTGTTCCAACCCACTACAATAAAATGTGGAGGCTGACGAAAGTCCCCTTCAACAATTTTGCTCAGCGATTAGTCTTCCCCCAATATTTTTAAGATACGTAAAACCTTTGTTCTAAAGATTGGGAAGCCTCCCGAGGGAGTTTATCACTGAAGATCAAACAAAAGCCTGATTAAAAACTGTTGGTATTTTGGTATGGTTTTGTCATTGATGTCAACACCTACTAAAACAATAGAACTTTGGAGATCCAACAGCATTCACCGGCAAGCAAGTAACTATTGCACAGTTATTGGTATTTGGTTCACCGACAAGATATAATGATCACCGACACTTGAAATGATATGAAAGACATTTGGTAATATCGAAGACATCGTGTGGACATCTTATCTTAATGAATTGATCATTGGTATATTCATATTTGCATATTTGCTTTTACCGACAAATAGGTTCAGGGTTACACCGACAGGTTTATCTTTTCCAGATCAACATGGCACACTATGGAAATGATTAATTATTATTATAAATGCATTAAGCCGACATGTTCATTCGGTTATTGCATCGGATATTATATTATTTGTAAAATGTTTTTATTGTAATATCTTGTAGAGCCGACCTACTAAAATTGGTCTTAGGTTATGGTATAAAGGTAAGATCTTATTTGTAAGATCAAGTGTGGAATGCGAAAAAGAATTGTGTGAAGGTATATGCGAGATTAAGTAGTGCAATACACGCAGACATCATTTGAAGGTGAAGCTCGGTTTTTGTGAAAGCATATTAGCATTACACCGATACTAAATCCAACATATGAAGATGCTATTTTGTGTAGTACATTCTTATTGGATTTAACCATCCAACTGTAGTCAGTGTGACTCCCATTTTGTGATTGAGTAGTGAGCTCTAGGCTATTGGCCTTTCTGCATGTGCAGACCCCATTTATGTACACTTACTATCTACAGTAGTATCATCTGATTGTGGGTAAGGTTTCCCACCATGGTTTTTCCCCTTACAGGATTTCCACGTACAAATATTGGTGTCATGTGTTGTGGATGACTTTGTGTTTATGTTTCATGCATTAATCTTTACCGGTATAGCAATTAACTCTTAAAACTGTTTACCGGTATACTTAATTGGTTTACCAGTATTAAGCATTAAGTTGGTTAAGTTGTTTTTGGTTTGAATTTATTTGACAACCGATTCACTCCCCCCCCCTCTCTCAGTTGTCTCCGGGGCCTAACAATTGGTATCAGAGCTTAGTTCTCTATTGCAGAAGTTTAACAACTTGAGGAGATCCAATGTTTAGTAATTATTTCAGGAAGGACAATCCTAAACTTGATGGAACCAACTATGGCATATGGAAGATCAGAATGGAGACACATCTAAATTGCATTGGTAAAGACGTCTGGGAAGTTACAAAGAAAGGTTACACTGCTGCTGTACCTGGCCAGCCCAGTCCAACTAACTTGGCTAAAGATGAGGAAAATGATTGCAAAGTAAGAGAAGCACTTTTGAGCGCATTATCAGATCAATAAATCATGGGATTATCATATAGGTCTACTGCTAAAGCTATTTGGAATTATTTGGAAACATTGAATGAAGGAGATTCCACAGTCAAAATTGCAAAACTTGAAAGCCTTCGGGTCAGGTATGAACATCTGAAAATGGAAGAAGATGAAAGGATTTCTGCTTTTATGGAAAGAGTAAATAAAATTGTTTTGGGTATTAAATGTTGTGGAGGAACCTTAAGTGAGGATGAAATTTTATCAAAAGTTTTAAGAGGATTGCCACTGACATATAAAATGAAGGTTATTGCTATAAATGAGTTAAGAACAATGCCTAATACATCAGTAACTAGGGATATATTGATTGGTAAACTTTCAGCTTTTGAAATTGAAGAATTTGGTCCTGTTGCTACTATTAAGACAGATTTAGCCTTTAAAGCATCAACATCATCTACTCCATCATTTGACAAATCTGATTGGAAAGCCTGTTATCTAAGAGAACTTGAAGAAAGAAGCAAAGAAAATGAAGAACTTGAAGAACTTGAAGCACTATTTGCAAGGAAAATGCCTAAAGGTCCAATTGGAAGTAAATATGAAGGTAAATCACCCTTTAAATGTTTTAACTGCAATAAAATTGGTCATATGACTTCGAGATGCCCTGATAGACATGCTAGACTAAGAGAAGAAGCTAGAAGAACATACAAGCCTAATCCTGAATATCAGAGATACAGATTTAAGAAGAACAAAGACAAATTTTGTTACATTACTGATGAAGGTGTTACATTACTGATGAAGGTGTGACTGATGATTCTGATGAGGATCCTGTAGACAATGGATGGGTTTTTTTTGCTATAACAGAAGATCAACCAACACCTACTGCTCAACCGGTAGAACAAGCCCTAGCAGCTAAAATTGAAGTAAAGGATGAATGGATCATTGACTTAGGATTCTCACATCATATGACAGGAGACAAAGGTAAATTCTTGAACTTTCAAGAATACAATGGAGGTTTAGTAAGATTTGGAGATGACAAAGCCTGTTCAATCAAAGGTAAGGGTACAATATCTCTTGATGGTAAGAATAACACTGACAATGTTTACTATGTTGAAGGATTAAAGCATAATCTTTTAAGTGTTGGTCAATTAGTTGAGAAAGGATTTCAGATACAATTTAAAAATGGAAAATGCAAAATCATGAATAGAACTGGTTTGGAAATTGCAACCGGTAATCAGACTAGAGGTAATATCTTTCATTTGAATAACAGTGAAAAGACATGCTTGATTGCACATATAGATGAAAGTTGGTTATGGCATAAAAGACTCTGTCATGTAAACTTTGATTGCATGGTAAATATTAGTACTACTAAGGCAGTTAGAGATCTACCTAAAATTGTCAAACCTCAGAATATAATATGTAAGGAATGTCAATTTGGAAAACAAGTTAGAGCTAGTTTCAAAAGTATTCCAGAAAAATCCAATAATGCTCTTGATTTGATTCACACTGATTTATGTGGTCCAGCCAGAACTAAAAGCTTACAAGGTGATAGATATTTCATGCTAATCATTGATGACTATTCTAGAATGTGTTGGGTTACTTTTCTCAGAGAAAAATCAGAAGCACTTGGAAAGTTCAAACTATTCAAAGCAATGGTTGAAAATGGAACTGGTAAGAAAATCAAATGCTTAAGATCAGATCAAGGAGGAGAATTCACATCTAAGGACTTTAATACATTCTGTGAAGTGAATGGAATCAGAAGACAACTATCAACACCTCGGACACCACAGCAGAATGAAGTTTTTGAAAGGAAAAACATAACTATCTTGGATGCAACAAGAAGTATGTTATCATAAGCAAATTTACCACATGTGTATTGGAGAGAAGCAGTTAGCACAGCGGTCTATACATTCAACAAAGTTCACATCAAAGGTGAAACCTGTAAGACCCCTCATGAACTATGGTTTGATAATACTCCTACTCTTAAGTATTTCAGAATTTTTGGAAGTAAATGTTATATTAGAAGAGATGAGTATATTGGCAAATTTGATCCTAGAAGTGATGAAGGAATATTTCTTGGTTATTCAGCTAAGAGCAAGGCATATAGATGTTTTAACAAGAGATTGCAGAAAATTGTTGAGAGCACAAATGTAAAAATTGATGAACAATTCAGAGGAACTTCAAGGTATATAGACTCTGAACCGGCAATAGAAATTGTGACAAATGAACCTACACTAAATCCACCGGTACAGAATGAAGATCCAGTTACCTCGGTACCATTTGAGCATTCCACAATAATTGAAGAACAACAACAAACAAAGACACCCCGGTATGTAAGATCAAATCATTCTGAAGATCAGATAATTGGAAATAAATTTAAAGGAGTTATGACAAGAGGAAGATTGGCAAATGAAGAGGTATGTCTTATTTCTCAAATTGAACCATCATCTATTAATGAGGCATGTGAAGATAAATTTTGGATTAAAGCTATGGAAGAAGAATTAGAACAAATTGAGAAAAATAACACTTGGACATTAGTTCCTCGGCCTAAAGATAAAAATGTAATTGGAACCAAATGGGTATTCAGAAACAAACTTAATGAAGATGGTAAGGTTGTCAGAAATAAAGCAAGACTAGTGTGTAAGGGATATTCTCAGAAAGGAGGAGTTGATTACAATGAAACCTTTAGAATCGAGGCAGTCAGATTATTCTTGGCTTTTGCAGCACACAAGAACTACAAAGTTTATCAAATGGATATTAAATGTGCATTTTTGAATGGAGATCTTGAAGAGGAAGTATACATTGAACAACCTGATAGATTTTCTTTGACAAATGACAATGATATGGTTTGCAGGTTAAGAAAAGCTCTGTATGGGTTAAAACAAACTCAAAGAGCTTGGTATGCAAGATTGGATAAGTATCCTTTAAAGATTGGTTTTACTAAATGAAATGCAGACAACAATTTATATTACAAAATAACTAATGATGACATCTTGATTATAGAAGTATTTGTTGATGATATAATCTTTGGAGGAGAAGATAGTTTATGTAAGGAATTTTCTACTAAAATGCAGCAAGAATTTGAAATGTTTATGATTGGAGAAATAAAATTCTTTTTTAGGATTACAGATTTCACAGTCCGATAAAGGTATATTCTTGAGTCAATCCAAATACTTGAAAGAGTTACTAAAGAAATTTGGGATGGAGAACACTAAACCGGTAAGCACACCTATGACTACAAATGACAAATTATCTCAAAGGGATGAATCTACACCTGCTAATCCAACTAGATACAAATCTATGATAGGAGGTTTACTGTATTTGACACAAACCAGACCTTATATTATGAATGTAGTATGTATTGTTTCTAGATTTCAAAGTAATCCTAGAGAAAATCATGAATCAGCAATAAAAAAGATTTTTCGGTACTTACAAGGCACTATAAATCTTGGATTATGGTATCCTAGAGATGAAAACTTTGAATTATGTGCATACATAGATATAAATTGGGCAGGAGATGTGGATGATAGAAAAAACACCACCAGCGGAGCATTCTTTCTTGGAAACAAACTAGTTTCTTGGTTGAGTAAGAAACAGAGTTGTACATCTTTATCAACAACAGAATCATAATATGTTGCAACAACAACTAACTGTACACAGGTACTATGGTTAAGCAAATGTTGAAAGACATAAAGGTAAAATGCAAGTAACCTATTACCATATATTATGATAACACTGCAGCAATTGATATATCTAAGAATCCAGTACTACAGTATAAAACAAAACATGTTTCTATCAAACTGAATTTTCTAAAGGAAAAAGTTGAAGAAAAGGAGATAAAACTGGTTTATGTGAATACTAAAGAACAACTTGCAGATATTTTCACAAAACCTTTGCCTAAGGAGACTTTTGAGTATCTTAGAGATCAGCTTAGAGTCATACCACCATTGGTAGAGACTTAGACAGTTGATGATTGTCATCAACCGACAGAATTAAAAGACAAATCTTTTACTCCGGTCTTTGATGAGGAAGCTACTTCTCAGGGGGAGTAGTTGGTATATTAAATTGATTGGTATTTTGTATATGAACTTGGTTTGATTATAACTTTGGCATTTGATGTCAAAGGGGGAGAGATATATATGGAAAAAACACATTATCTTTTGGAGAGATTGGTATGGAAACTTTGGAAAACACATGTTGCTCCCAGGGGGAGAGATTGTTGTATGGGAGAGACTATTACACTCTGTATTCTGGTTATGATCTTTTTGGAGATTGTTGGTTTTTGGGATTTCTGTTTTGGCACTTTGATGGTTTTTCCATCTTGTGTTGCCATCAATGCCAAAGGGGGAGATTGTTGGTATTTTGGTATGGTTTTGTCATTGATGTCAACACCTACTAAAACAATAGCATTTTGGAGATCCAGCAGCATTCACGAGCAAGCAAGTAACTATTGCACAGTTACTGGTATTTGGTTCATCGACACTTGAAATGATATGGAAGACACTTGGTAATATCAAAGACATCGTGTGGACATCTTATCTTAATGAATTAATCATTGGTATATTCATATTTGCATATTTGCTTTTACTGACAAATAGGTCTAGGGTTACCTAGGGTTACACTGACAGGTTTATCTTTTCCAGATCAGCATGGCACGCTATGGAAATGATTAATTATTGTTGTAAATGCATTAAGCCGACATGTTCAATCGGTTATTGCATCGGATATTATATTAGTTGTAAAATATTTTTATTATAATATCTTGTAGAGCCAACCTACTAAAATTGGTCTTAGGTTATGGTATAAAGGTAAGATCTTATTTGTAAGATCAAGTGTGGAATGCGAAAAAGAATTGTGTGAAGGTATATGCGAGATTAAGCAGTGCAATACACACAAACATCATTTGAAGGTGAAGCTAGGTTTTTGTGAAAGCATATCAGCATTACACCGGTACTGAATCCAGCATATGAAGATGCTATTTTGTGCAGTACATTCTTATTGGATTTAACCATCCAACTGTAGTCAGTGTGACTCCCATTTTGTGATTGAGCAGTGAGCTCTAGGCTGTTGGCCTTTCTGCATGTGCAGACCCCATTTATGTACACTTACTATCTGCAGTAGTATCATCTGATTGTGGGTAAGGTTTCCCACCGTGGTTTTTCCCCTTATAGGGTTTCCACGTACAAATATTGGTGTCATGTGTTGTGGATGACTTTGTGTTTATGTTTCATGCATTAATATTTGCCGGTATAACAATTAACTCTTAAAACTATCTACCGGCATACTTAACTGGTTTACCGGTATTAAGCATTAAGTTGGTTAAGTTGTTTTTGGTTTGAATTTATTTGACAATTGATTCACCCCCCCTCTCAGTTGTCTCTGGGACTTAACAAAAACCTTAGCATTAGAAGCTCTGAGCCGAGTCAGTAACCAGACATCTTCAATATCATAGTGCAAGGGGGGAAGAATCCGCCCCTAAGATCACTCACCATATATCTCCCAAGATAACTACTCAATTGTGAAGCAACTCACTTTGAGTTAATTTCTGGTAAAAGACAAAAAACGTCGTAGGACATGCAAACAGTAGTCTGAGGAGGACATGAGAGTTACACCAAACAAAAGTTCAATAAAAAATGAATAGCATTAATGACGTACAACAAAGAACACAACACAAAAGAAAAGAAATGCTGAAACTGGTGAGCCTTAACTTAAGGATAAATCCTCACTTGGGTCGAAAGGGAAAAGACCCGTTCCTCTGCTAGTTGTTAGCATCGTTATGTCCTCATCGCCATTCAGCTCCATACTTGGAAAAATGAAGAATTTGAGAAAGTAATACACGTTAATGGGCAAAAATAAATCCCATAAAACATCATAACACCACCCAAAAACCAATGAATGTGCGGAAGAGATGATGCATTACCCATATGAAGGTGCACACGTTCTAGCTGAAAACCGATTCGGTAGCATCTCATGGCAAGAAGCTTTTGGTGCAAAGGAAAATTGACAGCTGAGAATGCGCATGAAGGAAATGATTGATAGTCGACTCATTCTGCGAGGAGTTAGTATCATTGAATGCTGCAACACTTGAAAAACACGAGCCTTTTGCTGCTTGAAAGGTGAGGTGATGCGTAATTAATGCCACTGCAAGGAAAGTTTGAAGGTGGCAACAAGAAATTTGGACGAAGGAGGTGGTTGTTTGGGTGGCATGTATGTGGTTGCCACGCGACAACCTCGTTTGGAACAGATGGAAAGGTTGGTAGGTTTACGGTGTGGGTCCAACTATGTTCTGGTCGATGCATCGAAGTGGCTTAATTTTGCCCATTTGAAGGAGTCGTGATGGGACACATGGCAAAACGCTGACTCAACATCTAGATTTTTGAGTTGGGATAGCTAACTCGACGGTCTACTTGACCAACTGTTAAACTTGATCTCATGGTAAACGTAGTGTGCCACATGGACGCCCAAAATTAAAATGCGCACGTAGTGACTGCTCTCCCCTAATATGATAATAAAAAAAACAAAAATCACCACTTAACTTTCACATATCGTTTACAACAACTTATACTTCTACAATAAAAATCCAACTCTCCTACTAGAAAAATATTTGAAATTGTCATGTTTCGTGAATGATACGATACCTTAAAAGGAGTGAAAATGGTTAAAGTGAAAGTAACCCCGCATTTGCAGACAGCGATTGTTAACGAGCGCTACAGTTGTCAAATGAAATAAACATGGAACATGGCTGGCCATTGATGAAGCCTACGGCAGAGATGTTCTGAATGCCAAGTGCCAAATCCACGCCATAATTGTTGTCGGTGTCACGATTTCTATGAAATGAATCAAACCAGGTGAATTGCGTGGGGACACCAGTTGGTGTGAAGTCAGTTCGAATTTTATTTGAACGGAACGCTTCAACTTCAACATTTTGTTTGGCATTGTGGTGGAATTCCGAAGTTATGCGAATTACGACGACATATAAAATACTTATGTAGAGATTCACTGCATCAGATCGAAAATAGGGTACCTCCACACGCCACACTGTCACGCGGAGTAAATGCATGGAAAACTTAACTTGCCAGGTTGGAGTGGGCCCTGCGGACAAATAGGAACGCCGCATCGTCTGTTTGGGTTGCTATAAAACCCTAATGCCCTATTCTTTGCATTCTTCGTTGTTGGCTTCGTTCTTTAGGGTTTCTATGGATTGAGGGCTTTCACAGCCAAGCCTGAGGCAAGGCAGCGAGGCGTTATTGTTCTTTTCGTTCGCAGGCTGCTTTGCTTTGCGCTACTGAAATATTGTCGCAGAAATATGGGGAAATACGTGGAAATGTTGGATCTGGGAGTGAGGATCGTTGCAAGGTTCCAGTCTCATTGTCCTCAGACGGCTCGCATGTATTATCATCCTCCGCAACACGCTCAAACTGATCGTAATACAAACCCTAAGGCGGAGGCCTCCTCTGCCATTCATGTGTCATCTGTATCAGCTGAGACGTATGAGATGGTGTATACCTGTGCCTGCAATTAGGCATTTCGAGGGATAATGCAATGCTTATTATTTGCTAATAATGGATCTGATAAATTCATGTCTTTGTGATTGCTTTGGAAAAGAAGTTTACGGGAACCGTTTCTTCGCTCTGCGCTGTATTGTTGTCTTCATTCTTTGTGTTTTGTGGCTTGGCTTAAATAAAATCCCTCTGTTATAAGATCTTCAGTGACAATTGTTTTTAGGTTGTATGGCGTTGCCTGTGAGCAGGCTTTAAATTTATTAATGGTAATAATGGTGTAAATTACAGGCTTCTTTCTTTTCATGTAGTCTGGTTTTTAGAACCGTTTCGCTTTGTAAAATCCTTCTTTATTTCGCTGTAATTTGATAAAGCGAATCCTTTCTGTTTCGCTGTGTAAAATTCCTTTTTAATTTCTGAGTGCTTTGGAAGAGATGTTTACGGGAAACGTTTCTTCGGTCGGCACTGTGTTATTGTCTTCGTTCTTTATATTTTGTAGCATGGCTTAAATAAAATCCCTGTTATAAGATCTTAAGTGCTAAGAGTCTTTTAGGCTGCATGCATGGCCTGCAACAGGCTTTCAAATTTATTAATGGTAGTATTGGCGTAAATTTTAGGTTGCTTTCTTTCCATGGAGTCTGTTTTCAGAGTCGTTTCGCTTTGTAAAATCCTTCTGTATCTCGCTGTGATTCCTTAGATAAAGCGAATCGTGCATAGGCAGGCTTCCAGTTATTTCACTGTGATTGCTGAGATAAAGCGAATCCTTTCTATTCCCCTACTTTTGGAAGCCCCTACCCGGTCCTGGTCTATTTTTTAGGAAGCCCCCTCCATGAGACCCCAGCCAGAAAGCCAGAATGCCCCTTGCATGAGACCCCAGCCTGAATACAGAATGCCTCTATTTTTTAGACGCCAGCCTGAATGCTTTGGAAGAGAAGTTTACGGGAAACGTTTCTTCGCTCGGCTCTGTGTTATTGGCTTCATTCTTTGTGTTTTTTAGCTTGGCTTAAATAAAATATCTGTCATAAGATCTTCCGTGCTAAGAGTTTTTTAGGTTGTATGGCGTAGCCTTTAACAGGCTTCCAAATTTACTAATGGTAGTATTGGCGTAAATTTCGGGCTGATTTCATTCCATGAAGTCTGTTTTTCAGAGTTGTTTCGCTTTGTAAAATTCATTTTTTTTCGCCATGATTGCTTGGATAAAGCGAATCGTGCATAGACAGGCTGCCATCTCACATTTGGAAAAAAAATGCGCGGAGATTTTCGTGCAGTTTAAGCCAGTTTAAGCGTTCCATTATAAACTGCTTTATTATCATGTCTACTGCATCTCTGAACTTTTTTCTTTAAAGCATCGAGCCCTGCATTTAGTGTTCCAATCGTAGGAATACTATCAGATACAATTTCTTTCTGTCCAAACGGAAATTTTTGTTCGGTTAGCAGATTAACGCCTTTTCTCCAGAATCTTTTAGAGAATCTTTAACGGGTCCACCGTCTGGTAGTTGTCTTCGCCCCAAATTTTGAAAACTTGGATTCTTCGGTAATTGCGTTGAACGAGGCAAATTTTTCTTAAATGTCTACATAGTTTTCCTTCGCAAAGAGCGTGTGAAGTCATATTTAAAAACCTCATTCAATGTTCAGAAGGTTACTTTCTTTACGTACTTCCAACTTTACATAGCGTGCCTACTCCTAAATCCATGGTCAAAACTCCGTGAGCCTATAATTTGTCCCTTTCTAGCTGGATTGAACTTTATGTATATAATTTTTTCTACCTAGATTGAATCGTATGTATTTAAAATTGTACGGTGTTTAATTTTTTTACTAACTATTAGAATCTTAGTTTGTCTTTTTTCATGACCTTAATCTGTCTTATTATTTCATCCTTGTCTATATGACCTTATTTCTCTGTCTGGTTCATAAAATCAGATTATTTGGCCTTCTTTACATAGGATTATTTGTCCTACACAACATGGAATATGGAGATTATTTTTTTATTGATTATTATTTTTTAGTAATATAAATTTTTTATTTATTAGATTTCTTTCATAAAAGAAATTTCATCTTCATGGGTAGATTTATATTTCTATGTATGTATTTAATTTTATATTCCTTATTTTTTGGTAATATAATATCAAAAAATCCGTTCTCAATAGTAGGTATAAGAGCTCTAAATCAATGAATCTCTAGTTTATCTCTGGTTTTCAAGAGTCTCTTTGATAACTTTTTACAGGGTGTATTTTAGAGTGAAATAGATCTCAAAATTGAACTTTGAATGTATAAAAACTTGTAAAATTATATTTATTCTTGTGTCTTTTGCACCTATCCAAGTCTCGTAGGAGTTGCTGTATGAAGCTGAAAAGCACATGGCATTTTACATGCTAATGGAATAGAAATTGATACATTATGAAATTGTAAAAGAATGGTTATGTATAATTTTTTTTTAGAGCGTTTGATGCTGATAATTAAATATCCAAATTACCTTGGAGAAGTTATTAAATAAATGCTCAACTCAAGGCTTTTGGTATGTGAGCTAATGGGATAGCTATCATATTTTAGAAGATAACCTAGAGTTGAAGAATTAAACTATGAAATAGGCAGAGTTGGTCACATTGTATTGTCTAGTCCAAGCCCTAATCTATATTATGTAACCTAGTCCCAAGTTAAAAAAAGACTAATAAAAGGATTAACAAACATTCAAATGATCTTTTTTTAATAATTGAATAATAAATTAAGAAGTAAGTGTTAGTTTGTACAAATAAATTTAAAAGTAATCGTACATTTACAACTTTCAGATAAAATAAGTAGGTAGATCCAAGACATAATTTACATTATACAACCTAAGTTTAGATAAGAAAAAGCTCAATAAAAAATTAACAAGACACATCCGAGACATAATTTACAGTATACGACCTAAGTTTAGATAAGAAAAAGCTCAATAAAAAATTAACAGACACTAAAATAAAATCAATCTATAAAAATGAATAAATAATATGTTAAGAATTAAATGTTAGCTTTTCCAAATAAATTGAATATTACGACTACAAAAGTCTTAAGCACTTTGTACAATATGAATATTTGAAATTGCTATGTTTCTTGATAATACCTTAGGAGTGAAAAATGGGTTATTGTAAAGTTATCCTGCATTTGCAGACGGCGATCGTTTACGAACGGTACGGATGTAGAATGAAACAAACGTGGAACATGGCTGGCCATTGATGAAGCCAACGGTAGAGATTTTTTCCAAATGTCCAGTATCTATCGGCTGCTGCTATTCTGATTTCAAAAGATATTTCGTACAGCGTGATAGCAATGTGTCCGTTTATTGCAAAATGGAATCAAAATCGAATCGACGGATGCAATCCATACCGCCGTTTTGAAACCAGAATAGACGCTTCGGTATCTAATTCACGCCATAATGGTTGTCGGTGTTACGTTTTCTAAGAAATCAAACCGGGTCAATGGCGTGGGGACACCCAGTTTGGTGTGAAATCTGTTCCCATTTTATTTGAACGGAACGCTTCAACTGCAAGATTTTTTCCTTTGTCAGTGTGGTGGAATTCCGAAGTTTTGCGAAATACGACAACAATTAAGATAGATATGTACAGATTCTCTGCAACTGGCCGCTTTTATGCCGCTCCAGATCGAAATATCGAAATACGACAATGGAGTACTAGGTAGTCATCATTATAGTTAATTTAGGGGGGAGGACCCAAATCCTGCATAGACAGGCTTTCAGTTCAAATTTGAAAAAAAAAATCAATTTATCTTTCTGTAGCCCGCGGATTTATATTGTGTTTAAGCTGCGCATCGTACAGTTTATGCTTTCCATTATAAACTGCTTTATTATCATGTCTATCGCCTCTCTGAACTCTCTCCATTAAGGCCTTGAGCTCTGGCATTTGGTTTTTCAGTCGTTGAAAGATGTTCAGTTACATAATTTCTTTCCGTTCAAACGGAGATTTTTGTTTGTTTGGCAGCCTCACACTTATTTAACGCGGTTTCTTCCGAACCCGTAAGAGCATCTTCATGGGGTCCACCGTCTGGTAGTTGTTCTTCGCTCCAAATGTTGAAAACTTGGATTCTTCGTTAAAATCGATTGAATGAGTTCATTTTTTCTTAAATGTCTGCGGATGAGAAACATATTTTAATTTCTGTTTGTTCTCGTACTTCAAAACCTAGTTCAATTCTCTAAAAAGTTTCTTTCACTACGTACTTCAACTTTATATAGCATTCCCACTTTTTAGTCCTTATTCACCGACTCCCAGGTCTATGGTCAAAAATCCGTGAGCCTATTTTGTATCTTTCCACATGGGTTGGTCTCTCCGGGAAGGGGTCTAGTAGCAGACCACCATGTCACACCTAATCTCTCACTTAGTAATTTTATAGAAATTAAAAATAATAATTAAAAGTCTATTGATAAATTCTAATTACCGTCTATTTGTACTTTTTCAATGTGTGTTCACTCATTTTTCACCTAACCTCTCAATTAGTAATTTTAAAGAAACTAAAAAAAATGATAACAAAAAGCCTTTTGATAAATTCTAATAGCGGTCCACTTTTACTCCCAGTTGTACAACTTTATTGATAACCATAGGTCACTTTAATTGGAAGAGTTGTGCAACTTTATTGATATTCATAGGACATTTATGCATAAGTATCAACAAATTTTGAGGTTGTTGTAGTGCACAGTTCTTGGGGCATCTTTAAATGGTTTTTAGAGCATATTTATGTCGGTATCAAACTCTTTTAAATGACTATTTTTTGAACTTTGTATGCATAATGAATCCCACAATGTTCGTCTTTACAATAAGCAATTAAGTCGCATATGAAGGCAACAAAAAAATGGTTATATATTTATGTAGGTATCAAACTCTTTTAAATGATTATTTTTTGACCTTTGTATGCATAATGAATCCCACAATGTTTGTCTTTACTATAAGCAATTAAGTTGCATATGAAGGCAACAAAAAAAAGGTCAAAATCTATGTACTGTTTATGATATGTGGGTATGCAAAGTTAGTTATAATGACTACTGGTGCTCTGCCCCTAGTTCAGAGAGTCAAATTATTTGTCCTTATATACTAAAGGGAAAAGGGGCATCTCAGTAAAACCTTCGAGATCAATATGAACCTACAATGTCATGTGTTTCTTCAAAACAGATTACAACATTAATGATAACAGATTTCCACAATACATGATTTCATAATGTTTTTCTTTTTGGATTAGACTATGTGATTTTTTTGTGTGATCCATCATCAGGATATAATGATATTGTCTCTCTTAGCTCTCTTCTATCCAGATGATAAATCATTTGTCTCTCTTAGCTCTCTTCTATCTTGATGATGGATCACAGAGTGATTTGAAAAATTCTCACATAGTCTAATCTAGAAAGTACAACATTATGAGATTACAACATGCAATACAAGCACATACAACTATGCCATTAGATTTCAACAACTCTGTGTTTAGTTTCCACAACTCACTAAAAATGCAATTGAGACCATTTCTTCTCAAGAAAGGATGAATGGTCAATATGCAAGCACACAAGACTCAAGGAACTGTTTGTGCATGTCAACAACCTTCTTCTCTCAAGTATACTTCTCACCAGCATTTGTGGCCCGTGAAAAGTCATTGTGTCATGACACACCACTGCACGTCTCACCATAGCTTCATGAATCATCTGGTACAACCAACAGTTTTGTTATTATGTGACATCTTCTTCTACAAACTTCTCCTTTAGTTGTAGGAATGGAATGTCAATTATCAGGAATCTCAAGCGCCAAGCTTGGAAGGTTAAACAATTTAGAGACTTTAAGTGTTTCATCTCCTTCTCTTGTCTTCTAACAATATTGTACATATTATTCACTCGATCCTTCATATTAGAGGATGATGACATAACAACAACCCTTAAAACACACACAGTAAGTACATTGACCGCTTATGTGTGGGGCCCGTTTTGTCGTCAACGTCCCTTCCCGTTTAGCCCTGTGTGGCTTGTTAAAACTCTTTTTATTATGACCAGATACTACAGTATGAACAATATGCTTACTACTAGGATTAAGTGGTTTAATGATAGTTTCTTTGTTGATAGCTGCTTTATTAGATGTTGTATGGACATGATTGCCTTCAATCTTGTGATTTTCTATAGTTGTAGCTGGATTATGTTTTTGATAGTTAAGATAGGGATTGGCTGAGACTCTGCTATTTGGCTGCTATCGATGTGCTGTTAATGCTCTCTTTGAGGCTTGCTATGTAATCCGCGTTAGCCCCCTTGTTTTGGTTGCTTTATTATGAAAACATTAATATTATTTTATTTATTTATTAAGGATAAATTACATGTATGAGTGTTTTATTTTTAATTGAGATAGTTTTTCAAAACAATCATATTGTTTAAAGTGATATAAAATATTTATATACTAGCATATTTATATTTTTAAAAATATATATAAAAGATGTGGAGAAATATCATTTATTACAATTTAAGGATTATAAACTAAGAACATGACACTAAATTTTTATTTTTTAAGTGAGTAGGTTCACTATTTAGTACATAATCCTTCAATTGTTTTGGATGTCCTCCACACTTTTCTTACTATTAACAAATTTTCTAGTAAGTCCTATAGTCCTAGTCCTTCATCACATTAACATCCCTGATGCTTTCCATTGACCCTACAATACGTATCACATTTTTCATTTAAGTACATATGGTTTTGAGAGAGGACAATCATTTTTAATTAGATCTAATTAACTAAATTGTGTTTAGATACTTTGAATTATTATTGTTTCTATGCATACAAAAAGTGGAGTAAAACAATAATAATAATGATGCATGAACAAATATTCCTATTTTATACCTAGGCTCAACTACAATTGAGAAAACATATGTAAACAAATGATAAAAAGAGAACAAGTTTTTTACTAAAATGTTCACAAGCTTTTTACCAAAATGAAACTTGTAAAAAACCAAGTCATGTGCTTAAGATTGCCGATTGTGGTTGAGAGGGAATGCAGTTATTTAATCTAAAAATAAAACCTTGTCTTTCATCCAATTCCTATTCTAGAAAATGTTGGAGTTGGTATAGAATGCTCTGATATCATGTCAAAGATGAAGATTAACTCACACTACCTAAATTTACTTGTAAAACAAAATATAACCTTCCACAAGAAGGCATGATAAAATAAGAACTTGCTTGATATCAAGATCTATGAAAGTGACCTTTTAACCTTATAATACAAAGTGTACAAGAGGCCTTTCTTATATAGATAAGAATGAGAGATAGGAATAGAAAAGAGAATGGCATGCTTCTTAATCCTATAATATAAGACAACCACCATAAAGAAATATTAATTGATCTAGGACATAAGAAATAAATAAGATGATATACCATTAACAACTAAGACTTGTCAAAATATTCCTAGAACTAAGTATTTAACTTAACATTTGAATAGGAACTACTAGTAAACTAGTAAAGTAAAACACCTAATTTGCACCAACATCCCCCCTAATTCTCACCAACATCTTCTCTTAAGTGCAACTTAAGGAGGAAACAATAATACAAATGATGCAAGGATGTAAAGGTGGCTACCGACAATAAGGCTATCATCTAGAAATAATCTTTATTAAATAACTTATAATTTAATAAATAGTAAAATTTCATAGATTGTATACCCTCTACAATTTCACACTACATTTGGAACTCACTTTGGAATTAGTGTTTGATCCAATGCAAACAAACCTAATTCGGGTCCAAATTGGTAGCATTAGTCTCACCCTTAGTTCCTTCACCTTTGTGACATAGGTGGCTAGCACCCCTATCCGCCCAATTTGGCTCAAAATTCAAATATTTAAATATCAACGTCGAGGTCTTAATGAGGGCATTTTCCTGTCAGCCTCTCTCTAGATAATTATTAATGAAAAGGTGTAAGTCACATATAAAGATGACTCCCTCTCTCATATCAAATTTATGAGGATCTACAATAATATCCCTATAGAAGATCACAAGAAAGGATTCCACATTGATGAAAAAATTTGTGAGGCATAAATCATTGAAAAAATTGACTACTACCAACATCTCTATAGTGGTTGTATCAATCAATAATTAAACTCCTTATCATTTGAACCTCACATCATCTACCCACTTCTACATAGATGTTAGAGTAAGGCACATCATTTTCAGGATTCAAATAAAAGCCAATGTCACTATTAATACTCCTAAGGTCGTAGTCCAATAGATGTGCTTCAAGAACTATTTTTATGGAGTAGGGGAGTCCATGAGGCAAAAAAAAATTCTAAATGAGTGATTAGAATATTTTCTTGGTAAATAGGAGCTCCTGCTTTTAGTTTGTAACTTTAAGCAAGTGCATTTTGGGGTGGGCTTGAAAATTTCCCCCACAAGCTTAAGAAATTTTCAATCATTTGGAGTTCTAAAATTTCCACCAATTAATTTTTTGATCATTTTGTATTTATGTATTTTGTGCAGTTTAATGTGCAAAATAATTAAATTTATGAGACCACTAGTTTTGTGTAAATTTTGGAGCTTAACTCTTAAGCTAAGTTGTACTACAAAATTCATAGGACCAATCACTTTAAAATACCCCTAAAAAGTCTTACTAGTACCCATTGAATTTTTCTAGGAAGAATCTCCCATGAGACTACAACTTAAGCATACATTCATATGTAATTTGTAGGAACCAACAAAGCACTCACACAACCACCATAGTTTTAACTGACATCTTAATAATAAGGTTTAACGTGTCCTCAAAATAGTAACCATAGGCAACAAGGTTGACCATGCATACATAATAATCAATTGTGCATTTAATGAATTCCACATGTCGTCTCTATGCCCACATTGATGAATTGGTTCTCTGAATTCAAACCCATTTGGTTGATGGGATTAATAATAAGGAGAGATGGTAAAGACAACATTCAACAATATTTAGTTGGCTTGTATGGGGACATGGATCCATCCCTTTAGAATTTGAAGTGTATCATGATGAAATTCCATTTAATTCCCTAGATGAAGTTAAGTGCACATTGAATGTGTTTTAAAATCATAACATAGCAACATATCACACAAAAATGTGTTAAGTTCGTTCACAACAACTAATAGAAAGGGATATTAAGCTTAAAATTTAAATTTTAAAATGTAAATATTAATTTTATCGTCACACATCAGAATGGTGAAATGACACTTGCGAGGTAGGGAAAAATGTATGGAAGTGTGATTAGGAGTGGAATAATAATGAGTAAATTGCAAGACATATCAAATTAAGAATTTAATGAAGTGTGAATGGTGGTAACTAAAGGTTGATAAAGAATTGGGGCATGACTTCAACCAAGCACAAAATTATACCACTTATGGATATGTTATTACTTTAATTTTAATGTTTTAATCATTATCTTTGTGACTATAAGGCCGTAATTCTTTATACTAGTTTTTCATTTTTATAGCTAGAAGTGTACTTCATGTGTATCATTAAATTTCTACTTTTAGAAATTTAAGAATAACTCTATATTAATAAATATGTTCTAGAGAAAAAGTGTTCGAGCCTGAACAAATTAATCAAAATTTGTTTGAACAATAATTATTGACCATCAAGTTATGAATGAATGGCAACCAAACAATGAGTTTTTTTTTCTCAAACTTGTAGATATAATTTTTTAGGGGAATTTACTCTAAGACCAAACTTATTCTTAAGCTAAGGTTGGGGTCCCATGGAGGGGGGCTTCCTAAAAAATAGAGCGGGTGCTGATTTTGGAGGAATTTTTTTAAAGCGAGTGATCCCATGAAATGTGTAGCACAATTTTACTTAAAAATTTAAGCCCGTAAATTGAAGGAAGCTAGTGGTCCCATGAGCAATAGTGAAAAATGAAATAATTTGTTTTTTCTATTTTCCCTCTAGAATGTTTGGTGAAACTCATTTCAACTCTTTTTGATTGCCAAATGGCAAATACAATTCCTAAGCTAGTGGGGCAATTTCTAGCCCAACCCTATTTTCACCCGCTTAAAAATGGAAGCCGAAAAAGTAGGAGCTTCTATTTTTTAGGAGCAGATTCCTAATAATCCTGTAGCCCCAAAAAATCTCTCCATGAGACCACCTCTTCCTTAAAAATAGAGAGACCACCTCTTCCTTAAAAATAGAGTTTAAACCCCTCCCATGGAACCTCTGACTAATTCATAAATAATCTTCTGTATCAATTTCAAGTAATATCTCTTTAAAGGATTTTTTCAAAACATTCAGTACCTTGTCCATACTTCAGATTTTGCATACATGCCTACAAGGGCATATTTCAACTACAAACAAAATTCCTCCATCCTTTATCATAGTATGCATGTCCATACCCTATTCGAAAGCTCCCATTTTTGCCAGGGTAAGGAGGATGTTGGCGAAGGTTGCAGAGTCTTTGCTTCATACCTGCCAATTTCATTTGCTTGAAAATTTGTAAATCCTTTTCAACAAATCCATTTTGTGCATATCATGCAATCACGGCATTCATGAAAACACATTTCTTTGAGGCATTCGGTCAAAAAACTCACATTCTTTGCATATGCTTCCACATTTTGGATGCATGTCTAGTACCAGACAATTTCCAGCTACATTTGACCAAAAAAAAACCCTACCTTTTGTGCTTTAACGGATACTTAGAAAACGGGATGGGCTTAGGAAAACCAGTTCAATGTATCTACCCCTTTCTAGTCACTTGAATGTTCATTCATCACCTTTATATTTGTAACATCCTAAATATCCAGTTCATTTCTGCATTTGGATAGAAGTAGCACATTAAATTGCTAAAAGATTTCCATGCATTCGATTGTGTATTGGATTACTTTGTTTTTGTTTTCCCATACATAATCTATAACCTTAATTCTACACTAGGACGAAATTGTCATTTAGATGTTAGACCACTCAAGATCCAAATCATATATCTAAATTTATGATTCAATAAGTATTTCATTACAAGATCCACATTCATATGCTATTTACTTTTAGGGGTTCATTTTCAGCAGTTCTTCGGATTCAGGGGATATACAGTTTTCAGTCAGTGATTGATTGTCCCAGAGAGTCTATGTTTTAAGTGGGATATAGTTTTATAGTTGGCTTTTAACTTTTGATGATTAAAGTTTTCAAGGCTTCCAATTTCAAAGGTTTTGAGATTCCACAAATATTCCATTACAGAAAACAGATTCAGATTATTTGCAGATTCAATATGGTTATCCATAGTGGTTCACTTCATGACCTATTGCCCACGTATCCTATTTGTCTCTCACCTATGTGCCACCACTTCTATATCCTTAATCCTAAGGGATTATCCATGCCTTTTCATATTTACATCCTATGGGTTATGCTTTTAAGTTTTATGTCTATGCTGACATATTGTATCTCCTAAGATTCTTGCATATGCTTACAAGATCCATCTGGCATTTTGGCTATTGTTTTTTTTCATCTTTTCGGGCTACATTGCATACATCTTATTGCCCTTATATTCTCTTAAATTATGAATTTCAATAGATATTATTTATGACACTTATTTCATGATTATTGTTCTTTACATGATCATATGTTTTACATATCATTTTTCTTTCGTTACCTTCAATTCCTTCCATCCTTCAAATGTAACCAATTGGAGGGGGCATATAATATCACTGATGCTCTTTGATGACTATCTCTCTAATTATTATTTCAGGGTTAAAATGATTCATGCAAACTGAACATTGTTTAATTGTGTGGGCTCTTGCACAACCATACATCACTTGTTTGTTTTTTAAGGTCCTCTGCAGCCATATATATTAGTTTTTGTTGCAGGCTCCCACATAGTCATATCCTCTTACAAACTCTCATGCAGCCATATCCATTTTCAAGCTCCTGTGCAGTCATATCATTTTGCAAGCTATCATGCATTCTTATCTTTTACAGGAAGCTACACAATCATATGTCTCTTTTCACTTTTTACTATTTAAATTTGTTGACATTGCCGAGTTATTGTTGTTGTTGATCATTTAAAATAATTGTAAGATGTTACCAATGGGACTTTGTTCTTGCAGGAATTGAGAAGGAGCATTCATTACAAAAAGCATGTATGAAATCATCATCCATATCTATATCCTTGATATGAGTGTATACTATTTACTGCTATGTTGATTACTTGTTTTACTTTGATACGTGTATTTATAGTAGTTTTACTTTGATACGTGTATTTATAGTAGTTCACATGCAGTAAAATATAAGAGTAAAAAATGCATAGCTAAAAAAAAAATCTTTCTCTTCCTGTTTGGAGTTAGTTTCACCTGCTTGTCCTCAGTATACAATGACTAGTGAACAAGCATCATGTTTTGATATAAAAGTTGGTAAAATAATTTGAAGCTCCCTTAAACATCCCAAGAATTCTGACTTGGCCCTCATTATCAAGAAATTTATCATCACCACCATAAGGCAAAGCACCAAAAGTCATGAAGATTATTAACATCACAGTTGACAGTAAAATTCCTACTATTTTACATCTCACTGCATCCATGGCCATGTGAAAATTTTACAACTCTCACATTACTTCTACAACAAAACAAAAAACTTAAACCTCTAATGATGCCTACAGAAAAAAAATAAATCTGTGCATATAACTACAGTGCAGGTTTTTACAAATAGCTCTGACACAAGCATTGTCACAAGTGTCTAAATATGAGACTTTTAAGTCTTAGAAAGTAATACATATATTAAAGCTATCAGATTTCCACAATCCATACTATAACACATATATCTAGTATAGAAGGTGGCCAGTCTAATAGTTGGTTTGAAGCATCGGTTTTGAAACATATAAGGCATTAGTTTGCTCCCGTACAAAAATTTCCTGCTATGCAACTAAACATTAAGAGTGAATTTTCAAGGTTTATAAATTAAAAACCAGTCTACCATCAGCATCCCCATAAACAAGCTCCAATACATAATCATTATTAAAAAACTGCTTTATGAATGACACCCATTAGTTAGTGAGTTGTCAAATCACATTAAATTGGCTCCAAGGGTTTGACTAGGGAGAAGATCCCTTACACAACAAAATAACTAGGTATCTATGGATACCAACCAGTTTCACGTTGCAAGTTGAAATATCAAAGATGAGTGAAATTTGAAGATTAGAGACTCCTATATCAAATTAACAGATCAAGATCAAATCCATGGATTCAATATAATTTTGTATTGCCAAAGATCATTTGCACTAGTGTGCAAATAAACTCCCCAAGTGTAATGTCCCCTTCTAGACTAGATCCACAACTCTGAGTTAGTCAACAGTCAGAGAAGAGTAAGCATTGACTAAGTCTTGGTTGAAAGCTAGAAGGGAGTGGATAATTCAATTAGTTTGGTCTGCCAGTTAGGAAATTACTCAAATCAGGTCTGTTCTTTTGCTATGTGTACTCATTAATAGACATACATACAACTATCCTCAGCAAACGAAGATTGAGATGAATCAGTTGATGTCAGTCAGCGTGAGTTGTTTGTTAGTTAGTCACCTCCAATTATGGAATTGATTACCATCACTTTAGGATAGCATGTGAGGGAGAATATAGGCAGTGCTAGGAAGAAAGGGAGATGGTCTTTTGAAATCAAAAACCAAAAATCTTCTTCTGACAGTGACGCAGCTTCAAACATTGGTGTCTAGGAGGAAAATCCTCGGGTGCAGTTTACAGCAGGTTCCAGGGGCAAAAACCTTCAGCAGCCATGTTTGTTACAAAGCAGCAGAAGTAGAGAGAGCAGGACGTGGAAAGTTACTCATGATCTTCTAGCACGTTGGCATATTTCTGAATGCTCAAGGATTCAATCTAGTGTACTTAGATTAAATTACTTCAGATTTCAGTGTGATAATTGATAAAATTATTTCACAGAGTAGAACACAAAATTTTTATCAGTCTGATAGCATTTATCTGATTACAGTGAGAAATCATAAGGTACTATCTATCACAATCTATTCATTATCAAAATCAAAACTATCTATATTTATTAATTTCAGAAATTATTTATGACAATGTTAATCTCTCAAGTCTAAGATCTGGGAGTACTTAATTGGTATTTATCTTTGCATTTTGATCAATTCTTAGATATTTATGTGGGGTAGGGTTATTTAGGTCCATGTAGTGCAATTTTTATCTACATTATGAAAGATCATCTAGAACCCCATAAATTAGATTATAGTGGATTGCAAATAGAATAGGTCTGCTGTATGATCAAATTTATGTTTGACGAAGGATGTTAAATCACATATGATAATATCAATAAAGTGAACTAGGGTGAAAAGAATAGAGTGATATCTAAATGGTGTAGTTCATGGCGGTCGACTGAAAATTCAAGAGACTCAATGAAATTTTGTTGGTAGCTCAGATGAGATAAATTGAAATTAGATGGAAAATCCATTAATAAAAAATTTAAAATCTAAAGCAAAAATACTAAATCTTTTACTTTTACCAATTTTATGCGGTTAGATAGTTTGATGTGTTATTGAAAGATTAAGTGGGTATCTGCTACGTGAAACCGGTCGACAAAAGATTTGGATAATACTTATGTTTTACAATCTATGTTGAAATCAATATTGTAAGTTTGTCTCATGAAATGAGTCTTTCTCAAATTACAACTTACTAATGAGGTTGTGATCACTCTACAAGTAGCTCTCTTATCTTTTTCCTTGCTAGTCTTTCCAAAAGAATTGAGAGCATTAAATAGTTTTTTGACAATAATAGAACTTTTCTGTCTTTTTGTTCACATGAATCTTCAATTTGGCAAGCAAAGGTCTCATTTTGTGTATCTTTAGAAATTATACAAAAGGTTAGCGTTTCTCAATCAATGTCTTATTGTTAAAATATTTATTGAAAATTTGTGTAGCCTGCAATCGAACGGTTCATGTTGACATCTTTCCTTCAAAATTTTCTATAATGTTCTCATCAATTTCAAGTAACCATTTTGGGGTTTACGAAGATCTTGGATTTGAAATTCATCTTTCTTCCACACAAAGGTACTCATTTCTCATGTATTTTGGTGATACACAACGTTCAATTGTTTCATAATTCTCAATGTAATCAACATTTTCATTTTCAAAATCAAATTTTTTATATTCAATTGGATGTTCAACATTTTCAATTTCAATATCATGTTCAACATTTTCATATTCAATTTCTATCTTCACTTAAAATAACATTTACGGGTAGAGAAGAGGCCTCACCTTGACCCATATTCGACATACCTTAACTTCTCTTCCTATGAGTTTCTCTATCTTTTTCTCTAAATGCTTCAATTTGCTCTATTGTGAATTTTCTCTTGGGTAAGTGCACAAAGATGGTGGTAACAAAAGTGGACACCACCCAAAAAAAAATGAAAAAACAAGCAACGCATACGCGGTTATAAAATTTGAAATGACCGTGTACGTGCTCATGTTTGTTGTTCCCGAGCCTAGAGAAGGTAGTGCGTACGTGCTACCTTTAGGAAAATGAGCGCATATGCGCTACTTATAGGAAAATGAGCATGTACGTGCTACTTATCCCTAAAAGACCGCATATGTGGTACCTGTAAAAAAAAGTTAAAAAAAAAACTGGGTCTTATTTTCCTGTGACAATCGTGTTTTTACTTCTTTTTTTCTTCATTTTTTTTGCTAAACTGTGAACGGGGTGCTATATTTCTCCTCCAAACCGCGAACGAGGTGCCACATTTTTCTTCCAGACACTATGGATCAAGGTTAGTTTTTGTCTTTCTTTCCCGTTTGTTCAATTTGTTTTACGCTTTGAATTTAATTTCATTAATTTTGATTAGCTTTTTTTCATTTTTTGTTTGAAAAACTAGATTCTTCTAATCCACAACAAGAACAACAAAATGCACCTCTTGAAAACCCACAAGATATACTCCCAATTCCTCCTTTTGACTGCACACCTGAAACACAGGAGCAATTAATTAATCAGTTAGGACAAAATACGTCTAAAATCAATAGACTGATTGATAAATTGAAAACATCTGAACTTGAGCATCATAAATCCCTCGCCACTAGCCTAGAAACATTAGCTAGTGGTGCCAGAGCTGTTTCCACACAAATTACCAAATGGGGAAACTTTAGGGATAGGTGTCGTCAATTTTATGCTGATGGGCTATCATACGAGGGAGTCAAAAACAAAAATATTAGTAAACAAGAAATATGTACCGTTTTTGTTGATCCTAAAACTGGTCAGTCGTTACCTCTTAATGCAAAGAGGTTTCCCATACATTGGTGTACCAATGTGCAGATGAAGAATATTTTTTGGTAGAGGTGGTGGATGGTCTTTGATGATCCACGTTGTAATAATTATGAGGTGCCATTGTATTTTTTGAGAGAAGTATACTGTGAGTTTGTGCTCAATGTGTGGCCAAACTATTTTGACATGAGAGAGTTCCATGGTAGAGGTGGCGGCTCTGCCCAAGATAGACCTGAAGCCCCTAGGCGATTACCCGCAGAGAGTCGCCGCCCCCTAGCACCCAAACCCAAGGTGCATCAGATTGTCCCAGTAGAGATGAAAGAGTCGATGGAGCTACAGACTCTTTAGGCGGCCACAACATTGACTGGTGTCATCATCCAGCATGGGACGTCGTTAGCACACCCTATTGTATTGGATGATGAGCCATTAGTTGTTCCAGGTGGCGACAAAGAGCCCATTTAGCATATGTGTGTCAGTTGCTTGTGGATATGATCAGGGATAGATGATGCTACCGATGTTGATGGATCCACATCTCATCTATGCCCGATTTGCAGGAGTAGATGTCAGGTCCGCACGACTAAGGATTTCGTGCTGACAGATGAATTGATGGACATGGTGTTTGCCCATCAGTGACATAAACAGGTGTGTTGATTTGAATTCATAGCATTTTATTTATCAGTCACTTTAAATTTGTAATTACATAAATGAATTTTTATTTATACACTGATTTAAATTGAGACAAATAATATGCATTTCAGGATGCAGCAGCAGTATCCCATACTCCTCCCCCAGTTACTACAACTACAACTTCGATGCCTGAGGTATAAATTTTGTAACATGTTAAAATAGAATAATACACTTGGAATTTAAAAAAAAATACAAGATATACTAACTATCTTTAATGCTTGGTCCAATTTTTCGTTTGTAGGTGTTGACAAGGGATTAAATGTTCCAGATTGATGACATCATGCTCTAAGCGATTGATTTTGGCCTACAAGGCTATACGGTACATCATATTTTGTACAACCCTTTTTATGTATTGTTTTGATGGAATATGCAAGTAATTTCATTTTAGATTTTTAAAATTATGTTTAATATATTATCTGTACTAATATCTCATGTTAATTTTGTTTTTTTAGGGTACCCCCTTTGCATCTAGGGCTCGTCCTAAGAAAAAGAATTTCTCGAAGACGCCAAAACGTGGGAAGAAGGTAATTGAACACATTTTTAGTTGTATAATTGTTTGAAAATGTTGAAATCAAGCATTAGTTGGGGTTTGTAGATTGATTAGTGTTTTTTGTCTATTTTACATGTACAATGACCATTGAGCTATGTGGATTTGTTGAATGCACCTAATTCGCCCGTGGATCAAGAGAGGGCTGAGGTATTTTTCTCTACTTTATTTTCTTGATTTCATGATTATATGCACATGTACATGTGAACTTGTGATATATTATAATCTTATAATTTTTTCATACAAGAAATATCCATAGTTGTTTCATCAATGACAAACCCTCCTCCGTGCACTGGAGAAGCATCTCAGGATCCGGTGCACTTTTGTTTGATATATTACATTAATTGTTTTTAAGCTGTTAGCACCCCCACAATTTTCCATTTAAAAATGTCCAAGCTTGCGGGTTGCCATTTGGCGTCTCTATTCTTTTGGGTCTTTTGTACCTCTTCGTTTTGAACCTAAACCGTTGAACTTTAAAAACAGTTCAATAGGTTGAAGGTTCAAGGCACGTTTTAGGTAAATGTCTTTAGTGGCCTTTATCTCCACCAAAGCAAGTGTGTTATTGTTATGCATTTTTGAACTTTGAACCCATGAACCTTTTTTGGTTCAAGGTTCAAAACATCTTTTGTGGGTCATAGCTATGTAATGTTATTTAATGAGCAGGTGTGAATGTGTTTTAAGTTGGTTTTGAACTTGAACCTTGAACCAATTGTCTTTTCGGTTCATCAGTTCAAGGTTCAAAGTTTTTGCTTGTTAGTCATGGTTATTTCTCGTTCCCGGTATTGTTTTGAGCCACTAGTTCATTGTTGTTCTTCCCGAATGAACTTAAACCATTGAACTCTTTGTAAGATGGTTCAAGGTTCAAAAGGTTCACTTCAAGCCGATTCTAAACACTTTGTTAACATTGAAAGCGACACAAAAGAAAGAATATTCCCGACATCTAACAGTTTAAAATTCTAAATCTGGAAAGTAATCATGAGAACATTAACTATTTGTGCGGAAGTGATGGGCAATTAAGAAAGTGTCAGGTTTTCAGTCATTTCACTGTTACTTCATACGTTTAAATGAATCATTATGAAGCGTGTGTAGTTTTCTTGGTTTTTACCCGTCTGTTCAAAAAGGATATATGAATTCATCTTCATAATTTGTTAGGGTTGCAGCTGCTATAATTTAGTGAATTGGAGACGCAAAAGTTAAATTCAGCTCTACTTTCCTGAGAAGGTTTCACAGAGTCATGGTGATAACGGGTAAGTTCAGACGATTCCCCTATGCTGTATTTCTTTAGTTCTAAAGATTTATCAGTGTAGGAAGAAAATCTTTAGTTTGTTGGAGTAGAATTCTACCCTGTTTTAGAATTGCTTGATTAAAAGTATAGATAGGCACTATGAGGCCAACATTGCCGAAGCTTGGCCGAAGGTCATGGTTAGTGAGCATATTACCAGAACTAGATCATACTTCCTTGGCTCACGCCAGTCTAGGGGATTTCTTAGAAAGAACCAAGAACCCTCAAGTTGGTTCAATAATGGAGAAAATAGTGAGAATTGGTCTCGTTGAAGCCGCTACATTTCCACTTGCTGCACCATGTCCAGATTTGGTGGTAGCTTGTATGAATAGGTATGATGTCGAGAATAGATGTATAAGAACCAACAATGGTGAGCTGTTAGTTGGTATCAACAGGGAAATAGTAATGGCGACAATGGGAATCCCACACAAGGAATCATATGAGGACTGGTCAATTGGGACCTCATACGCCTTCTTCTCTGAGAAGAAGAGTGTGTATGGAAGTGTAATTGCAAGAAACTGGCTCCTTAAAGTTCAAAAGGGAGGGTCATGATTGCCAAAGCCCCTTACCAGAGAGCACTTCATCACAAAAGTGCGAGACATTGTTATACTGTTAAATAGGCTAAAAGGGAATTCACATTCCTTTTACTGGGAAGATTGGATGTATTTTTACATTCGGGTGCTATTATCCGGTGACAAATATCTTGACTGGGCCCAGGTAATTGCAGAGAGACTCCATGAAGGTTTGAGTAACTTTGTGGGTATGTCTAGTTTTTATATGTCCTCTTATCTTTTCTACATATTAGTTTGTACTAGAGGCTGGCCTAGTTTTCTCAATGAACCATGGGTGGATGGCATGAAGTTTTATGATTACTATCCTTTGTTACAACAACAAAAACATGTAGAACATATTGCCATATGGAATGGTGTCTTCGCACGAAGACTTGCTTTTGAACTACAGGGTGATGTGAACGTGAGAATGTCAGTTGAAGCAATGGAGTTAATAAGTATATACAACAACTTCTTCATTCAATTTCCTAGGTTCACCTATCTTCGGGTAGGTGGTTTTGAAGGTGAACCATTCAAGCTACCTAGGTATGCCTTCGATAGCTATGCACTCATAGAGGTGAGCAGGCCACTAGCTCATATTGATAAAAGGTTGGGGGCAAAAGGCGAATTTGGAGTTGCCTTTCCTATTGATAAAAGGTTTGTTTCGATCATCTGGAAGCGCACAAGGCAAGGGTGACTCAAGTGAATATGGACAAGGAGGTCTAGAAGCAACGAATTTAGAATATTGGACTCCCCTATTTTCATTTCATCCTAAACTTCTTGACGACACATTTAGAGTGGCGTGGCGTGCACGGTTTTGCGGCAAAGCAGGATAGACCAGTGGCTTCCTCTGCCACGACGGAGTCATGATCAATTAGGGGATGAGTTGTCAACCTTTTTGTGGCTGTTATTTTAGTTTCTCTCATTTTTAGCAAATGGTTTCTTTAATCTATGGTTAAAGTGAATTTTTAATGATTATGTAACAAACTATGAGCTTGGAGGCTATTTAAGCTAGGAAGTAAGTTTATGTTAAGGTGGGGAAAAACAGTGATTTTTCAAGGAACAAACAAAATATGTTTTCTGTAAATTCCTTAAAAATGGAATGACTGGCTTATCAATGAAATGTTATGACGTGCAGTCTTTGAATCTATACATGTTTGAGGATTGGCGATCTTTCTTGAGAAATCAACTAATGTGCATGATATCATTTTGTTATCAGTTATTCCTATGTTTTCTGGATTCATTGTTACCATTATTTGCAAGTAAATTCATTGTGGATTGAGTTGTTCTGATCCCCCTTGTCCTGTGAGACATGAGAGAGAATCGATCAGAGTTCATACTGCTATGCATTTTCTTTTTCTCTGAATTTATGAAATGAACATGTGTGAAAATCGGAGTCTGTGAGCTCTTATTTGAAATTGATCCTCAAAATATTCTTTGTGTTTTATTTTAAAAGCATTCCTTTGTGTTGATAGATGAATGCTAAAGCCTTTCCACGCTTTCTGCATAAAATTCATTGCAAATCATATGAGGAGCTGCCCTCTAATGCAGAGAATGGATTTGTAATTGGTTCATCCAACTTTTGGGTTATTTGTTTCCTTTCATAAAGGGGTCTACAAGAGTCATATTATTATTCAAAGAAAGTAAACATTATAATTTGAAGAGAGGGACAAATCTGTTAACCAACATAACCTACAATACTTATCATTATATTAGTTATATTTAATCTTTGATCATTTTTTGTATAGGTAATAGCGACAGTTTCTCCATCAATGGTGAGCCATTCTCAGTCCATTGGAGAAGCATCTCAGGCATGAGTACGTCATTGTTCTCTATATTATAGCTTTTAAGTGTTTTTGATATATTTATGTTAGTACATTGTATTAATTGTACATTTAATCTACAATATACCCCTTCGCGGTACGACCATAACGTGGATCCTTTTAAGTATGTCTTCAAGAAAACTCCTAAGAGTGACAAGGAGAGGAGAGCGAAGATATTAGCTCCTAGATCAGCCGATGAGGTAATCTACATTTCAATTGCAAGGGAATTATAGTTAAATGCATAGTTATGTTGTTAATTGTGAACTATTTTCTACAAAAGAATTCTAACTTGGCTTTTGAATTGTGGTTTTGCAGCCATCTACAGAGCTGCGTATTACATCGAAGAGAGTTGATTTTGATGATCCACCACAAGTTTAGGATCATATAGTGTTAGTTTTGGTCATATAGTGACCAATACATGTAGACATATTCTACATTTTTATTGTATGTCAATTTGGACATGGCATATGCCACATTTTTGTAATACTTGTATTGACTTAGCAGACATGTCTTTTTTTGATATATATAAATGTTGATATTCAATCCAATAAATGTGTACTGAGTTTATTATTTTGTATTTGTTGTATTTTGTGGTTGTCCTTTTATAAATTTAATTGATCATTTGCCTATGTAATCAACAATATGAATATAAACAACAAAAATATATGATATAAAACATTGCAATCGTGGAATATGATTTGATAAAATTTCTAAAATGTTGAATTAACCCTACAAAACTCCTTGTATTCAGTTCATTATTGTGTACTCGCTATATTTGGTGGCTGCCTTTTTATAAAATTAAATGAATATTTGCATATGTAATAAACAATATTAATATAAACAACAAAAATCAACAAATGAATATAAACAACAATGTGTTTGGTGTGAGAGCACCCTCACGCTCGCAATGGTAAAATTTTGGTTGTCGTTTGCATAAAATGACGTCACGTGTGCATTCGGGTGGGAAGTTTTACGCTAGGCATGCTCCTATCGTGCATCCCAAAGTGCCAGAACGTCGAGAGTCATACCCTACCAACGCGATCTCTCAAGTGCCCTGAGTCCAAAAAATTATCAAACTTTAATAGACTATTTCTTCCAATCCAAGATACATATGATCGATCCATTTGAACCTGTGGGGTCGCGTGAGGGTCCTCTACAATGGCCTATCTTGGTTTTTGATGACTCAAAGACGTTTTCAATTGGTAGAATTTTTTCACCTGTTGCAAAAACTGTTAGTTGCATGCAATGCAAAGTTGGAGGATTGGCTAGAATTGATTTGGTTCGTCGTGTGCACAAACCGACGTCACGAGTGTGTCCAGGTGGGTAGGTTTATGCTAGGAATGCCCCTGTCATGCATCCCAAAGTGCCAGAACATCGAGAGTCATACCCTACCGGTGCGATCTCTCAAGTGCCCTGAGTCCAAAAAATTATCAAACTTTGACGGACTATTTCTTCTATTCCTGGACACCTATGATCAATCCGTTTGAACCTATGAGGTCGCGTGAGGATCTTCTACAATGACCTATCTCGATTTTTGATGACTCAGAGCCATTTTCAATTGGTAGAATTTTTTCGCCTGTTGCAAAAACTGTCAGTTGCATGGAATGCAAAGTTGCAGGATTGGCTAAAATTGATTCGGTTCGACGTGTGCACAAACCGACATCACAAGTGCGTCCAGGTGGGCAGGTTTATGCTAGGCATGCCCCTGTTGTGCATCCCAAAGTGCCGAAACATCGAGAGTTATACCCTACCGGCGCAATGTACAAGTTGCTTGACAAGTTTTTTGACAATTGTTTTGACAATAATGATAATTGTTGCTCAAATTGTATCTAGTCTCAATCTATGAACCCTATGAATTGATAATGACTCAAATAATTCTCCATGATTATATAAAAATCAAGAATGCTCATGATTGACCTTATCACATCACATATACTCAAAACATAGTCACAAAACATTGACACAAAAAATAGTCACAAAACATTATGACATATTATTCAAAAATTTGCCTCTAAATATGGTCAAATCAAATCTTGGCTATTTGATTATACAAAAAAATATCTTACAAATCATCTCATGGGATTTTATACAAAATTTGCCATTACAATATGTGCGATTCAACTCATCGCCATTTTAATATACAAAATTTGGCATGTCCATATGTACAAATCATCTCATTGCCATTTAAATATACAAAATTATGCCCCTAAAAAGGTAAAAATCAGCTCATACGTATTTATATATACAAAAAATGAACATAGAACAATTCGTCGACGATTTATACAAAATTATCAAAATCATTCTACTCTGAACCATAGAATCAATCAAGTGAGCCTTTAGGATTGACTCTAACCTGTATTGTGTCAAGTATTGCCTCGTGGTCTGATTCATGAACTTTCCATAAAATCTTGTTATGAGGTCTACCACGATACTTCATCAAATGAATATTTATTGCAACAACAAGGTTAGAGAAATGAAGAATATGTTTGTGTGTTTCAAAGTCCTCGAACAACCAAACATCAAAATTATTGACAGGGTATCTCCTAAGCCATGTTCCTGTCATGACAACAGACCCTATTGGGTACTCAATACCCTCTCCGTCAATGATTGTGGTTGTCAATTTTCTTTTTGGCTCAACACAACGACACAAATAGTAATCCATTCCTTCTTCATTGTTCTCTTTTGCAACAACTGCATACACATAACCTAAATTTTATAAAGTGTTAATTAATACCAAAAATAAAGTATGATGTACAACAAAATGAACCAAAAAGAATACTTGCCAAAAAATTAACTCAAAAAATTACCTGAATCTACTAGGTCGGATACATGGTCAAAATCCACTGATGTCTCCATCTGGCTCAATTGTAGTGCTTTGAGAATTTGATATGTATCAATGGGAACCAACGGTCTACAAGATCATTTTTCAACCCACTCTTGTGATTCACATTCTTCCCACAAACAAAACATTCATGAAGAGAAAAACCATACCATCTGTCTCGTATAAATTATCAGTGAACTTGAATTTGAACTCATAAATGAGTGCATGTCACTTGATCCTGCAACTGTACAACAATCTAGAAAACTTTCAATTTTAGATTCATGGGTCAGTGCAAGAAGATGAGTCCACTTTTTGGCCAAAAAGTGGAAGTGTTTTCCCTGATTTTCAGATTTTGTCTCATTTGAGCTTAAATTTTGAAATGCTTAGAGATTGAATCTTGGAAAAAGTCAATAATATAAAAGATATCCCTCTGAGTGTACTTTCCAAATATATAATTTATTTTAATACCCACATAATAAAAAATAACTTTTTAAATGGAGTTCTGAAAACTATGTTTTAAAAATGCCTGTTTCAGGACCATACCATGCATGTGTACGACCCACACTTTTTGACACAATTAAAATTATTTTCTCAAACCGTTTTGGGAAATGGTTTATAACACACTGAAGATTGATGAACATATTTTTCTGTATTTTTTTTTCTAATATTTTTTTTTTAATTAATTTTTTAATGGCCGTAATTATCTTTTCAAAAATTTGACATGTACGACCCACATAATTTGATGTAAACTTAACATTTTTTGATTTTTTTTTTTTAAATACAAAATAATTTTGTGTAGATTGATGACATATAATTTTTTTTCCATAATTCTTTAAAATAAAAAAGTTATAAAATTAACAAAATTAGTTAATATTTCAAATTTATGGACCCGATTTAATATAAATTAAATGAAAAATAGTTAAAATAATCAATTTTTAAATAAATTTACATATTTAGAATCTAGACAATATAATCTGAAATGGGTTTTAATTTCGTATAAAAAATTTCTGATTAGAGGCACGTAAACTATTTCTGAAGTTCATATTTGTGCTTTCATTCATGGAGATTTGAATTTGCAGGTCCATGTCTCAGGTGTGGCCATCCCAGGGCTATCCCGGGCCTAATCCTGAGCCAAGTGGCGGGTTGTGGAATCAACTTCCACAAAATGGGCCCCCGTTTTCAAACAAGGGCGGCTTGTGGAAAAAAAAGGAAAAATGCCATTTAGAAACGGGGGCCTGCTTTTAAACAAAACGGGCCCCCGTTCTAAAAAACGGGCCCCCATTTCTAAAAAACGGGCCCCTGTTTTGTTTAAAAGCGGGCCCCCGTTTTGGAACAGGGGCCCATTTTTTTTTGCTTCGAAACCCCGTTACCTTTCGGCTTGAGAGCCCGAAGCACAAACGGGCCCCCGTTTATAAGAGCGCGTTTTCCAACACGCGGACTTCTGCGAATTTGTGACTCATTACCTTGCACTTGCCCTCATTGATCAACCAAAAATATCTATGAACCATTGACGTACTTGGATTACCTGAACCCATCGTATACTTACACCATCGCACAATTGTTTCTGCATCTATCAACTCAACACCACCTTCGTACTTCAATTCTTCTCTATCTAGGGCTCTTTTTACACATGCTCCTGCACTATCGTGCTCTCCGTTACCATGTCCAGCCTTAGTTAAATTCCAAACATGTTGTACACCACTTGTCATATGCATCCTTGTCAACTAATAAAACATCCTTGCATTCTTGAATTGTACGGTGCAATTATTTGACCATATTAAGTGTCGGTTGTATCGTATGTTCCTTTCCCTTAAACTATCATAGAAAAATTTAAAGCATCCTTGTACAAACTCCGATGAATGAGTACGATCATCACTTATGTAGAAGTGATACTCTCTTACAACCTTTCTATCCTCCTCTGTGCTATCATCTGCATGCATGAATGCTATGTGTACAAAAATTGAAACTTGTGTAAAATGATAATACATAGATTGTACTTCATTTTGAGTTTGTAGTGTATAATTTTTAGCAAAATCAACGATAGAGACAATAGTGCCAAGAGGAAATGTGTCCTTACATAACTTGAATCGCTCATCTAACCATCGATCTCTATGTGTATGCATTATGTACTCATAAACTAGTTTCTCTTGAAACATTTTCATAAATTCAGCTACACATATATCATTTTTCACTAGCTCACATCTCTTCAAATCTTTTCCATCTTTAACTCCATATGTGACTGTCTTGTATTTTTTGAAAGAAACTAGTTTCATACCAATTTCATGTGTGCTCTCCAAATGTACACATCTTGGTAAATGTTGCAAACCACCACATATAGCACAAGAACCTTCCAAACAAGGCATCTTATAATAAATGCAACCATCATGTCTATTATATAGCACACTTGAAATAAATTCTCTTACCGACTTAGGAGGTGCTTGTATATTGCATTCCTGCAAAACATCGTTAGTGTACAAAGTATAACAAATACGATGAAAAATATCATAGTGCATGGAAAATTCAATATGCATCCTACAACAACATGTGGTGCGTACATGATTAATCTTAATATAGAAAGGTTTTTCCATTTCAAAAAATCTTTGAGAAATTATTTTTTGAGGAAACTTTTGAAGGAATCTTTCATAAAATTTAGTTTGAGTCATATCCAAATAGTGTTTGGCATGTGGCTCACAATTTGTAGACCCCATTCGCCTTCTAACAACATCTCTTTGGTTGGTCGAAACTCTTGTGTTGTCATGCCAATTTTTTTCAATTAATATTCTTAGTGCATCAACAACAACCTTGTCTTTGCGTGGTATTCTACCCAAGAATGCCCAAAGAGAATTATTGTTAGGTTCCTCTATTTTTTCCCGCTTCTTTAATGCTTTACTTAATGTTGTTCTACTAACATTTAATGACTTACTTGTTTTTCTTATCAAATGATCTTTTTTATTTTCTTGCTCATTATGGTTGATGTAATGACACGTCGAGTAGCATTAGAATCTTTAGTACATGATTTTGAACTAATAGCTTGATATGCATCAAATATATTTCTCACAATAGTTCTTTCACTGTTACTTTCAGATGATCTTAGGCCTAGAATTCTCATTGTCTCTCTAAAATTCAAAATTTTAATCATTTGCAAAATTAATTGACATCTTGCGGTTTGATTTAAGTTTCAAAATAGTTTTGCCATATTATTTTAACCATTCTCCTACAAGTTCATTCATTTATTTTATTGGGCATTGGCTTCAATATATTCTCATCAATGTCAATTAGATACTTTGGTTTCCTACAAATGATTCTAGGAGGTGTTAACATTGGTGCATTATGTACATTCAATTCATCAAATAGAGAAGGTGTATGTTCATCATTTAATTGATTATTCAATATGGTATCTTCTTCAATTGCATTAGGTTCATACGGTAAATCAAATGTATCTTCTTCAGTACCCTGTACATGCTATTTGTAGTAGAAAAAATGTGTGTGTGTGTGTGTGTGAGAGAGAGAGAGAGAGAGAGAGAGAGAGAGAGAGAGAGAGAGGAGAGAGAGAGAGAGAGAGAGAGAGAGGCGGAAGGGAGGGAGGGAGAGAGGGAGAGAAGAAGGAGGGGGAGGGAGAGGAAGAGAGAGAGAGGGAAGGAGGGAGAGAGAGAGAGGGAGAGAGAGAGGGAGAAAGAGAGAGGGAGGAGGGAGGGAAGGAGGGAGAGAGAAGGGAGGGGGGAGGGAGAGAGGAGGGGGGGCAGAAGGGAGAGAGGGAGAGAAGAAGGAGGGGGGAGGGAGAAGAAGAGATAGAGAGAGAGGGAAGGAGGGGGAGGGAGAGAGAGGGAGAGAGAGAGACGGGGAAGGAGGGAAGGAGAGAGAGAGAGAGAGAGAGAGAGAGAGAGAGAGAGAGAGAGAGAGAGAGAGAGAGAGAGAGAGAGAGAGAGAGAGAGAAGAAGGGGTATGGATGAAGGGAGAAGGAGAGAGAGGGAGAGGGAAGGAGGGAGAGAGGGAGAGAAGAAGGAGGGGAGAGAGGGAGAGAGGGAGAGAGAGAGAGAGGGAGAGAGAGGGGGGGGGAGAGTAGGGGGAGGGGAGAGAGGAGGGGGGTGGAAGGGAGGGAGGGAGAGAGGGAGAGAAGAAGGAGGGGGGAGGGAGATGAAGAGAGACAGAGGGAAGGAGGGAGAGGGAGAGAGGGAGAGAGAGGGAAGGATGGAGAGAGAGAGAGAGAGAGAGAGAGAGAGAGAGAGAGAGAGAGAGGAGAGAGAGAGAGAGAGACCATAACGACACCATATGGAGTCCTAAGGGGTCAAATGGTGTCCTAAGAGGTCGTTGGAGACCATATGAGCCCTAACAACACCATATGACCCCTAACGACACCATATGGTGTCCTAAGGGGTAATAAGGTGTCATAAGGGTCATAGGACACCATAAGACACATAACGATACCATACAATGTCGTAAGGGGTCATAGGACACTATATGAGCCTTAGAACATAATATGACACCTAACAACATCTAAGGGATCATAGGGTGTCCTAAGGGGTAATATGACACTATATAATCCCTTAGCACACCATAGGACCTATAATGACACCAAATAGTGTCCTAAGGGGTCATAGAACACCATATGACCCTTTAGAACACCATATGGTGTTGTTATGGGTCGAATGCTGTCCCGAAGGGTCATATGACATCCTATGGCCCCTTAGGACACCATATGGTGTTGTTATGGGTCGTATGGTCTCTTAAGGGGTCATATGGTGTCCTAAGGGGTCACAAGACACCATATGACCTCTTAGGAAACAATATTACCTCTTATGACACTTAAGGGGTCATATGGTGGTCTAATAAAATGATATATTATTTAAAGTTATGAATAGAACATCATACAATAGAACATCAATAGTTTAGTTTTGATATAGATAAGTTACACCATTGTCAGCATAAGAGAGACTCCAAGCGAACAAACAACGAGGCTTCTCTAAAAAGCAAGTGTAAGAGCTTGACCTAACCCTAAGAGTACTGCCTTTCTAAAACATATGATGCTATTATATTTACAAGGTTATAGGACTGATCTCGATTGTGACTATAGGAATTACACACTTGATTTATTTCATGGGTATGTACCCTTCCAAGCATTTTGACAAGTGATGATCATCATATACTACCACTACCATGCTTATAACAAACTTTAATTTCTTTAGGTGACAGGCGTTGTGTAACAACATGGAAACTCTCGCATACCCACCACTATCATTCTCCAGGACATCATCTGTGTTACTCTCCCTCTTTCTCTTCCTACCGGTTGTTTCCTTCTGAAAAACATATTTTAGGTACTCTGACTCATCATTTTGCATTGTTGACACTATTTTCCACATCTGCTCAGCTCATTAAAAACACATTCGAGAAGAATATTGCTGCAGGTTTCCTTGTTTGTCACGATAATGCACCCGTGGTTCAATTTCAGACCCTTCTTCGTCCTATTCAATATACACACACAAACCCATCATTCAATTTTCTTAGGAGAGCATACATGATAAAAATCAAAGAGGAATTTGCAGACAAGAAATAAATTCACTTACTACTATAGAAGTGCAGACACAGTTGCAGTGGGGTATGGAGGGAGGGAGGGAGAGAAGAAGAGAGAGAGGGATGGGGTATGGAGGAAGGGAGAAGGGGAGAGAGGGAGAGAGAGAGGGATGGGGTATGGAGGAAGGGAGAAGGGGAGAGAGGGAGAGAGAGAGAGAGGCACCTTGTATGTGCTTGAGAGGGGGAGACAATACAAATATGTTTGTATATATATACTTAATATATTTTATATATATATATATATAATATTATATATTAGATGTATATACACATTATATATACAATATCATATTATACAAACACCCAAAATTTAAACAAACTTAGCGCGTACACGCTATTTATAGTAAACATAGCACGTACTTGCTATTTATAATAAAAATAGCGCGTATGCGCTTCTTACACCATAAGTACCCCGTACGTGCTTTTTATACCATAAGTACCCCGTACGCGCTTTTGACTGTTTAGGCTTGGAAATAGGCCTGGATGACAAAGCTACTGTTTGGAAGTTTGATTTCCCTCCATTTCCCTCATTTTTGACGTATTTTATTTTATCAACTTGGTTTATCGACTTTGTCATCATCGGGTTTACACTTCATCAAGTGGGTATTTCTAAAATTGCCACCATATTTTCACCCATCTTCTGAGCTTTCTAACTATATATTTTTTTTAAAATTTGAACAACAATAACATATTATTATTGAATTTCTTTTACCTATGTCTCCATAGTTCTCATAGACATAGGTGCAACATTTTTTTAATAACTTTTGATATACTTATCCAAATTTTAAAAAAATTATATATTATTGTAGTGCACTTTATTTTTTACAATTTTGTATTTTCGATTTGTTTAGTGCAACTTATGCTTCGCGCACAAACATGTACCTAATTTTCAGGATGTGTTTGATTGGAAAAATCATAAAAAAAAAATACTCAACAAAAAATTATAAAAAAATATACATCTTCTAGTGCTCACTCTTAACTATCTTTCAGTCAAAGGATTTGTCGAAATACTAAATCTAACTATGACTTTTTTGTTGCGCACGTCAGACTCTATGTTATGTTTTTTCTGAAAAAATCAGGGTCTATTTTTCATGCGCGAAGGATTTGATCCCCTTAATCTTATTCAATTTTGAAAAAGTTTAGTAGTTTGGAAACTAGATTCAAAGTACTACAATATTTGTTCTTTGATTATCTTCATATATTGAGTGGATGACTTTCGAATTTTGCTTCCAAGTTCAGGTTCACTAGATTTCAAAAAAAAAAAAGTGTCCACTTATACCCCCCTTTTTGACCACCATCTTTGTGCACTTACCCTCTTGCCTTTTTGTTTATGATGACTACTGCGCCCCATTATACCTACAAAAATATGCACAAAAATGATTGATAAAGTTTAAATTGTGGACCACAAATTGACTTTTGTCTATATTAGATAGAAAAACCATGTTTCTTGGTTGCAAAAGGAATGCAGGGCTATTGAAATGCTCAAAACAACCCAATGCCCTTTTTTATGTATGGCTCACCAAACAGATATGAATTCCTAACTGACATCCATTTAGTTTTCACAAAAAAGAGCACCAAAGGGTTTTCCTTAGCCTCTTTTATTTTTTATGTGATAGAGGTATGATATCCATTCAGTGTCACAAATATATATAAATATAATATTATATTATTTATTTTATTCTATACTATATTATATATTATATAAAGTGAGGAGAGAGAGAGAGAGAGAGAGAGAGAGAGAGAGAGAGATGAGGGGGATAAAAATCTAAGAACAAACGAAAGAGGAGAGAGGTAGAGAGAAAGGGAGAGGGGTCTAGTAGCATAGTAGGAAAGGAGGGAGGTTGTGAGGGAGGGAGCTCAACATAGAAGTACTACATAGGTAGAGAGAGATGAGGAGAGATGGGTACATATAGGTGTATGGTGGGAGGGATATCGAGAGAGGTAGACCAATAGACAGAGGGAGAGAGTGTCCAAAAGGGAGAGTATAAGAGGGATAATGGAAAACATAATTTATTTAATATAAAATTTTATATCAAGCATATATATAATATTTTTATTTTATAGTATATATTAATATCATTGATTGTAATATATACAAATATTTATATATATTAAATAAAATATATATAATGTATATTAAAATATTAATATTATATATAATTATATAAGAGATTATACATTATAGACCAATAAATTAATTATCAAAATATATAGTTTAAATAATAGATTATTTATAATAAATAAACTAATAAATAATTAAAAAACACAAAGGTAATGGATATCAGTTGCTAACAGATATCCGTTTTCTTTGACAAAAATATGCAGCCTTGGGTTTTACCTCAAGATTAGTTTGGGATTTGGCTTGGGCATGTCAAACCTAGAAAGTCAACATAGAAAATATGTTTAGAAATTTTCCTTGGTTTTCCAGAATTTGCCCATTTGGTTGACGACTTCGGTTTACCTGAAATTGATAAAACAAAAAGGGTTTATTAGGAAAATTGTCAACTTTTTCCCAATATAAATTATGCCTTATTTTGAATTTAATAAATAATTATTGATTTTCTACATGCATTATGACTAAAGTCCTATTGATAGGTTGATTGAAAAAATCTACATCTTTCAAATGGTTTCACATTTTTGGAATCCAAAATAAGAACCACATTCTATGCTTCACACACTACAGGATTTAAATAAAAAAATTGAATTTCATAAAGTTTTGACAAATTTATGGTGGTCAGACATACGCGTTTATTATATTTTTAAAAATTTCCAGTAAAAAATTCATATCTATTATTTACTTGGGAAAAAATTACAAAAAAAAATGATACATATGGGCATGTGTCCCCTTCTTAAATTTAAAGTTTCATAAAAAAAATTATGTTTTTCTTGTACTTAGGTTGGTCGGACATACACTTGTTTTTTTTATCATTTTCCTAAAAATTTAGTACTACTGTGTTGAAATTTCAAATTTTCACCAAATAGATATTTTTTTTTTCAGAAAACAACTAGTAGCTTATAAACTACATTCAATTTTCTACAAATTCTATTCTTACATATTTTTGAAATTATATGAATAACCTATTCAATTTTTCATTTCAAGTTGCCTAACTCTATTTTTTCTGACTTTTCATCACCACTTAAGGGCCTAGTTTGGCCCTTGTGATTCTGCACACACTCGCTAGCCAAGTATGATTGTAAATAAAATTGTTCCACCATATAAATGACAAAGAGCTCCCAAAAGGTATGTTACTAGTGTCACATAGTGAGGAGCAACATCATAGACCTAAAGGGAGAGTTAATCATTTGCTATTTAAAAGGTACAATCAGTAATAAGTTGTTAAAATTTGCATTCTAAATCATGACATTCATCGGTGGAATGTTCATGGATTTGAGGGTATAAGCAAAAATAAGGGTTATCTTATTTTTGTTTACAATTCTTTCTTCGATTTCCTTAAGAGAGGGGGATCAATTTAGCTATAGGGAGGTCAAAGTAAATGTTCTCCTATTGTGATAAACAACTAGAAGAAGCACAAATAGATACTTTTCTTAATGGGGGAGGACATCCTATGCCTTCTCTTGTGCATTGCGAAGGAGGTTGTATAGGGACCTTGATTCCTTGTTCCATCTTTCTAAGACCTGGTCCACTATAGCCTTGTTTAGAAATAATCTTATTGCCAACCTTATAATGTGGTTGCAATTTTGAAAGGGAAGGACCTTCATTATAAACCTCATTGAATTTTGTTGTATAAGTGTACTTTGAAGCTCCACCAAGATGAGTAGATGAAGGGGGGAAGGATCTTTGTAGGGAGATTCTTATTTTTCTCATTATTGTTCATGTCCACTTTGTTATGTTGGGAAGAAGTATTCTCATCATCTAAAGCTTCATCTTTTACTTAATGCTATGTTATGAGATAAATCATGAATAAAATGCATAACATTATTGTCTCAAAACATGTTGATGATTAAGATAAACTCTTAGAAAATAAGGAGGATCTTGATTGATAGATCTACTAATATTAACATGCTTACCTTGTGCTTGCACCAAAGTACCCTTGTGAGAAGAAGATTCATCACTAATATTCAATATTACATCTCCATTAGAGAGTTCATTGATAGGAGCATTAACTCTTTCCTAATGAATAAAAGATACTCTAGGAGAGGTAAAATTATGAGTCATTTCAATATAATCTCTAGGAGGATTATCAAAGGTTCCACTTGTAACATCCACTAAAGATTTAATGAAATCTAAAAATTCCATGAGTTTCTTTAAAAATATTATCAGATATCAACATGAAACATGTATGAAAGCTTTGAGAAATGATTTAAATGTAGGAAAAATCTTTGAAACCCTCATGATCAATAAACTAAAGTGGTATTAATTAATGCAAAAAACATGAAGTGAAATAGGCTATTGTCCAACATATGATTTTTCATAGATATAGCTAATAAGTAATATAATCACATGAAATTGAAAAATAGTCAAATTTGGTAAATTCCATTATGAAAAATCAGATCTGAAAATGAAAATCAAAACTAATGTAATAAGAAACATCAAGTTAATCAAAATGTAATAGGTGGAAAATGAGGGGTCACTAGTGAACTAGGAATGCAACACACTTTTAAACATATTACATTAAGGGGAATAAGAGTCACTAGGCTTATCCTGTTGAATCTATTAAAAATGGGATGAGCACAAATCAAGCTTCTTTTTTCTCCTTATTTGAGTTGAAATTGAATTTGATAATTTATGAATTAGGGTTAATAAAGGAAAATTGAAAGAAATCAACATGAACAAAGAGTTTCTGAATAGATATGTAGATATCAAGTACATATCTAGAAATGGGAAGTAGAGAGGAACCCATGGCTGAAATTTGGGCTTGGAAATGTGGGTCAAGGATGTTAGGCGACCTTGACCCAAAAGTGTCAGATGCAAACAATAGAGATATTTTTAGAATTAGGGTGTCGTTTTGAGTATCTCCCTAAAATTTTCTCGAAAAAGTGTTGGCCATTGATGCTAGGCAACCTTGAATTAACTAGTCTTTTCGCTTCTCCTAAATATGGTCCTGTGCATCTCAGTTTGTAATTTTTGGATCTATATTTTCTATCTCTAGAATCTATCACCTGCACACACAAGAGGGAAAAATATATTGGATTGATAGGGTTTTGCATAGGTTAAACCCTAGGTTTGGAATTAACCCTTAATGAAATAAATGAAAGAAGAGCTTTCAAATAAAATGTTGTATCCACAATATTATACCTAAATCTTGCTGATGCTGATAATGGAAATGATGTAATGCTCTTTGAATATGATCACAAGTGATGATGTAATAAGGTAACATGAAAACACATAAAAAGGATCAATCGTGAAAACATGCTTGCATGAAGATTGTTGCAACTTGCTACTCCATAATACTTAGATCTGAACAATATTTTCTCTTGAAGGATACATGGTGGGATGAAATATATACTTATGGATGTACTTGAGGGAAGCTTGTGATATGAAAATTAATTAGAATATTCTCTTATATAGGGTTCCCAAGGTATTTCATAAATTAGGCCAACCTTTAATAGTCATATTGAAATATCGGGATCATGGATCAATTGGTGGGAATTGGGGCATCAACATATTTAAAAATAGGCCAAATCTGGGGGGACACGAATGGCTATCCCCCTTGAACATTAGGACAAGGGTGTGTAATGCCTTTATCCATCCAGAAAAGGGTGAACCAAGGGTGGTTGAGGTTCACTTAGGCCTAGGACAGAGATTCAAATCACCATGTGATCCTATGATGATAATTTTATAGTGCAAATGCCACAAATAGGCTTGGAAAAGAGCTCTAGGAGGAAACACACTAAGGCAAGGGCACAAAAAGGAGTGTAAAATCGTAAAGTGTTACAATTTATGACACTAAAATATCATATTATTATTTTTGTATATATTTGAATTAACTTCTTTTTTTGTTGAAATAATGACATCAATACATATATATTTTTAGATTTTTTCCTCTATTTTTAAATTTTTACAGGTGTGTGAAATAAAGATTTTGATTCTCGATGAAAAACCTACATTCACAAGGAATAGAAAATAAATACAATAATATTTAAAATTATACTTTTTGAAAATCTTATAATAAGCAATATATAATTACAAAATATATCCCCTAAACGACTTCATTTGATCTCTTAAAGGTGAAGTAAAATGTTTTTGTTGGCATTTTGATAGGTGTGGAGGAGAATTCATTGAGGGTTTGATTTAAGAGTATGGTGGTTCTATCCAACAGGGTTCAAGATCTAGTGGGGTTTGACCTAGCCGTGTTATATTATAACCCTTTAGATAAAACCCCTCGAGGCTTAAATCATTTAATTTTCTAAAAAACATGTGATTTCAAGAAAAAATTAGGATGACACACAAAGTGGACACAATATTGTGGGTTGACCCCCGTAGTTAGTTTATATTCACAATATTGTTAAATTTTTCAAACACAACTTGTGGTTGAATAGGTGGGTATTAGACCACCATCTAGCATTCTTGTTCTAGTATTATAAGTTGTAACATAGAGAGAAGATTGATGAAGATATGTTGCACCACATTTTAAAATTACGCACTTAATTTTCTTAGCTAATTCTATTAATTTTATTTAGTTGATGAGTTCACTTGTCACAGGATGCCAATATTACTTTCATAATTTCATTTTCTATGTCTTTGCCATAGGTATGAGTATATAATTCATCCATTTAGTTATAATTATCTTTTCTTAAATCTAATATCATTAACTATTTATAAACATAACTAACATTTAATTTTTGTATACTTATTTTATTTACTATAGATTGATGTAAGCACTCTACTCCAAGGAATAGCCCCTCTTAATGACATGGAGCATTAGAAGCAAAAATAGTTAGATTATAAGTGTCTTGTAAGTAGTTTAATATTTTATATAATTTTATAACATTACTTTTAGTTATAAAATATATTTGAATATCTAACTTATAATTTGCATATATATATGATGAGTTTCGATCTAGCTTGAAGTGGAGAGATTATATTGATACAAGATGATTGCTGATTCTAAGATTTGAAATTTACTTTCTAGTCAAGAAAAGAGAGGTCAAATATTTTAATATTAATCCTTGCTATATATGAAGATACTTTGTATGCTTATATGACACATTGACAAGAATTTATATTTTTATACATTGCAATATTTTGTATTCTTAGAGACATTGTAGGCCTCAAGGCTCTATATGAGATTTGTTGACATTATGGACACCTTAATGGATTTAAATTGAGATGAGTAAATGTATCTGTGTGTGTGTGTATGTATTCACCATGAAATAGTTTAATTGACAATTCTTAAGATTGCTCATTGTTAAGAGTAATCATAAATGGTTTATATTTTTATATAATATGTATGTACATTGAAAATAAAAGTAATAAAAATTATATTATATTCTCTATTGAGCTAATTCTATTATTAAGGTTCTATAATGTTTATGATGACTGCACTATCTGCCCCTATCCATCTCTCTCTCTCTCCCCGCCCCCCCCCTTGCTGTATCTCTCCACCCCCTATTTACTTCTCTTTATCTATTTCTCTCCCCCTTCCCTCTCTCCCTCTCCCCTTTCCCTCCCCCCCCCCCCCTCTCTCTCTCTCTCTCTCCTCTCTCTCTCTCTCCTCTCTCTCTCTCTCTCTCTCTCTCTCTCTCTCTCCTCTCTCTCTCTCTCTCTCTCTCTCTCTCACATTTACTCATGTTAGACCTTATAAGGTATATGTTTTGGGATTTTCACATGTATATGTTAGGCTCTAGGAGTAATGAGAAATGTGTAGAAGAGATTAGAATGTGAACATGGGTAAAAGTATAAACCTGTGTCACACTTTTACAAAGGAAAAGGCTAACACAACAATAACTGTTCAATTTCGTCGCCATAAAGTATCATTTGCATCTTGAATTTGAAGATGATGTAAACAGATTAAATGTGTAAAATTTGTTGAAGTTTAAGTCTATTATTTTTTGAAAATTGTTTGTCAATAATTTATATGTTTTTTAGCTTTAAAGTCCATTTTTTTTATTGCTAAAAAAAACGCTGAAAATCAGGGGGTTTAGTTCCCACCATAAAGAAAATGTAAATCAACTTTTTTTGCTGATTTTGATATACGTTATAGATGACATATTTATACAGTGTATGAAAAAATTTAATTTAATTTTTGATGTATATTTTCTTTGTTATAGCATTTGGAAGTCGAATACACCAGAATTTGACAGTTTTTGTCTCCCACCACAATTTGTCTATTCAATTTATGATAATAAAAAAACTAAAAATACTCTTTTGGAGAAGACTCTCTTCTAGTGAACCATATTTTTTTCAAATTTTTTTGAAGTGATTCGATATTTTTTGTTTTGTTTTTCAAAGAAGCCTATTATTGAACAAAAGAATACCTAGTTGTAGTATTTTTATTTTTTTATATATTAAATGTAATCAAAACAATATAAAAATTATATGAGTAGAATTGTGACTTCGAGCTCCACAAAAGGGTATTTTTAGTTTTTTAAATAAGTTTAATTTACCTATTGAATTTTGTTGCAGAAGTGACATGTTTCAGAAAATCATCATTTTTGTTGATGTGGTTGCCACTTGGCATTCCACATAGACTGTTTTGGCCGGAAACGTTTCGAATGGAAGTGTTTCGGTGGTTGGAACCGCTTTCGGTCGGAATTGTGAGGGACGATGATTGCTTGAACCACATATAAAAAAAAGTTTTTTTTCCCATTAAAAATCCAAAACCATCAAGTGCGAAAATAATAAGAGCGATTTTTGCAAACAATCATTTTTTGTTCTCAAATAAAGTGGCATTTTAGAGCAAGTAGGAAGATTATAAAGGGGCGAAGATTTTAATTTTTTTTCCGAAGGCGTCTACCCTTTCCAAGTATGTTATTTTAAATTATTTTTTCAATCATGCTTAATTTACAATATTAGATATTTTTTTGGAAATTAAATATTTTTTAGATTAAATTTAACTTTATTTTATTATTCGTTAATTGCGCTTCAATCATTTATTTTCAATTATTTTATCTTAAATCATTTTTTCAATTATGTTCAAATATACAAATATTTGAATTTTTTAAAAAAATTATTATATATTAATTAGATTTAATTAATTTTATTAATCATTAATTGTGGATTCAATCATTTATTTTCACGTATATTATATTACACTTTATTTTTTCAATTTTTTTAATAATAAACGTTAATTGTGGATTCAATCATGTGTATCTTATCTTGAATATTTTATTTACCTGTACATGGATTCCATATGTTTTTATTTATATATGTATGCAAATCCATTTTTATTTGTGTATGAATTCATTTATACGTGTTCATATATATGCGTAAATTCATTCTTGTTTACATATTTAAAATCTAACTAAATAGTGAATTTGTAAAATATTTATTAAATTAGCTACTAGATTTCAAGTAATCAATGTTATTAAATCATGCTCATATGTACATTGCATAGTCAAATGTAGAATCCAAGTAAACTTAATTTTTAACTCTTTAGATCAATGCTCTTATTTCTTGAATGTTATTTTTTCATTTTCTAGATTTTAAAAATTGGAGTTTAAGACAAATGATCTAAATGGATGAAATTTACACATGTTTCATTATTAAATTTAAAATGTTTAAGAAAAAAAATTATTTATACATTTCATTAATCACATTTTGTTTGTTAAGAACAAGGAAAAGTAACTAGATATAACTTATTTACTATATGAGTAGATTAATTCTTATAAATGTACATACTTAAAATCTAACTAAATAGTGAATTTGTAAAATATATTTAAACACTTTAATGAAATTGAGTATATATTCAACACTATTTAGTACCAAATTATATTATATTTTATTTCCTAATACTTGACTCAAATTCTCTAAGTATTAGGTAAGTGATTTCAAGCAATTAATGTTATTAAATCACATTCATATGTACATTGCATATAGTCAAATGTATCTAATTGAAGTAAACTTAATTTCTTACTCTTTATCAATGCTCTTAAATTTCTTGAACCTTATTTTTTCATTTTCTAAATTTTAAAAATTGAACTTCAAGTCAAATGATCTAAATGGATGAAGTTTACACATGATTGATTTATTCAATGTGGAAAGTTTAAGAATGCAAAATTATTTATACATTTCACTAATTACATTTTTTTGGTTAAGAATCGATGAAAAGTATCTATATATAACCTTTTTAGTTCAAAGCACTAAATTTTGAAGATTTGCATATTTGCATGTTTTTGTTTTTAGGTTCAAATCACAAAATTTGAAGATCTGAATATTTTTTGCAATGGGGAATAAGAGGACTAGATCAAGGTTGTATGATCGTAAAAGGGACGATAAGATGAACAGGTCATATAAAACGTAGTCAACAACAATCCGTTGATGTTCAAGAAACATCTACTCAGGTATGAGATGAATTTTTTTTTCTGGTATGGAGAATTTGATGGAAATGGATGAAGATAGTCTTTTCAATAAAATTCCATGTAAAGATATGATACCTGAAAGCACATTAAAATTGCATTGTGAGAAATTATGGGATGATTATTTTAAAAATAAGTCTATTATTGGAAGAGCACAATTGTTTGCTAAGTTATTTAGGAAAAGGGAAATGAAACCTGTTTTGGAGTTGTTGGGTGTTGGTAATAAGAAAAGTTCTCTTGATACATTAATAAAAGAAACTATAATTGAAAATTTACAAGAAGTATTGAATTGTATTGACAACACAAGTCGAGGTGTTGATTTAAGTGTTGCACGTAGAGCTTTGATGACTATGATTACTAGTAAGAAATTGACTTGTAGAAATCAAGTTAATGCAATTTCTCAATTAATGCATGTATCTAGAAGAACTATTCAAAGATACATTAGGAAGAGAAATATGTTGGATGAAAACATTGAAAATAATTGGGTAAATATCTGTAGGGTTCCTAGAAAAGACAGAATTTCTAAAGATGTAAAAAGACAAGTCATTGATTATCGAACCAACCAATCTCACGTTTCTTCCAATAGAAGGGACACTATATAGATGATGGATGAAGATGGTAAAGAGATTACACATGCAAAACATTTCTTAGATACAACACAAAGTGAATTATTTGAAGCATTCAAGTCAGATGTAAAGATTTGCCAAAGGATGTTTGAGAGATTGCGTCCTTTCTTTTTATGCATAAATAAGGTATGTGAAACTTGTTGTTGTCAAAATCATGTTGAATTTCATCTACATTTTCAATCATATAAGAAGTTCATGGCAACAATTAATCCAAATCTAGTCATTCCTACAACTACAACACAATTTTTGAAGTCTATTTTATGTGATTAATTAGAAGATTCAGATGAGTTCAAAATACAATGTATAAAAGGGGGAATGCAATGATTGTGGAGTTTTGAGTAAGTTTGTGTTGCAAACTGAGAATATTGATATTCATGTACTAGTTATATGGAAGAGATTTGAATATGAGACATACCAAAGCAAGTCAGGAACTGAATCCAAAAAAAATACGTTGAACGAGAGTGAATTGCCCTAAATTCAGTTTATAGATAGATTTCGTAATATGATATATCCACATATCCAAAATTGTCATGGTGCAAGATGGCAGGCTAAACAGTTTCGTGATTCAAAGAATTGTTTTCCACCAGGTTGTATTCTTTCAATTGTTGATTTCTTCGAGAACTATACATTTAGTCCTCACACATAAATTCAAAGTCAATATTATCATTTCGATCAAGTTGCAATATTTGTACAAGTTTGCTATAGACATGCACAATTTTATGCGGATGGTATAGAGAGTACTGAAAATGAACACATTATCATCAAGGAGGTTCATTTCTATATCAGTGTTGATACGTGTCATGATAGGAGCTATGTAGCACATTATTTTTGAATGTTTTTTAAAGATATTAAAGATCATGGGATGGAATGTATACAACATTGGATTTGGTTAGATGGATGTGCCGATAAGTATATTAGATTTGAAATTGATTATAAGTTGATTTTCTTTCTTATATATGATTTTATTGTATATATATGTGTGTGTGTGTGTGTGTGTGTGTGTGTGTGTGTGTGTGTGTGTGTTATTCATGTCAGGGTAATTGAATTCTGCAAAAGATTTTAACTAGTTATCCCTACAACATGCTCGACATAGCATAAAGTTTTTGTGGAACTTATTTGAGAGTGGACATGGAAAAGGAGAGCACGATGGAGCAAGAGCATGTGTGAAGCGTGCACTTTGCCAACATGAACTTGTAGGTAAATTCTCTTCATATTTGTGTACTATTTTAATTCTCTTCATATATATATATATATACATATATATACATACATATATATATATATATATATATATATATATATATATATATATATATATATATATATGTATGTATGTATGTACATGGGTTGTCCAATTTTCTAAAGCAAGAGCTTCTGTACAAGTAATACCATACATAATTCTATTGGTATTATTGAATGGTGCAAGAATCATTTTGCTGGTCGTGATACAACTTACAACAAGCATTATTTTGGGGAAGTTAAAGGTATATATATAAATATTCTTAAACATTCTTGAATTGTTTTTGATTTTTTTTTTGTGTGTATATATATGTACATGCATATGTGCGAAATCATCAAACATGTTTCAAATAGAGTAACAATATATATATATATATATATATATATATATATATATATATATATATATGTGAAATGAACTAAAATGGACTAAATAATTTGTATTATCAGATATTGATCAACCAAATCCTTATAAATGTCAATCAATTAATGGTATTAGAAGTTTTCATCAAGTCATGACTACGAGATTTAGCAAGCCTCGTGTTATTCTTGCAAGAGGGAAATCATGCTTTTGTGTTGATTGCATTGCGAGCAACATAGATACTCATTGCCAGAATATTGCTAATGGATATGTTTTACAATGAGAAATGAAATAATTTTACACAATGCCTCCTTACGAAGATAGTGACATTATTGATGGGTAAGTGTACCAAGATGGTGAACGGAAAAGTGGCCACATGCAAAAAAAAATGAAATTTTTAATAACCCGTGCGTGTTCTGAAAATTAAAAAACGTGCTAGGCTTGGTAACAGCAAGCCTAGCCAAAAACAATTTACAAAAATTTCCTCAAAACCAGTACGGGTTTTGAGGAGCTTTTGATTTTAAATTAAAAAATCAAAAGTTCATTATTTTTTAATTTAAAATCAAAAGCTCCTCAAAACCCGTACTGGTTTTGAGGAACATTATATTTTATAATAAAAAATAAAATGTTCCTCAAAACCCATACTGGTTTTGAGGAACATTATATTTATATAATAATTAAAAAATGAAAAGTTCCTCAAAATCCGTACAAGTTTTGAAGAACATTATACTTTTTAGAAACCCGTGGGTTATGCAAAACTATAAGTTTTTGTCTTATTTTTGCATAACTTGTACGGGTTATATAGAAATAGGAACCAAATAGGAAGTGGAGGGAGAGAGAGAGAGGGTGAAAATAGTATTAAGAGAGGGAGAGGAAGAGAGGGATATAATAGGATAAGGAGAGGGGGACGAAGAGAGAGAAGGGGATAGGAAGAGAGAGAGAGAGAGAGAGAGGAGAGAGAGAGAGAGAGAGAGAGAGAGAGAGAGAGTAGTATTAAGAGAGGGAGAGGAAGAGAGAGAGAGTAGGGAGTAGGAAGAGAGGGATAGAATAGGATAAGGAGAGGGGGATGAAGAGAGAGAAGGGGATAGAAGAAGAGAGAGAGAGAGAGAGAGAGAGAGAGAGAGAGAGAGGAGAGAGAGAGAGAGAGAGTAGGATAAGGATAGGGGGATGGAGGGAGAGGGAGAGAGGAAAATTAGGAAAAGGAGAGGGGGAGAGGTAGATTGGGAAAAGGAGAGAGGGAAATTCGGGAAAATGAGAGGGGGAGAGGGAGAGAAAGGGATATTGAGAGAGAGAGAGAGAGAGAGAGAGAGAGAGAGAGAGAGAGAGAGAGAGAGAGAGAGAGGAGAGAGAGAGAGGAGAGAGAAGGAGGAGAGGGGGAGAGAGGAGAGAGGG